>NW_027266283.1:5277500-5819777 GCF_022045235.1 Haliotis cracherodii
GCACACATTCACCGTTTGAAAAGGACCATGATAAAAGAGTATGAGTTGGAACAACTCCATTACCATGAAAGACTATGGACCCGTGATACATGAAAAGAGGCTTCAAACGAAAGCAACGTACACGGCCCAACTCTCTGTATACTCGCTGATGAGTTTGGATGGAGAACAGGTTCTCCTGGTCGCATTATCCAAATGAAAAATCAACAGATCTATTCTTTTCTCGTGTAAAGTTCAATGAGATCAATGCGTCTACAACGAGCAGTGGTTATCTATTAATCCATTACGTCTCTGCAACATCGGTGGGCAGGCATTTCGTTACGTAGCCGAGCTATGGAAGTGTAAATCCTATTGAACTAAACCTTCCTGTCTGGTAAACAAATTGCTGTTGTCTCCCAAATAAGATTGAAACTTTCTCTTATACGCTCTAGCGCTAACTTTGAAACTTTCTTCTTTTTACGAGGTAATGTCTTTATTAAGTGTGGTGATATATTCAATTTGATAAATGGCATCCATGAATAGTGTCTCACAGGAGGATACAATAGAAGGCTGATTTTTTAAATTCACGCCTTTAACGAGTCCCATTTATCCGAGAGTGATCAGTTCCAGCCTTGTCGTTAAAACAAATAGGCAAATTCCTTGCTATTTTGTAGCCACAAAAGACTGGCCATGATGTTTCTTTGAGGAGGTTTACAATCATAACTCGCTAGGCACATTGCCCTCGCCAATAGCTCGTCAATTGTACTGTCGAACTGGAAAATATGATTGATGGTAATCATCATCAAGATATAGATTTACAGATATTTTAGACATTTCGATAACATTTAGATTTGTGGTGATGTCTCACTGTTGAACAGCAGCTTTCCATATTCATAAGAAATCTCTGCCAAAAGCACAGTGGCTGGTACGATTCCGACTATATCGTGAGCAAATAGTGAAGAGACAACACATGGTATATATTTTGAGTTTTTGGTTAACAGTATCCCAGTTAGCATTCAGACGTCGGCCCAACGTTTGCAATGGTTGGCAATGTCGACGTCGGATTTTGTACGTTGACTCAACGTCTTTACAACGTCGGGTAACATTGCGGAAAATTTATTGAAGGGACGCTTCTCTAAATTGACAGCTTCACCTAGAGGGCGCTGTGGTTTCCGTTTCAAGAAAACGACGCGATATCAGACATGAGGTAGGTCACCGGAATCCTCGAATATTCAGAAATATCGAGTCATAATTGAAGACAGAAATAAAGAACACTTTCATGACAAAAGAGGGGGCACGGGTGGCCCAGTCGTCGAAGGTGCCGCGATTCGCTGTGCAGAGTGGCGTCCCTTGGTCTCGCCAGAAACCTATGATTGTGGTTTCGAATCCCGGTTCACCCCGATTATGTTTCTAGGTTTGTCAGCACTATACCATGCTCGTGGGTTTCAGCGAAGTGGTAAACGTCTGAGACCTGCATCACTTTGGGCTTTCCTCCCACATTAAGCTGACATGCCGTGATATAACTGAAATACTGTTAAGAGTGGCATTAAACCCAACTCACTCACTCACTCACTCACTCATGACAAAGACGAATGATCTGTAATCAAACTGATGACTTGTTTAACATAACATAGAAGAAATTCAGTTTTATCGTGGTCCTGAGGACAAATTTTATGTTGTGAGGCTGATAATGCTTAACATCCCGTAAGTTGCAGTGTAGGCCTAAGAGCCACCTACAGGCGGGAGTTCACCGGGCAGCGAGCGAACACATGACAACCTAAAACATTCTGAGTGTAGTATTTTAAATGAACATTGGATGTTTATATTTTCGCATAAGGTTTGCAAATGAATATCAACTCGATTGAAGTGGTCAACATTCTGTTAGACAAGACTGTAAACGTAATAGAGACACCATTGCTGACGTTATGCGCAATAACGATACAGGAGCATACGACATAAGATGGTGTCTTACGTCATATAGTGTGTATGAGATTTAGTTTGATGATAAGTCTCCATACAAGAAACCTTTTTAGAAATGTATGGCCCATCCCTATGTCATTGTGCAGTTACATCAAGGCGGTAGCAAGCAATATGTCCGGTCTTTCTAACTTCAGTCGTTACATATGGTCAATGGTAGAAACATCGATCTGTTTATGGCTCAGCGTGTTCATCCTATATTCCTTCTCCAAATCAATGCCTGCCCACTCTGTCGTATCTAAGGAAAATTCACTCTAAGGTATACATAGATAGGACATAAGACATCCGGTGAGAGCATCAGATTTCTGTCTCATTTGAGACTATTCAGAATGTGTTAAACCTGCACGATACCATACACCTAATGCAATGAGATGGAACACTGATCTCTTCAAATGAGTCATTTACAAGACCCCATACTGAAGGCTAGCTACTCTATCAGTGGAAAAAAATGGTTTCATATGGGAAGCAGAGAAGCATTGACGACCTTCCTGTAGGCTTGCAACTGTCGGCTATTAGAATGCAGAACTTGAAAGGGCCTCTTTAGTTCCATGTCGGCATTGATTGCGCTATTCACCGATGGTGCGTGTGTGTGTGGAGGTCATTTCCTGAAAATGTCTCTCTTTCTATTCAACATATCGAAGGATGTGATTTTCACCGAGAACATCTTCTGGTGCCTTCAACTGTTCATTTTCTTCTAACTGACGCTCTGCCTTTTTACATTGGTTTGATTACAGCCTAGAGAAATCTATAGGAGAAAGTTAGGGAATGGTTTTTAAGCTGTCTACTAAATTACGTGTGTTATTTCCCCAACGCTTCAATTAGCCTTTTCTTGGTGATTCTAGGAGATGGATAAGTGAGTACAAGAGGAGTCTCTGCTGGCAACGACAGACAATTTAGGAAGCCAACAGTTTAAGAGATATACAGCTGGATTTTAGAATAGCAGTCCTGCGGGTGTAATTGCCAACATCTGGGCAAGGTCTTCTTTTCTTGTGTAAATAGATAGCGCTGTATAAAGCCTACATAGGCAGCGCCAGAACAACCCATACGTAAACATGTGTCAGAGAAAGCAAAAGAACATCTTCCCTAAATGGTATTTCTTTGCTACTTTTCAAACTGAACTTTAACTTTAAGCGAACCTAATGAGACGATACTTTCAACCACATGTTTGAACTTTCCTAAGTTTCAGATCACAGTCTGATGTAAAACTTTTTAATGTAAATTAATGTTTTCAGTTGTGTTTCTGATTGATTTTCGTCAGAGGATGATTATAGGAATCTTTCGCCATCATGATGCTATCAAGTACGGTCTGGTCAAGATTTTTCAAACCGCCATGACACAGCTGTAATTGCTGATTATAAATACAACAGTCACTATCTTACTCATATCATCAAGTGCAATAGCTATTTGTCATCATTATAAATTAAACTTTATATACGGCAGTACATGAAATAACATTTTATTATTATTTTTTACAGTTTCAAAAAGTAAATGCAGCAAAGAGGGTTTGGGTGATCCTGAAACAGTCAGGCTGGTTAGGCTCATCATCAGCTCAGGGCCCTTTCTACTCCCAGCCCAGAAAGCGAATGGAATTTCTCCAAGTCAAACGAACCGAGAACCTTTCGGAGACTTGTGAAGACTCCCCAACACTGCTTTCTTCTACATGTACATTACCCAGATTATCAGAAGGGCTGTATTCATGGCAGCAAACCCGGGTACTCTCCCAAGGCCAGTCAACAGATTGGGAGGTATCAAACCTGAGGCACCGAGAACAATGGGGAGTTGGACAACTTGGTACTTGGGATGCAATCGTGACATTTCGAAAGTGATTTTTTTCCTGAATCACATGAGCGTGAAAAGGGACAGAAAATTCTATGATATAAATGATTTCATTGGATTTTGCAACCCGGACAAGATCAGGTTTGTTAGTCTGGCTATGTTTGAGGTTGTATGCAGGCCTATTCCAAAGTATTTTGTATTTGACGCCCATGACGCCCTGTACACCTTCTGGGTCGTACCATGGATGAACCTCAGTATCAAAACCACAACAATGGCGAAGACGGTAATGAAATGATCGAGCTACACCATCATGTCGCTTGACCCTCACGATTCGGGGTAGAGAAGGTCTTCGGCAACCAATGCTTGCCGTATAAGGCGACTATACCTGTCGTGTGAGGCGACTAACGGGATCGCGTGGTCAGGCTCGCTGACTTGGTTGATGCATGTCATCGATCTCAATTGTGTGGATCGATGCTCAGGATCTCATTCAATGGATTGTCTGTTCCAGATTCTATTATTCACAGACCGCCGCCATAGAGCTGGAATAATGCTGGGTGCGGCGTTAAACAACAAACAAACAAACAAGCATCATGTTTCTTAAGATACTGTGTTTGTTGAAAAGTTGGGCATCCACTGTTGGACAGTCAGGTGAAACTCATTGCATATTCTACATTTCATATTTACATTTTGATGCAAAATCACACACTGACAGTTTCGTGAGGGAAGTGACTGGTCCTGATCAGCAAATAGAAGCCTTCTGTTTCACTTTTCAGGGCAGCCGACTTCATCCAACCGAGTGACTCTACATGGTTGCTGATCCTCGCAACACACTGCACATAAACTCGATGCAGTGGCCGTTCTGATACCCTCTCCTTGAAAAACTAAGTCTGGGCCGATTTGATATGGCAGTTCTCTTTAGTTGAGACACATATCTGTACCGTCCAGCAGTGCGGAACCATCAACAAAATCAACACTAACTATGAGAATATTTCCCACATCACTGGCTCGTTTAAGAACTATGTGGAATGTTTTGTTTTCATCATGAGTCGTTACATGCTAAAAAATGCAGCAAAGAGAGTTCGGGTGATCCTGTCACACTCCGGCTGGGCAGGCTCATCATCAGCTCAGGGCCCTTGCCCCCTCATCACGCAGTCCAGACACCAGATGGGACTTTACATTTACTGTTCTGTTACACATCTATGTACAGTAAGTCGTAGGCAGTGAGGTATTTCGAAATCAAACGTGCTGATTTTTGACATTTCCTACTTCAATGAAGGTCTACAATCATGTCTACTTTGATGACATGCCCTAAGTCCTATCCAGATTGAATCTGGGATTCGAACCATCAGAATCCACGCCTCCCGATCAGTCGGGTAAAGGGTTAGCAGTCATGGCCGACCATTGCATTCTTGTGATGGTAGATAGTTATGTGCGTGCATTGGTTGGCACGTGTCTGTTAGATAGTGATTAATAAACACATGCTCATGATACAATCAGAATCGTACAATCGACGCTGCTTTGGCAGATATTTCTTATGAATATGAAAAGGGCTTTGTCGCCTTGATTATTATTATTATCATCTTGAAAGACAAAATGTGGACCAGCGTGGGGCGAAATGTCAAACTATTGGCGCTTATATGGTGTCTTGATAGTGCCTTCCGTGGACATTATGCAGTGGCGTTCTGGCAGTCACAGGGATCCTGCCCCATATCGTTAAAGACCTACCCCAAAATGTGTCATTTTGCCTTACATGTACGTTGACGTTCGAGTGACTGTCGTTACGACGCCTCCAGTCATGTCTACGCCTGTCCAGAAAGTCCAGAGTGAATGTAGACTAATAAGACAAAAACAACGTTACACAAGACCATCGACCACATTTAGTGTCTGGCTACAATGTATCGAATTGTATATAGTGGTACCACAGGTGATCGATCATACAGACAATTTATGATCGTCTAGACAGTAACTTGAACTTGACGAAGCACTGGCGCAAGTGAACAGCGATTTGATTGTCTGTGTGGTCTCTTTTCTATAAAGGCAAGTAAAGAGAGTGAGTAAGTGAGTATGGTTTTACGCCGCTTTTAGCAATATTCCAGCAATTTCACGGCGGGGGACACCAGAAATGGGCTTGACACATTGTACCCACGTCGGAAATCGAACCCGGGTCTTCGGCGTGGAGAGCGAACGCTTTAACCACTAGGCTACCCGACCGCCCCAAGTAAACAGAAAAACATTCATTGCGATTTGTTCCGAATATCAATTTTTCTAAGCACATAATAATAATTAAGAAAACAATCATAACGTTTAAGAGAGTATTGGAATATCAAGGTGAAGGTGAAGAAGCTTTACGCCCCGTAATCGACTTCCAAAACAAGAGGCGGCTGTTAAAGTTTTCATTGGCTGATATGTAGATTTCATTGCAGTGACTATCTGCTATGTTATCTATTTTGTGTGATCAGCAACTATGCGGATACGTCAGGGAGCGACCCGTGAGGATCCGAGTAGAAAATAGGTCTTCAGGATCCATGTTTGCCAAAAGAGGTGATTACATGTATGCGTGTCGTAGGAGCCGACTAACCAGATCGGATGGTCGTATCTCAACTGTGAAGATCGATGGATTGTCAATCACTGGATTGTCTGGTCCAGACTCCATTATTTGCAGACCGCCGTCATATACAATGTAGTTGGAATATTGTCCGGCGTTAAACAACAAACAAAACGTCAGGAAGTGGTCAGCCGCATCTCACACATCAATCAAGAGCTAATCTAAAGGTGGCTATTTCTCTTAATCCTGCAAAAATAACACCATTACACGCTTTGTGAGTGCGTGAAACGAACTATTAATCTCTGTAACTAGTTATTTTATGACTAACTACTTGTTATTGGGTACAATAAATAACCTTTCTTCCTATTCCACACAACGAATGCCTGTCAGGGATTAATCCCCTGAGTAGACAATTGAAGGCATCTCAATTTATCGGATGAGCAGACAGAAAATGATATCTCTGGCAGCCATATTTCAAAGAGGATCTTGGTTCTGACGACCGATCATAACATTTATATTTCGTGATCTATCACTTTTTGAGGGATAGTGTATGTGGGTTGAATTCATCATTCTTTGCTAGTTAGAATGGCGTCTACCACAGAAGTGTTGGCGAAACATTTTCACATATCTCAGTAGCGATAGAACCTTCAACACGACGTAACTCATACATTGTCTGGTCCAGACTCGATTATTTACAGACCGCCGTCATATAGCTGGAATATTAATAGCTGAGGGCGGCGTTAAACAAAAACATACATAATGTTACTAAAGATACTGGTACTCTACATGGTTGCTGATCCTCGCCACACACTGCACATAAATTTCACATATATCAGTAGCGATAGAACCTTTAACACGACCTAACACTTACAACAAAGTTTCTTTTTGTTGGGTGCTAAAACAATAGTACTTTGCAAGAATTTACAATAAATTGAAGCATTCAATCCCCATCACGCCAGTAACCAATATACTAAACAAACGAATATACAAGTTGACAAAATACAACTTTAACAAAGGGTGAAGCGAACATTGAATGATTATATTTTTCGGAACAGATCAGAATGTGGCTCTCATTTAATTTATGCCAGTTCTTTAAAATGTTATTTGTAAGCTATATAGATACCACAATGTCATCAGTTATTATGTTACCTTAATGCTGACATCACTAGGGTTACCTAAACGTAATCGACGTTCTCTGGAACACGATGTGCTCGCATGAATGTAATATTTACCTACCGACTTCTTAGTTGTTGTAATGTTCTTGTAAAAGCGACAAAGCATTTCTATATTAATAAGAACTTTCTACTAAAAGCAAACACAACACATATACAAAGTAACATAAATGTATAGCATGCCCGTGTTTGTGGGTATTGTTTCAAAACGTTTGATGGTGTACCTTTGATGGTAGATGTATGGAGGACAATTCCAAATTAGACGCATCAGTGACACAAATGATGTCCGATGCAATTCCTTTGTTTGACACGTACCATTTGTTACTGTGTTTTTTAATTGTACTTTTGCATGTCCTTGTGACAGGCGCCACAGCAGGTGGGACAGAATACGTTTTCCTTGTTAAAATCTGGTATCATCTCCATTTGATAGCGCCCCGATAATGGGCAACACCTGAGACCTGCATCACCTCGTGCTTTCTTCCCGCACGCCGTGGTTTAACTGTAATATTGTTAAATGAAACTATAATGATATAGTCGGAATCGAAAAATGGACTTCGTTTTTAGTGCAGATATGTTATGATTATGGAAATGTTTTTTTTCACTTTTATTCATCACATTGGAATTTGTAAATATAATGATGTTAATATAATCACCAGTACGCTCATCGCCCCATGTGATGAGTTGGTTAGGTCATTACAGACGCAACTGGTGTCGCTGTTTTCATTGCACCCAAAACGTGAGGGCTGAACATGAGAAGGTCAGATATATCTATTCCATCAATAGTCTACATGCGAGGGCAGCTGAAGAATGTTTGTCACAAAACGATTGATTGATCATTCCTACTTCTCTCTCCTTCCTTCCTCCCCCTCGCTCTCTCATATAGCTCGAATATTGCTGAGTGCGGCGTTGAACATCAAACAAACAACCAAACAAATATGCATGTAGATAGCAATTCAATATAATTGAAAGAATACAAAATGCGCCACACCTGGATTTGTGTTGTTTCTACCTGGGTGTTTTACCTATGACACACTTAAATATTATATAAATCTGACGTACCTTAAAATAATTAAGCAACACGAACTAACATTTCCCAAACGGGAAAAAGATAATTGGCACTGACACTTTATCTGTCAGCGATAAAATGTGTAAAATGTTCAAGGCCACGATAGCATAGGCGTTCAAATAAAACCTTGTTGTCCTATATGGAACGAACGTCGCCGACCCATCGTGCCAAACAGTTTATGAATGTGTGTATAGTAACCGTAGTATTGTATCATTTAAATACACAATTCCAACAGTATAATGGCTTTGGGGTGCTCCTGGGTGTAGTTCCTGTTTGTTCGGAAAGATGGCATTTCTGTTTGGAATTAACGTACACACATATGTGGGGTGGGGATGGTCGGGTAGCCTAGTAGTTAAAGCGTTCACTCGTCACGCCGAAGATCCGGGTTTGATTCCCGACATGGGTACATTGTGTGAAGCCCATTTCTGGTGTCCCCCGCCGTGATATTGCTGGAATATTGCTAAAAGCGGCGTAAAACCATACTCACTCACATATGTGGGGATGGTTTCAGAAAATTTGTCACGTGTTCCAATCTCAATCCGAAACGCTGTGCGTAATACTTTTGATGTATTATTGCATATCTAGCCTTTAATGTAACCTATCGTCATATAACACTTGATATAATGTTTTACACTAGATTTACTATATATTGAGGAACATAAACTTCAAAGAAATGCATCTTCAGTTATAAAAGTGTGCATTTTTTGCATTTTACTTTCATAGCAGTTTATGTACCTCTTCAACAATTTCATACATTTTCAAATTAAGTTCGAAGTTTCACTGAGCTGCATTATGTATTATATCTGCTAAAGCCTGTCCTACATATCATCCATAAACTCAAACCAACACTTCGACATGCAATCAAATCACTCGTCTTAAAACCAAGAGAAGAAACGCACTACATTTATGTATAATGAGAATAGACACATATCTGTGACTCTCTAAGCTTATTGATTTGTTATTGTTATGTGAGTATTCCAGTATATTAATGTCTAGACAGGGAAGGCCAGAAGGGTTGAAATATATACCGCCACTGCCAACAAAAAATATATTTATCTCTTTGACTTAGTGAAAAAGTTGTATCATAGATGTATGCAGTGCGGTGGTAGTTGAACTCAATTACCACCTTTCAATCTTCTCGGAAGCAACGAATTTTAGGAACTCAGAAGATGTTAAGCAGACAAAGGCATTTCAGATTGTCTTCAACATGTTTATATGTTAAGCCATTATTTCTGTAAAATAACGGGGCGGTCGGGTAGCCTAGTGGTTCAAGCGTTCGCTCGTCACGCCGAAGACCCGGGTTCGAATCCCGACATGGGTACTATGTGTGAAGCCCATTTCTGGTGTCCCCCGCCGTGATATTGCTGGAATATTGCTCATTGTAAAGTAACAGTTGAAAGGCAGCGGTTAATTAACCTACATTACGTTACATGAATTTAAATCTGATTGAATCACATTATCTGTGTTTCTGATTAGTAAATTGCTTGACTTTATATCTGATTCATAATGCTAAAAAGAATTTCTGAAGCGCTTAAGCTCACAGTGCTGCAAAGAAAGACTCGATTATTTACAGACCGCCGTCATATAGCTGGAATATTGCTGAGTGCGGCGTTAAACAACAAACCAACCAATCAGTAAAAGTGAAAGTGGGAAAGCAAGAGTGAGCTGCGATTTTTCAGTGAACATGTCCTGATGCAACTGTCACCACTGCTTGATGCTATGACGCAGCCTCCATTCCATTCGTTTTGTTAATTTGTTGTTTAACGGTGCGCTCACCAATATTCCAGCTGTATGGCGGCGAACTGTAAAATAATCGTGTCCGGACCAGCAAATCCAGTGATTAACATCATAAGCATCGATCCACGCAATTGGGATCGATGACATGCATCAACCAAGTCAGCAAGCCTGACCATCCGATCCCGTTAGTCGCCTTTTACAAGCATAGTCGCCTTTTATGGCAAGCATGGGTTGCTGTCGACCTATTCTACCCCGGAATCGTCACGGGTCCCATGCCATTCCATTCGTAAATATCAGCAATAAGCAATAATCTCGATACCAATGGACGACGGATTATTTCTCTGCAGCATTCAAACGACCGAGCGCAGCTCGATTACTTCAATATTTGTGGTTGATGGCGCCGAACTTGACAACGACCTGAATCTGTCCCTTAATGTGATTAATACTTCTCCTAATGACCCGCCAGTTATGTAAGTACATATATACCATGACCTTATTATCTGGTTAGACCACTTTAATCGTACCTAACATTGACATACCTGAATGAAACCACTAACGAGCTGCATATACATCTGGAGACCATCCGGTGATAAGAATTCTACTTCATTTAGATCCATTGAAACCCCGCTAGACTTGACCAGCCCAAACACTAGATACAGTGAAAAGGATCATATCGTCTACGAAAGGCTAGCAAGGCAATCCCCTCTGTCATGATAGGGAGAGACAGGGAGGAGACATAGAAGCACTAGGGCACTCCTGTATGCTTGCAACTATTGGCCATTAGAATGAAGAGTTTGAGAAGCACTCTTTGGATCAGTGTTGACATTCACTCGTGGGACGTACGTGTATAGAGGTTATGCCTCAGTTCTCTTCACTATGTTGAAGGATGTGACATTTTATGAAGACATCGTCCATGTCCATTTAGCTGTGTATTACTGCTGACGAGTGCACTTGTTTGAATTTTCGATTACGTTGGAAAAAGTAGGGGAAATGGTTCATCCTGTTCAAATGCGTGTATTTCTTCCACACACCAGTTAAGTATTGTGGTGATATCTAGGAGATAGTAAATGGGGCAAAAAGCAGTTTTTTATTGGCAACAATTGAACAGACACTTTGTTAGCCTCAAGATGAAGTTTAAATAACAGAGAGTGAGTGAGTGAGTTGGGTTAAACGCCGCTTTTAACAGTATTCCAGTTACATCACGGCGTGTCAGCTTAATGTGGGAGGAAAGCCCGAAGTGATGCAGGTCTCTGACGTTTACCACTTCGGTGAAACCCAAGAGCACGGGTATGGTACTGACAAACCTAGAAACATAATCGGGGTCGAACCGGGATTCGAACCCAGAATCATAGGTTTCTGGCGTGCCCAAGGGACGCAACTGTGCACAGCGAATCGCAGCGGCTTAATTGTTGATATCGTTCTCCAACGGCGTTGTACGTTGGTCATAATATCGACCACTGGGTTATTCAAAGGCCGCTGACATATAGCTGGAATATTGTTAGATGCGGCGCTAACCAAACAAACAACATACCATCAAGAAGACTTTGAAAATAGTGCTAAATGAGCATAAATGATTGTTCAAAATATGAAATTAATGAGGATACATTACCGTTGGTCAGACTGTAAGTGCGCAATACAACATCATCATATTGAGAAAATCTTTCGCACCCATTTTAGAAAATTGGCGCTGCAAGAAGTGGACATTACGATAAAACGAATCCACTTTTATTAAAAAAATATAGTTTCCATTTCATGTCCTATTTCTACAAAGGCACTGTGTAAATGATTTATGACATGTATGCGTTATAATCAAATCCTATGCTAACGATACGGATTATAACGTTTTTTGTCCTAAACGACATGACACACACTGAACATGTATCGACAGTACATGCCAAATGTGATTACTAACGGGTATTTCCTTTTACGATCTTACGTTTATTTCGTGTCTCTGATATTATTAGACACATGATGGCTTCCCTACAATGGAGAAGTCGCACAGACTATATAAAGCAAAAAAACGTGAAAGGAGGGAGAATTTTTTTGTCGGTATCAGACATAAAACTGTGGTGATATTGAACGATACCTCGCCGAATTCCACATTATTCCACCGGCGTTTCGTTCAGCTTTCCACAACATTTGGGTTATGGGGGCACTTAAACCGGTAATATTAGAAACGGAGGATGTTCGCTGCGTCACTTTTTCTTTCATCAGTTTTAATAGAATGTCTGAGAAGGAAATATATACTGTCTAAATGAACCCTTTTGTTAGAAAGCTGCTGCAGATGGTTCACTGTGGCATTAGGGGCATGCGCTAGATCCACAGACTTATGAGTGAGTGAGTGAGTGAGTTGGGTTTAACACCGCTTTTAACAGTATTCCAGTCATATCACGGCGTGTCAGCTTAATGTGGGAGGAAAGCCCGAAGTGATTCAGGTCTCAGACGTTTACCACTTCGCTGAAACCCACGAGCACGGGTATGGTCCTGACAAATCTAGAAACATAATGGGGGCGAACCGGGATTCGAACCCACAATCATAGGTGTCTGGCGTGCCTACGGGACGCAACTCTGCACAGCCAATCGCAGCGCCTTAGACGACGGGTCACCCGTGCCCCCTCTTTTGTCATGAAAGTGTTCTTTATTTCTGTCTTCAATTATGACTCGATATTTCTGAACATTCGAGGATTCCGGTGACCGACCTTATGTCTAGTATGGCCCTCACTCTATGATGGTTGACACTATTTTTACATCTTGGGACGTAGACCTTGATCTATACACAATTATATTATGTACGTGTGACTTTATGTTTACACTGACAGCCATACAACAACCAGCTGTAACGCGGAATAAAATAGTTCCTCAATAGTTCCTCAAAACGAGAGGTGAAACTTTTGTAGTTTCTTTAAACAAATGTACTCAAATAATATCCACATTAGATGAGAAAGGTCTGTTAAGAACGACCTCAGTAAGTTAGTCACAATAACAGCGCGTCGTAATACATTTACATCAAGTACAAGACGTTAAAATGACTGACACGATAAACGTGACGGGAGAGATTTCGGAAGTTGTTAATGAACCCATGGTGGTTACATGCTTCAGTCATCATTCATCATTGATGGCCGATTATTGTAAGGTGATGAAATATGTGTCAATTAGAAACTAAGGTAAATTCATGGATTGCTGTAAACTGTCACTGTCAGCCTAGACACGAATCGAGTCGATACTACGATAGTTTGGAAGTGCATTTCTTCGTTTTGTTCATTTGAATGGGTCGTAGCGAGGATATTCGTGAACAATCATGCAGTCAAACTCCCTGGCGTTTCTCAATGTACACTGGAATGCTGAGTTAAAGATTAAAGGATCTACATGATCAGAAACAACGCGTGTGTATGTAATCAAGCTAGCGAATTCCCAGGGGGTTTCCCCAGGAATGATGAAGTAGTCCGTCAGTGTTTAGTTCATTTCAAGAACACGGTCTCGTGAAAAAACGTATGAATGTCAAATTGTGTCGACAATTTCTCGGTCATGTGACCGACCTCTCGTCAAATGGAAAAGCCGTATATCGTGTAAACTTCAAATTAAAAAACTATATAATAATAAACGAATATTCCTACTATACTATGACAAAAAAAACGTATATCGCTGACATGAATGCTGAACTCTACACATCACTTAAACACGTCCCCCAGCCACATAGATCTGACAAAGAAACGTACATTGCTGACATGTATGATGAACTCTGTCCAAAACCAAATACACTGAACAACAAAAGTTCCTGTGACATTGAATAAGATTTAATGCAAAGTTATGTTTTTTACCAAATCTGAAACAATTTCAGTTTGCAACAAATAAAAGACGCATGTAAGTGTTAAAGTGGTTTAATTTGCCATACTGACTTCAGCAATATAAAACAATATAAAACAAAACCCATGAACATCAGGGGAGCGAGCCGGCCAGGAGATGACATTCACGTTGTTTTGTTGAAGAGAATCCTGAGCAAGTCGAGCAATATGAGCCCGGGCGTTGTCGTGTTGAAAGGTGATGCCTGGGCCATGACGACGCAAAAACGGCAGAACAGGGCCGATGTTCTCGTCGCGGTAGCTCTGTCCATTGAGACCACCATCAAACGGGTCCTCTGTTTTGCTGTAATCACACCCCATACCATAACGCTGCCGCCCTCGAACCGATCTTCTACCATGACACAATGATTGACGTATCATCCACCTCGACGTCGGTACACTCGAATCCGTCCATCGCTGTGGCTGAGGTGAAAACGAGACTCGTCAGTGAATAGAACTTCTCCCCACTGCATGGCCGTCCAGCGTAGACGCTGTCTGCACCACTGCAGACGTGTCTGGCGGTGGTTTCCTTTCAAAATGGGACGTCTGGTTGGTCTTCTGGCGACAATCCCTGCATATCTGAGGCGACGACGTACGGTTTGTGAAGATATTCATCGAAGACCAGGGACGCTTCTTGCAGTCACTGTTGCTGGCTGGAATCGATTTCGTAGGTGTGTTGTTCGAATCCAGTTGTCTTGTCGATTATTGGTTAGGCGTGGCCTGCCACTCCCAGGGTGGTCTCTGGCTGCATTCGTCTGTTGCAAACGTTGCCATAAACACCAAATGGTGTTTCTGTGGACGTTGAATTGTCTTGCAACATCACGTTGACCCGATCCTGCTTCAAGCATACCAATGGCACTCATTTTCGGACATTTCGTAATGTTGAATAATTGCGTAATGTTGTTGTGTTTCTGAGTGGTTGTTGTCAGCACGATGCTAAACAATGCATATGAAATCCCGTTAACGCACACGTTTTTATACCTATTCTTGGGTAGTGAAATGCATGGGGCTTGCAAAAAAGTCATGGAATGCATTCTTTTCTGTAGCAGTTGCGTTTCAGTGACTTTGATTCCATTCATGTACTACAACATTGAAATCCAAACTTTACTTGTTTGAAACATACACTAAAATATTGGTGTTATAGACACTTTTGTTGTTGAGTATTAGCAAAGAAACCTACATTGTTCATATGTAAACCAACTACGTTTTCCTCCTCTGGACGGTTGCTGACACTTTGGCCATTTAACATAGACAGTCGCCGTTGCGAAAGGAAAACAGCTCCCTTAGGATTCCCAGCCATGAATACATGTATACAAGTCGGGATCTGAACATACACGGCGCATAAATGTATGACCACTGTTTCCGAAGTATGGTTAAACAATTATTTTGTAACAAAGAAATAACTCAGTTTGACGTGTTCAAATATAAAGCTTTTTGTGGAATTGGATTTCTTCTAGAATACGTAAATGAGGCCTTTTAAGCTTCAACACAGGGTATCTCTTCTGAAAGCTGTATATCTTTTCTGTTAACTACGCACCGCTGTTTGAACGATGTATCCTTATAACGTAAACGTTTTGTGAGGTCAGATGTACTTCTGCCTCAGTGACCATAGACATATACTCTGCAAAAAAAACCGCAAATCTGATTTTGTTTATTTTATACATCATATGAATAATCAACAGATGGTATGGTAATAGAATGTTCAAAATTGACACACATTGTCATTGACCAAGGTTCCAGATGGCAGACATGGAATAGTAGATTGTTAAGATGAAGGTCTTCTGTTCTCAATATCTTGTATGGCTACCATAAGAGTCTAAGATGTATTGGCGTCGTCGTCCCGTGAAAGCAATCAGATCCCAAATTGTGGCCTGTAGAATGTTCACTGACTCTGCTTACAGTGCTTGTGCCTGCTGTCGGAGGTTATGTGATTGTTGCTGACGTGCTCGCAGTCGTTGATCCAGTGCATCCCAATAATAAATGTTCGACTTGGATTATATCTGGAGACCTGGAGGGACACGGCACGACCTGGATGTTGTGATTCCTGAAAAAGGCTGTTGTCAGTCTTGCCGTTTGAGGTCGGGCGTTGTCTTGTTTAAGTATGACGTTTGCTTGTTGCATATTGGGACGTGTGGCCGAAGAATTTCATCCGTGTAACGCTGCGCCGTTAAAATCCCAAAAACTGGCACCTTGTCTTTTTTATCAGTGTAGGAGATGGCTGCCCACATCATCACACTATCACCCCAAAATCCGTCCACTGCCTGTATGCAGTTTCGTTCACAACGTTCCCCGCGACGCCTGTAAACACGACGTCTACGTCTACCATCCACACAGTGAAGCATGAAACGTGACTCGTCACTGTACTAAAGTTGTCTCCGTTGATGTCGTGGCCATACTCAGTGACCTTGACAACCTTGACCTCGCGGCCGACGATGCTGGTCAGTTAAAATGACACGTCGAATTGGTCGTCTAGTTTGAACACCTTCAGGGCGTACACGATTCCTCACTGTCTGGGTTGATATCCTACAATATCATTGTATTGCCATAGTTATGGAACTGGTTCTTTCACGCAAGTTACCTAGCCGTATGAAACTGTCCTCTGCTCTAGTAGTGATACGTGGTCGACCTGATGTGGGAAGGTACAGTGTTGTCCCGTGTGTCTGATATCAGTTCTTCAGTCTTGTAATGGTTGGTTGGTTGGTTTGTTGGTTGTTTAACGCCGCACTCAGCAATATTCCAGCTATATGACGGCGGTCTGTAAATAATCGGGTCTGGACCAGACCATCCAGTGATTGACATCATGAGCATCGATCCACGCAAATGGGATCGATGACATACCAATTGCGTGGATCGATGCTCATGATGTCAATCTCTTGTAATGGTGATTGGCGCCACAGCTGAAAGGGTTCTCCTCTTTGCAGCCGGCCGACGTCGTTGTTGTTTTAGCTGTTTATTGTAATGGCAGTCTAACGAAACACTAACGTTTTAATAGCCCAACAAGTGATGATGCACGTGCATATTGGTGTGTTTCGGCGCCAGGCAGTCACGTGGTTGTGTTTTTGCGATTTTTCGAACTTTTCACCTCACTTCTGCAGTACATCATTCTTTCCGTACACATCAATCCCAATCCATACAGAAAGGTCCAATTCATTTTTGGTATTAAATATTTTGTATGAATGTCGGCAACACTATAACAAATATTTACGACTTTACTACTTTTGCGTTTCAGTTTTCGCAGAATATAAACATGTCTTTCACGTTGTAAAAACGATTCCTTTGACGTTAGCCTTCGTCTCTGAATCATATTTTAAAATGATCTTCTTTATCTTCAATAAATACCTTTTTTGTGACTAGTTCCACAGAGGTGATACATTTCCTTTTAAAATTATGAGCAAGACATGATTTTTGTATGAATGAACTTTTAAGTTTTATATTTAAAATATGTTTTCCCATTGTCAATAAACTTTGGTTGCTTCATGTTTAGTTGGTGTTTAAGCATATGCAATTTATATGTCATGGATCATTATGTTCACGACACGAAATCAAAGGAAAACCTTTTGCCTTATTGGTACATGTGTATGTTCGGCTGCAAACCTTGACCGCAAGGTAACATGCATACACTTATTCATATATATATCATAACTGTGGCCTATTCAAATGTGCAATATATTGTTACAACGAAAAGGTCCATGCATATCACATGATTATTTTCAGTAGATGAGTGAGTGAGTGAGTGAATGAGTATGGTTTTACGCCGCTTTTAGCAATATTCCAGCAATATCACGGCGGGGGACACCAGAAATGGGCTTCACATATTGTACCCATGTCGGGAATCGAACCCGGGTCTTCTGCGTGACGAGCGAACGTTTTAACCACTAGGCTACCCGACCGCCCATCAGTAGATAAGAAAAATGTTCACTGTGAAAATAAATGCGACAAAACCCTTTCCATATTTATAAGATTGTACGATTCCGACTTTTCTGTCAGCATATGTTTATTAATCTATCAAATAATGATTGTACACGTTATTTGAGAAATGCATGGTTCCTGTCCCATCGGTGGCACGCATCACAAGCAAGTCCAAAGGCAATTCAATTGTGCACCTGAAGAAACAAGGGAAACACTTGACTATCATGACACATTTGGAAACTTTAAGAGTCCTTGGATGTCTTAGCCTTGATCAAACTTTTGAGCAAGCGTATGGCGCTTTGTGAAATCTTCGTACAAAAACACTGAATGTGATTAAGTGCACGAGTCAATTCAATTTAAAGTGATAGCGCATTTTGAAAATGACAGCTGGTGTTACTATAACGTCATCTGCATTTACAGCAAAGCACTTTCTGTGAAGCTTGGAACACACCGAGTATTCCCTTACATTCAAGAGTTATCACATAATCAATGACGGTAATATTATAGGCAACATCAACAACATTAACGGAGAATAAAAATAAATATGATACTCTTTCAAAAAGAGAATTGTTAATGCACATAAATTTGTTTTTAAAAGGGAATAATAACAGTTATTTTAACGTTCCTGCTTGACGTGTAAATAAAACGACAAAAGCCTTTCCATATCTAATACAAATCTCACATGGGAACGTTTAAGCCATGGGAAAGTTACGTGAATATACATTTCGCATTGTCGTGTATCGATATCAACATCAAATTAGTTTTGGAACTTTTCAACAAACACAACACTGATACCATGTGGAGATACGTTAAAACAATATGATGGTCTGTTGTCAGTATAATCGATGGAACTGGGGATTTAGGAGAAGTAGCATGCTAACTTATAGTGATTTCATTATGGCTTGGGGCCGTAATGAAACCACTTTGATAACTACCATGAGGGCTCTCTTCGAGATAAATTATTTCTTAAAAACATGCGAATATCTTCACCGCCTTGGTTTGACGAAAGGTTATTTATCGTCCTTATTACTTCGGGAACCATGTCTTAAATCTTGGCAGTGCGCCATCAGGCAACAAAGTAATAATAATGTGTTGAAAAGAACAGCAACCATGCAGAGTGAGAGAGTATGGTTTTACGCCGCTTTTAGCAATATTCCAGGAATGTCACGGCAGGGGACACCAGAAATGGGCTTCACACACCATGCAGAGTGAGAGAGTATGGTTTTACGCCGCTTTTAGCAATATTCCAGGAATGTCACGGCTTAGACGAAGTCGGCTGGCCTGAAAATTAAAACAGAAGGCTTTCTGTTCGCTGTTCAGGACCAGTCACTTCCCACTCGAAACCGTTAATGTGTAATTTTCCCCAACATGTAACTAAAGTATGAAAAGTAGACTCGATCTTCTTAAAACCGTCTTCGCCATGCTTGTGGTTTTGACTCAGAGGTCCATCCACGGTGAGATGAGATGAGGGGAGGTGAAATGAGGTTTAACGAGATTAGTGTACTTATATAGCTACGTGCATGTACGTGTATGTGTGTGTATGTTTGTGAAATACTCCGGATTAATACCCATTTCATTTTGCTAGCTCACTGAGATACCATGCCGCAGATGACTACCCAACTCAGACATGGAATACTGACTCCGAGACAACAGTCTTTGTTTTAGCCCTTAATGCCGTGAACAAGGCAGGGTAACAACAAGACCAACGTTAAACGTCTTTTGGCATGACGCGGGTAGGGACCGAACCCCCGACCTTCCGCTCTCCGGATGGACGCTCTACCACTAGACCACTGAGGCGGCACTCCATCCATGGAACGACCCAGAATATGTAGAGGGCGTCCTGGAAAGCGATAAATATCAGATGTTTTCAGGACGACAAACCTGATCTTTGCCTCTATGATAAATCCAATTAAATCCATTTATGTCATTGAATTCTCTGTCCCGTTTAACACTAATGTGATTGACAAGATTCTGGGAAAACAAGGCAAATAGGCGTATCTTGCTTTCGGAATGTCACGCTTTGATCCCAATTGTCCGACTCCTATTTGTTCTCGGTGCCTTAGGTTTGGTTCTCCCCAATCTGTTGACTGCCATTGGGAGAGTACCCAGGTTTGCTGCCCTTCTGACACCCTGGGTAATGCAGAACTCTGCAGTGCTGGGGAGTAGATCGACACATTCTCCCACTAACTTCTTGGTGGGTTCGACTGAGTAGCGCGTCCCATTCGCTGTCTGGGCTGCGTAAAGAGATCATGATGAGCCCATTCACCACCCTGACTGTGCCGCCATCACCCGAATCTTCTTTGCTGCATTTCTCTTTTCATCTGTATATATAAACAAGAGTTTGCCACTAACGTTGTTGTATCCCCCGGCCCTGTTACAGAATTTATGACTTAAATCTAAACAAACCCTAACCTTTTTTTAACCGAGGTGGAACTTGTCATGGGAATTGTATTGTATTGTATTTCTAAAATTTCTAAATAGCAAAAGGCACCAGTTCAGCATGTACTTGACAGACCTGCAAAGTTTGATGAAAAAATATTGAACGGTTTCTGAGTTATGCTCCGGAAACGAAACGTGCCGTATGGACGGACGGACGGACTTTGTTGGGCGGGGGGTAATAAAGCGACAAAACAATGTTTAATCTTTTTTGTAGTGTCCACCTACTACAACATCACGCCAAGACTTAACGAAGCACTGGCCGTATATTGTGTGAGTGGCGGGTGCTACCGTTAATGCAGTACATGCTACCCTTTTTCCTGAACACCTAATGTCATCGATCTATTTACCATTGCTACAACAATGTTTGCCTCTTACCCCCTGATAAAATCTGTGTTTTGGAAGACACTAGATACTGGTCATTCACGTTTCGAGTTTTATCGGAATTGATATGAATAATTTATGTTTTCTGATACCCATTCAAAAACATTAACTAGGACTATTTTAGCTAAAGATAAATAATTTGCTGCCTCATTCAAAAAAATAAGTGCACATCATATTAGTTTAGACAAATGTTTCACATCATGTCCTGCATCCTTCAGTACACCTTATAATACTTCATCTTAAATCATATAAGTATATAGCAATACATATAATTTCTTAAAAGAGTCACGATTTTTGTACAGCTTTTTATTCATTCATTAAGGCAGCATTATGCAAAACTGACTTATAAACAGCCAATAAAAAACATTCTGGGATTTTTGTATGGGGAATGGATAACTTTTCAGCCTAGATATTTAAAACAAAAATATCCAACAACTTGCAACGATGTATTTTTTGGTGGCAGACAATTTCGTTTTTTCATCAGTCTGAAGCATTATTATCACTTCAAGCGTTATATATGAGGGATTCACTCATAAGACGGATTTGAAGTAATCAAACTGTGGTTATTTTGGCTTCGCTCCAGCTAAAGTCTAGCGGATTATATCCTTGCCTCAGTTTTCTCAATAGGCAATGTGCTTAATAAATGTTAACATTTATGTATTGTAATCAAATCTAGTATCTAACCATTCAAGTCATCTATTCGTAGTGCCATGCTATAACACCGTGACTACAAGAGGTTCAGATTTGACCACCAACGCGTTCGGCCGTTTTATAGTCTACCAGCTGGTATCATTAATCCCACGTACGTGTCATTACTGGCCACATGATTACCTCCCTTCAACACGAAAAGTGTAAAGCTCTTCACAAAGACTTTCTTAAGGAAAACGTGCTTTAACATGAATGATGTACTATCGTTGTTACCTACTTCAGTTATAATAGATGTAGAAATGTTTTGATGCACATGATGGCATGATGAAGCCAGAAATATATATTCTCCACCTTATACGTCTTGGTACCTGCTGGATCTTCCCGAAGCCAAATACATTCCCTTATCGTGTTGGTTGGTTGGTTGGTTGGTTTGTTGTTTAACGCCGCACTCAGCAATATTTCCGCTATATGACGGCGGTCTGTAAATAATCGAGTCTGGACCAGACAATCCATTGATTGATGTCATGAGCATAGATCCACGCAATTGGGTTCGATGACATGCATCAACCAAGTCAGCGAGCCTGACCACCTCATCCCGTTAGTCGCCTTTTACGACAAGCATAGTCGCCTTTTACGGCAAGCATGGGTTGCTGAAGACCTATTCTACCCCGGATCTTCACGGGTCTTATCGTGTTGGACTGACCACATAATTTGACACATAAACATGACACATTAGGAACGGCTGCACTAGTTATCAATCATTCATTTACAAATTCTATATGGAACAGAATGCCTACGAGGGAGAGACGTAGCTATTTCAGGAAACGCTGTTTGGTTTGTTTTCTTCTACAAGATCAATAATGGATTCCTATTACATATTTACCAATACTGAAATACATGGTACTTCTTGGTCGACAACTGAATATTTCCCCTAAGGACAAGCGTAGCTTGCTTACTGATCATGAAAGAATGGCAAATGTACCCAGACAGAACTAGTCAAGAATTCCAAGAATTATCTATATATGGATATCTGTATACTCATATTATACGCTATGTTCTTACGAAAACTCGTGATGGGATGGTTCGTTGGTTTGTTGTTTTACGCCGCACTCAGCAATATTCCAGCAATATGACGGCGGTCTGTAAATAATCGAGTATGGACCAGACAATCCAGTGATTAATATCATGAGAATCGATTCACGCAAATGGGATCGATGACATGCATCAACCAAGTCAGCGAGCCTGACCACCCGATCCCGTTAGTCGCCTTTTACGACAAGCATAGTCACCTTTTACGGCAAGCATGGGTTGCTGAAGACCTATTCTACCCCGGAATCTTCACGGGTCCGTGATGTAATGAAAAATGTTTATTGATAATAAATGTTGTATATAACATTACTCGAATTTTAATATAACTATTTGATGGTGATTCATAATTAAACACATACTTATGGTATAGTCGAAATCGTACAATGCTTTTAGTAAAGATTTTTCATGATGGTTTTGTCGCCTCCATTTATTACAGATAAAAATGCTCATGGCGTCAATCACTGGTTTGCCTGGTCCACACTCGATTATTTACAGACCGCCGTGATGTAGCTGGAATATTGCTGAGTGCAGCGTTAAACCTATCTTTTCTCTCAAAGATTCGTAAATAAAAGGGGGCATTGAAAATTCTTTATTTGGATTTCATGCAGATATACATGTAGCAAGGGATGAATAACTGGAAATGAGGCAATATGGCTTCTCTCTCCAGTGACATGTAACAAGTACTTGTGCCTGAATTTAATTGAGAAGATCAAATGTTACAAAGCATCCCAGCAGATCATGTACACAAATTATAAACAGTGTTGCCCCACTGAAATTGTTCTCTCATAGAACAATCGCATGTACAGTCCTGGCTCCGTTGCACAAAGCACTACGAATTTCCAACGCCAATATTTGTCGAAATCGTACAAATAGATAAAAAGATTTCTCCTGATGGTTTTGTCGCCTCCATTTATTACAGATAATAATGCTCAGGGCGTCAATCACTGGTCCAGACTCGATTATTTACAGACCGCCTTCATGAAGCTCGGATATTGCTGAGTGCGAACGATTGACAATCAAAATGAGTAGTATGTACAATTCTTCATTGTGAGTGGACCCGTGAAGATTCCGGGGTAGAATACATGTAGGTCTTCAGCAACCAATGCTTGCCGTAAAATGGGACTATGCTTGTCGTAAAAGGCGACTAACGGGATTGGTCAGGCTCGCTGACTTGGTTGATGCATGTCATCGATCCCCATTGCGTGGATCGATGCTCATGATGTCAATCACTGGATTGCCTGGTCCAGACTCGATTATTTTCAGACCGCCATCATATAGCTGGAATATTGCTGAGTGCGTCGTTAAACAACAAACAAACAAACACCAACCATAACACTAATGCTGACATACTTATTATCCATGATGACAGGAAAAACAATTACGTGCACAACGGGGCGTTAAACTCACTCGCCTCAAGGGTTTTTATATCTTGTAAGAACCACCCAACATCATGTTTGTTCCTTTATTAAATCATTATTATTAAGATATGTCAATCCCCAAGTTCTGGGTTTCATTCGGTTGGAATCGCAATTTAAGAGCCGGTTATAAATTTGAATACCTTCATCAATCTAGCAAGCAAAAGTAATTATTTCATATTCTGTGTGCACATTATGCGAGGTCTAGACACTCTTATTGATCTGTGAACCTGTAGGACACATTGATTCACATTTGTAGGCATGACTTTATATTGAAAACATGTATGTTAACTCTAACTCATTGCCTTAGGAGAAACGTATTCATGTGAGATGTACATGTGAGCTGGGATTCCTTATTTCAGATGTATTCCAAACAACTTTCTCTCAATTTGGGTTGGTAAATATAATTGCAATGACATAATCAAATCAATATCGTTTCAAAAATTGTTTTCCCTCAGTCTTCCGTTTCCTCTATGATACTGAAAACAAACCTCGCCATTCTTTTATGTTATATCCGACGGGAAGAAGGATGCTTTTGCCCAAAGCAGGAATTCTAATAGTGATGCTGATATCTATGCAATGTCGTTTTTATAAGCAAGACAAACACTGCCTTTATTTTGATGTGATGTTGCCGCGAGTAAAACGTCTATCGTGAAGGTTACAATAACAACCCTTGTTCCATTTAAACACACGTCTGTGTACTAAACAGTCAATTTTACACTCCGTTCATGTTGACAGGCAGTTCTATTCTGTTCTCCTGTGTTACCGATGTGATAACTTTTGAAAAGAAGGGAATAAGCAATGTTTGCGTGGCATCATGCGGGCTGTGCTCTGTTGTCATGGCGGTCAAAATGGCCCATCACTCGGACATTACACATTCAGGGTTTTGCTACTTTTCTTCTTTTGTCGCTGTTTAACGCAACATTCAGCAATTTTCCAGCTATGTGACGGCGGTCTTTAAATTTACAGTCAGGCTCAGACGATCGAGTGATTGACTTCATAAGCATCGATCTAAGCAATCACGTGATTGTACACTATGAGGACGACCCATCATCTAAACAAAGCTTCCCTTGAAACAATCATACCAAGAGCTTGCATTAGTTAGGGAAATCCGCAATACATGAAAACTGATTTCACAACAATCAGAGATAGGACACTGTTTAAACAACATGAAGCTATGCGGATATCCAACGATTGCGTGACCAGAAGCTTGTACATGACGTTGGTGAAATGAGACGAACACGTTAGTGCTGCGGATTGTTACGCCATTCTAAATTAAAGCGATCAGAAGTCGTGGGCTAAACATTCAACCATAAAGACCCTTCCTTAACTGCTGGACAAAACAAAGTTTAATTTCATGTGTGATGTTGGCTAAGAATGAAACCAAACTAAATAGTTAACCGATAGGAATGTATTCGATAGGGTATCAAAGCTATGTTTTGGACGTTAAGTTTGCATTGTTCGGCGACTGTTTTAAATATTTGATAATCCGTTGCTATAAAGACGCACTAGACCCATAACACACTCTTAATTTCAACTGCATAATGTACAATCTAATATAAATCCTATTGCATGTCTGGTAACAAATTGGCTAGAACAGGTCTTCAGCAAACCATGCTTGCCGTATGAGGCGACTAACGGGATCGGGTGGTCAGACTCGCTGACATAATTGATGCATGTCATCGTATCCCAATTGCGGGTCTGATAAGTTAGCGTGTTGAGGAATACAATGTTAAAACCCTATGTCTTTAGACCCGTGAAGATCCGGGGTAGAATAGGTCCTCTGCAACGCCGCACTCAGCAATATACCAGCTATATGACGGCGGTCTGTAAATAATCGAGCTGGACAAGACAATCCAGTGATTAATATCATGAGCATCAATCCACGCCATTGGAATCGATGGTATGCATCAACCAAGTCAGCGATCCCGTTAGTCACCTTTTACGACAAGCATAGTCGCCTTTTACAGCAAGCATGGGTTGCCGAGGACCTATTCTACCCAGGGTCTTGAGAGAAAAGATGATAGGAGGGTCCCTCAGAGGAAAGTACAGTTCAACAAAGGAATAATGCTTGCATTTGTCGGCCATTAGAATGCAGATCTTGATCATGAACAGAGCTATTTTCTTGTTGGCAATACTCGCGTGTCAGTGCACAGGTTAAAGCCTCCTAGTGTCCCTTTTTCCTTTCACCATATCCAAGGATGAGATTTTTGCCCAAGAATTCTTTACAGGTCTCTTAAGCTGATAATGTTTTTTGACCGGTGCACTGCCATATCTAACAGTTTCATTACAGCGGGGAGACATACATAGCAAGCACGCCATTGGAAGTTCTTAACTTGAATTGTCAACTAAATTGCTTGTTATTTCCCCAAGCGCTTCAGTAGGCTTTTCGTTGTGACTACACCTGATGAATAAGCATGACAGCCACCATTTGCTCTGACCATGCTGTTTTTTTCAGAACAGGACTAAAAGTTTGTAAGGTATCTTGCCCAAGCTTAAATAGCAGAATATGGTTTTTGATTTCCAACATTAATGCTATTCGGTTTTGG
This sequence comes from Haliotis cracherodii, assembly GCF_022045235.1. Lineage (NCBI taxonomy): Eukaryota > Metazoa > Mollusca > Gastropoda > Lepetellida > Haliotidae > Haliotis > Haliotis cracherodii. The sequence goes on from NW_027266283.1 coordinate 5,304,019, forward strand.
TGCATGTTTCAATTGAAAATTATTTCTTCCTCTCTCACTAGCAAATTGCCGATCTGTTTATTTGAGTTTGTGATTATCTGATTCATTTAGATACATGACACAACTGCAATGCGAAGTTACAACACGCCAAAAACAAAGGCAGACAAAGACGTCCGTTTAACTGGACGGCGTCGGCAAGCAGGTTGTTTTTTTGTACAGACAGACAGACAGACAGACAGACAGACAGATATTTTATTCCAGCCTCCCCTCAGATATGATACTAGTCAAAATTCAATAAAATACGATTTGATATAAAAAAAACTGAGCCACGTTAATCGCTGATATTTTAGTCCTTCTTAGTATTATTTGTATACTTATTTTTCAATGACAGACATTTTCAAGTTCTGTATTCTTTATACACAACAAATGTTTTCTTACGAGATAACAAAGAGGTTAATAACTGATACTGTACACCCTCATCCGTTCCGTCGAATCACGATCAACTACTATAACAGTGTAGAGTTACACGTATGGGGAAGTATCGTATAATGCCTGCACTCAAACCTGAGCTCACGATCTCAAGTCTGAAACGTAACACTGAACTCTCCATACGGTATGTCAAAGTTAAAACGGGGTGAAATGGCCGCTCTTGTACAAGAAGGGGCACTTGGATCATATATACTGGTAGAGTTCAATAAACATCATGTTTATTAGTGGGCCCTTTATCAAGATTCCATCAATGTCTACATGCTTGTGTGCCAGAACATGCTTATATGACACTGTTTTCGGGGTGGCATCTTTTTGTGTAGATATTAAATACAAAACGTACGCCATTGGGAAATGTACATTGTTTCCATTCTAACATAACGATTTATCAACATATCAACATTTCGTATATATACAATTAAAGATACATTTCTCTTTTGCTTGTGGTGTTTAGTCCCAAATGTGTTTACTTGAACAATAAACATGACTTAACAATAACATATTAAAAGCACAACCAAACAATCCTACACTCACTGGAACTGTTATAATTAGGATATATTTTCAATAATGCGGCAATTTAAGACTGCCACAACTAGCAAGGACACAAGTGTCATTTTAATGTTCTACTAGATCTGTCCTGTGATGACAAAACTACTTAGGCCAAATAAAGACTAAGTTGCCGTGAGCAGTGATCTGGTAGGTGCTTAATGATGAGTTGAGAATAGTGAATAGGTCTTGTTTTATGTGTACCGTTACCAGGGCCCGCTTGTATATCACTTCCAACCAGAGGAGTGGTCAGTTGGACAGATCATCTATTCTAGCAGTAGTCACATACCGACACGATATCTTAGTATGGTCTTGAATGATTTTAACCACCTCATATTCAAAACGAAAGTATTATATATTAGTTCCACTGTGGTACATTCTGAGGATGTTCTGTGGTAGCTGATGGCACAGCGACTATTTGCATTCATAAGAAAGTTGACGTCTACCCCGCTTTTAGCAATATTCCACCTGAAAGCGGGAACGTACCAATAGTTCCATGCATATACACATGAAAGCAGGTGGACGTGCATCACTGATGTAAAGGGCGGGGTGGTATTCATAGTACATGTATGCAGAAGAGTGCACATAGATTCACTTGATGCACTATGTGAGTTTTGATATGATTCTTGGCATCATCGCTAAATAATACATGAAGTATCTGCACGATGTACCAGAAGCGAGAATACCATTATTCAAAGATTATTGCAAAATACTCATTCCAGTTAGTTGTGAAGAATTTATCTAAAGAAAAGTACATTACAAATAACTTCTTTAATTACTGTAAAGGCGACGTTTTGGTATGGATCCTAATACCGTTGTCAAGCAGGACATAACCGTTGTTGAAAGAAAGAGGAGTGTATTTCAATCCTATTATCAAACTCATACAAGGAGTTAGTGAATATGGTTTTACGCCGCTTTGAGCACTATTCCAGCAATGTCACGGCGGGGGACACATGAAATGGGCTTCACACATTGTACCCATGTCTGGAATCGACCCCAGGTGTTAGGCGTTGTGAGCGAAGACTTTAACCACTAGGCTACCCGATTACCCCTTCTTACAAGGAAAAGAACAGTGTACAAATGGTCACTGTTTCCTTGTGGATAGGAGATTGTCTCAGAGTTACAAGGGTGAAGAGTTTGCTTTGCCGTGAACGTGTGCCGTCGACCATCACCTTGAACGGAGGCTTGCCTGCTGGAGTGCAAACAGAGGAGCGGGCTTTTGGGGCGATCAAGCGTGTAATTTTGGTAGTAACTTCCTCCAACAAGACCATATATGGAGCCTCTGTATATAAATGGCTCCGCCTCCGCTGTATTGTCCTTTCAGCCTTTGAAATTGATAGACAGGACAAACGTGTAAATAAACGATATTCACGTTTACGATGTTACGATCTATCCAAATCTGCAAGGTTGTACACAGACATGAGACTTTCACTTCAACTGGAATAAATCTGTGCATACAGCAAAAGTAAATAATCAGACTCAATCTCTCGCAGAACAGTGTCCATGTCTTATAATACCTTCAATCATTTGATTTTCAAAGTACATGTGGATGATTGCATTTCGGAAACTTTGGCAGCATTACGACAAATATAGTCTTTACTATACTTATAGTCAATCAGAATATAATTCAGTTTGGCATTTTGAGAAATGGATTTCAAGACAGGAATGATACGTTAGTTGATCGGGAACATGATGATTGGTTTGAACATCGTTAAGCACATTTGTCAGGACTATTTTGATTCAAAATGTACCACAGCCAATTATATTGGTATCTATTTACTTCTATTCATAGCCTGAAGTCTTTGATATCAGATTGAAATGTTAGAAATATAACGCGTGTTTTATAACAATCAGATACTAGAAAGGCACGGTGGTATTTAAGATTTATGAAAGAGTAATCATATTCGATTAACTCTTAGCGTTAGCTTCAGTGGACCGTATGATTGGGACGTAAGTCGTAAACGATGTGGACATAATGCCAGCTCAATATTGCTCTACAAGAAATGTCAAACGTGTTTTTACCATGGAAAATCTTTTGCTTGAAAGAAAACGAAATCTTACTTCCGTTTGACACTTGTGAATATCTAAAGGCGGTTCCGATACTGTTCTTATTTTGAATGCGGATTTCAAGAAAAAATCTAATGAAGAGTAGCCGTGGACCAATAATGGTTTATGGTGCAAGTAGGCCCAAGAGCTATAATTCTTGCCACAATCGCTTGGAACTAAGACGCATGAGTTTTCCTTAATTTTCTGCATGACAAAACTATGATAAATGTAATATACTGTTTCCTGTAGGAAAGATTAAATCTTAGTTTTCTCTTAGATCACAGTCCCCATCTACTTCTAAATCTAGAACATCAGAACTTGGCTGGACATTGCGGAGCCAGTTCACTCTCTAATACAATGAAATTCGTTCAGGAAAATTACTGGCTCCGTTTTCCGCTTTTTCTGCATGGATCGAGTCGGAGTTTGATTGACCCACATTGACGATGTGATGGCGTCTCGATAATCGTTGACTTGGTCACTGTTCCCGTCAAGGCATCAATCTAAAGGAATTGGCGGCTTCTCTTTGCCTCTGATGTAAGGCGATTGGGTGTGTTGTTGCGGTCGAGAACAGTTTTTGAAGTCAAGTTACAGGCTAGTAAGTTTAACAATACCATTAATAATGGGATAATGTTAATAATCTCACGGCACTTACTCATCATAAAAAAACTCAACTTTGTATGGCTACATTGTGTGAGGGAAATTAGACGCAGTTATCTCTTTTAAGTGTTGTATGGGACTCATCAATATTATTCGTAGGGATAACAAAGAGGTAATCCAAATAACAACACTATTCGTAGGGTTGATGTTGATAATCTCGGGGCACTTAATTACCTTGCATTGGAGTTTCCTTAACCAGAAGGTTTTGTTAAATCCATGACACAGTCACTCATGTTCTATTCAGTCACTTGCTGTTTTGAAATATGTCAAATATTGGCTGCCTCTTATCAATATTCAAGAATTTCGTTCACCCAGACAATGTTACAATATGTTTCGGTTGTTGAACAAGGCCACGTAAATTAAGTAACGAACCTTAAAACAGTCATTTTTACATTAGGATTTGGTGATGTCTGGCTCTTTCAAATATGTGGTTATAAAATTTTAAGATAAGTCAGCGGTGAAAAGACAGGTCAAAGTGATTTTTTAGAAAGTCGCAAAATGGCTTATTCTGAAAAGTTCCCAACATCCATTTCGTGTTAGAACTATTTTAGCTAGTAAAACTGTAAATAGATTAAGGGCCACATTGACTCGTTTTCGGCTTAGTTCTCACAAATTAGAAGTTGAACGTGGGCGACATTTTGATATTCCTCGTAAATTTAGAAAATTTAAAGTCTGTAACTTAAACCATATAGAAAATAAACATCACTTTTTCGTTAATTTGTCCAGCTTGTAGCAATCTTCGGCAAAGTCACATAAAATCTTTTCAAATATTCTGAAGTTTGATAGAACCACTGTCATTGCAAGAGCCTGTTATCAATATGTATACAGCAAAGTACTTGTTTCTGTAAGAACACAAATACTCCTTTGAAAACATACAATTATGTTAAAACTGCTATTGTTAAAAAACACACCAAAGAAATATGTTGTAGTCTATACCGTCTGCACCTAAATACCATTTTGTTTGTGCAAAAAGGCACAAAGTACTGAATAAGTGTGAAGTGTGAAACCTATTTTCAGTTTGTATCTCCAAATAGCTTGCCCTATGTAACATATATCTCAATTAGATTACATATAACTTATTATATTGTAAGTGCACATGGCACGATGCGGACCTGTTGGCAATATTCCAGCAATATCACGGCGGGGGACACAGGTAATGGGATTCATACATCCATTTAACGAAATCCTATTTGTCTGAAATCCTCATCGAACTGTGATATGTAATTGCGAAAGCGAAGGGAACTTTTGTTTTAGGCCGTATTTAGCAATATTGAAATTATATGATAGCAGTGTGAAAAATGAGATCAAATAAGAGAAACCAGTGGTTGATAGCATGAACAACATCCCCCCCCAGCAGAGCCGGTGTGCCTGATATCAATCACTGGTTGTCTCGTCCAGCCTATTTACAAGCCGGTATCGCCTAGCTGGGAATATGGCTGAAACACCAAAAAGTATATAATAGCCACGTAAGAGGGAAACAGCCAGTGGCTCATACAATTATTTTACTTACATTTCTGTAATATTGAACAAAATATACACGGGATAACTAAAAAGAAAACGATCAATTCCCCTTCTATGCACAATGGCATCTGTTTCAGCAGATTATTGACGATGGGTATTCTCTGGTGTTCATGTTTGTTTTAATAATTACTTCCCACACCAAAGCCATAGATCTGGTTATGCGTTTTGTTCTTTAGGAGTATATATCCAAGATATTTCTGATATATAACTTCATACATATATATCTCATCTGATCAATATATAGTCTATCCCTTGGCAATTGTAAGGTACTTCAGCAGTTGAAACAATAAGTTCTTTAGTTGAACAAATAATATTCTCTTTTAAGCCATCACGAAGACTTCATCTCTCACTTTAATGTTGCTAAAATATGATATAGTCATTATCTTACGTCGGTTTATTGCATGTTTGACTGAAATTGGCCGGCATTAGGATCTTTATAAACATTTGATATGTATCTCCTACTTATACTTATATTAATATTTAAAGCTTAAACTTTGTCTGTTGTGAATGTGGCTCTTGGGGCACTAAGATGGTTGTTGTGTTTACAATTTCTGTTTTCAGAATAAAATGTCTTGGTTGATCTCTTGTTACTGGTTGCTATCACATTCGAAAGGCGACATATTATTCTCGAAACTAACACAGAATAGAAATACCCTGAAATGACCAACTTGAATGTTAAATGTAACACTACTCGTTGCAACACTATGGTTCACTACTAGCCAAACAGCCAATTCTCTTCCACTGATTTACCCACCTGAGCTAGAAATAAAAGTATAAGGATTCAGAATTTCAAAAAATGCTATCCACGGAAATGTGTAGATCTATGCAGTCTTATTTTACAGCTATAGAACTTCAAACAGTCAATATTTCCTTTATGTCGAGCAGAAGTGCCAGTTTTTGGTGTCTACATTTCACAACTTTTGAGGAACAATTGAGTTTGCTCTTTCAATAAAGTTTTAAAGAAGTGCTATCCGACTTTTGCTAAAAACTTGTTTTAGACAGTCACTGATTTATATGTTTAATAAGCCACCTACGATGTAGAATTTCACTCTACAGATCCTTTCTTACAAGGCCTTGTCGAGTTTCGGTTTGAAACAATATGCAGCAATGTGCAAAAGCCTTGAAACTACCAGATAACACCAAAAGAGAAACGTTCGAGTTGACAACACTTTTTCATGTCATCACTGCAACGTGAGAAACGGTTGACAGCAGGTACAGACATCGAAATGTTGAAGGACCACTACTTCAACATATTGATGTTTATACCAACACTTTTTATCGACACGAAAACACAAACAAAAACACAAGTATCGACATGAAAAAGTGTTCAAATGTTTACGCGTGCTTGTTTGTCACGTACAAGTCTACCTATTGGCAGTCAGCAGCTCAGCTGTTCCTGATCGCGATCAGCAGTGTACAAAGTACAAGTCGGAATATATATATTTGGGATATGACAATTAGACGTCTATGGGATAACACACTAAGCACACAGATCTCAGACATCGAGCTTCTCATGTCAATTGAAGAAAAGGAGTCAATAGGATAAGGGCAATTTGGGGGCCTAACAAACATCTCAAATTATGCGCAGTTACCGAAAACGAGATATAAAAGAGATATATGAAAATTATCCATTGGCGGATAACTGGGATTTGGTTGAACTAGCATTTTGTTGAACTTGGCAAAAATTATGTAAAAGTTCTATTTCGCGTAGTTGTGCAAATTAGTTTCAGTTGGAGATTTGTTCATGTTCAAATACTAGAAGAACACACATTGAAAAAAACAAGCATTTACCATCAACCATTACCGGGACTTGCAGTACCTACACAGTTAGCGTTCTTACTTAATAGTATACAACACGCATGATCTAAAACGAACAAGGGTTAATCCTCATTTGAACAGACCGTCAACCATTACCGGGTCTTGCGGTACCTAGACAATTAGCGTTCTGACTTAAAAGCATAAAACATGCATGAGATAAAACGAACAAGGGTTAATCCTCATTTGTACAGACCGTCAACCATTACCAGGTCTTGCGGTACCTAGACAATTAGCGTTCTTACTTAAAAGCATAAAACATGCATGAGATAAAACGAACAAGGGTTAATCCTCATTTGAACAGACCGTCAACCATTACCGGGTCTTGCGGTACCTAGACAATTAGCGTTCTGACTTAAAAGCATAAAACATGCATGAGCTAAAACGAACAAGGGTCAATCCTCATTTGTACAGATCTTATAACTTTTAAAACAGTTTCTAAACGGGTTTTTTATTATTTTTTTAAAAACATACAGATCTCGTGTACTATCAGGGCTCTTATATCACCTTGTCCTCTGTAAGCCTTATGTGATGTCACATGCCATGAACACCAATTTGACCAGCACGAACTGTTGTAGGACAATTAGTATCTGAGTACATGGCTCTTTCATCAATCACCATCAAGCATACCTCAGACGGTATCAGCTGAATCCTTTGGGTTAATGTGCTTTAACCTCTGGAGGCAAGAAGTTGATGAAATGAAAGAAAGGAAGTCGCCCAATCTATGATGAAATGGCTAGGAAGAGAGTTTTATGTATTTTGCAAGTGTAATACACAAGACAAGCGGTTCATCTTTGTTTGTCATATGTATTGTCGAAAGTATTTTTTCATGTGGGATGAATCCATGGCCATGTGTGTCATTATTAATCACACACAGTGCGCAAAGGTATGTCGTTTGTATCACTTGGTTACACAGCTTTTCCATTTAAAACTGAGAACTGAAATGGGGTCTAACGTCCCGTTCAAGATTTTTGCAGTATAGCGACAGGTGTGTATAGCTGCTTGTACTAGTCCGAACAAATGCTGATTTTATAATGCTTGCACACTGAGATTCCATTCCGCAGTTTAACATGAGTACCCCACTCAGACACAGTATTCACCCTCCTAGCCGAACAGTCCTTGTTTTAAAACTTAAATGCCGACCTCCAGAGAGTTGGGGGACGAAATACAAATTCCAACAAAACTACATGTACATGTGTACTTCAATCAACGCAGTTATTTTCATAATACGAACAATTTGATGAAGGTATAATTTGAGATTGAATTCCATGGATAATAAAACAATGTCTGTGTTGATAGTAAACGCCCACCTCTCACTGGGCGTTTCTGTCCTATATGAATCGTAATACATACGCTGTGATATTACTGCATTAATATTCGCAGGAGAACATGAACTTACATAGCTAATTAATGGATATGTGCAGAAGATGGCACATATTTGCTTTGAACTTGGATTAATGTATATGCAGGTAAGCAGGATACATCAACGTCAGTACGGTTGCATGGCCTCTAATAGTAAACGTGATGGTTTTTCTCAAACATCATAAGTCATCCGATATCTGGGAATTTTCTACTTCACTTTTCATCCTGTGTGTAATGTCTGTATCGTGATTTCGTTTACAGAGGATTTAACATGAAAAGAATGATTCTTCCACATGGCAATTCTGCCTCTAAGATTTCAACATGCTTCAGAAATAGTTTGTATGACCAAACGTACAATGATAGGTCAACGGACCGAAATATCTGTGTTTCATCGGGAGCAAAGATCAATTGAGAAGATCTGTTTGCAAGGAAGAAAGTGTAAATGTGCCAAAAGCCTACCGCTTCAAGTCAGAACCACACCACAAGTTAATGATCCTCAGACAATTACATTTAGATCCACTCAACACAACGGCCTGGGTGACGACAAGTAAGCCTTCTTCATCCTTTAGGAATAAGAAAGATAGTTGTGTGCTTTAGTGATAGTCATCAATGCACGTTGCAGCAGGATGATTGAAGAATCTGTCTATATACAATCGCAGCGGTTACAATTAGAAGTCATCAACCCTCGACAGAGTAAACCCCTAGCCTTGTCGTCAACTCCTCAAAAGCTAAATCATCTTTGATTGATCTGTGACCATCTCTCCCTTGCTAAGTAGGTCTTCTCTGGAAACAAAGAGATGCGATTTACGAGTTAGACTAATTCCAGATTAATTTGTAATGAAACGACCCTCTCAAATATGTGACTTGTTCACTCTCGTATTCCTATTTGTTACGAAGGTACCGCTGCCGCTCTCACTCAGACACAATATGATGACACACGTGTCATGTGAATTTGCCACGAAAACTGACATCTTAAATATATGACTTGTTTATAATCATATTTAAATGTATCAGGTGGCACTGGTCGAAGAGTTGTTTATGTATCATGCTAATGGTATAAATAAAATGTAAAAATAGTAACTTGAAAAAAGGTCAAATCATCTCAATCTACCACTAACTGTAATGTCTATTGCTTTTCTCAATAATCACTGTATAAAGCCGTGCCCCTAGTATATATTGAGAGGATACCCTGAGTTGGGGCTTCAATCCTGGATGATGAGACATGATATGGTGTGGCTCAACTGTTATCTCCAATTTGTTTTTTGTTTTTTGTTAGTTTCTTGATTAATGCCGAACTCAGCAGTGGCGGCCCTTAATAATCGAGTCTGGACCAGACAATACAGTGACAGACATCATGAGGATAGATCTACGCAATTTGGATACGATGACATGCATCAACAAAGACATGCATCAAGCAGACCTGACCACCCGCTCGCGTTAGTCGTCTAAGAAGACCAACTCTGACCTGGATCTTCACAAGTGATAACCGATTGGCTGAGCAGTCACCAATTTACTGTCCAATGAAGTTGAAAGTTATACGTAGTTCCAACTTAAAAACGTAAGCACATAAATGTATATTCAGTATTAAACATTGTCATGGCAATCACATGGAAATGAAGCGTCATTATAAGTGAGGTGAAGGAAGTAATGCCATGTTGAGATGCACGAAGGACTGCTTTGGGGAACACATCAATGTCCAACTGGACTAGCTCCTTTACGATATGGATGATTCCAGGAGAACTGATTGGTTTGTTCATTGTAAAGTTTGCATAAATTGAAATCTTTCTTTGAATTGTCCTTACTCGCCCTTGACAGATTCATGTGTTATAATGAGGTCAGCAGGAAGGGACAGATGCCGTCCGTCTTGCCGCCAGACTAGCTCACATCACCACGTAGGGAGATCAATGAACGCCTGTGATCTCTGAGATTTCGAATTCTTCTTCTGAATTATTAATTTAAAGAACTTAAAAGAAATGTTTGGAAAATGACAAAGGCCCTTTGGGGTCCACTAGAACAGAAAATGTTGAAGTAGGAAAGATTTAAACAGCATCAGAATTGAAGTCTTTAACTGTTATTGGAGGAGTTCCCTAAACAGACACGTGTATAGGCTTATAAAATAAACAAAGCCAATGATGATGATCATGTCTGCTTAGTAACAACAGGCCCCAAACATACGTTCTGTTCTACCTATCAACGCCATAACGCAATTCAAACACAGTACATGTATAATATAATAGACACATCCTTCAATCATCTTGCTACAACGTGCATTGATAATATAAATATTTAGAAACATTCACATATACGTGTCCTTCATCTTCCATTTGAGTGAAGACAGATCCCATGTTGAGCAGTAGAACATACTGATGTGAGAAATGAAGGTTTATATTCAGTCGAGCTGTCAACGTTCTTTGTCTTTTACCCTTAATGCCCAGTGCGAGGCAAGATAAAAAAACAAGTGACATCTTTTTACGTCTTTTGGTTTGACGCGACTGGATTGACTTTGATGGTGAAACGCTGACAACCGTATAGATATCATAGTCAATTCTCTATATTCTTAAAAATTGGTCAGTCAAAAGCAGTTTCCACATTCAGTGTCTCCTCCCACTGGTCAGCTACAGATATACATTTGTACACATGCAGGTCAGATCAGTCAAAAGCAGTATCCACATTCAGTGTCTCCTCCCACTGGTCAGCTACAGATATACATTTGTACACATGCAGGTCAGATCAGTCAAAAGCAGTATCCACATTCAGTGTCTCCTCCCACTGGTCAGCTACAGATATACATTGTACACATGCAGGTCAGATCAGTCAAAAGCAGTATCCACATTCAGTGTCTCCTCCCACTGGTCAGCTACAGATATACATTGTACACATGCAGGTCAGAGCCATGTCATGTGCTTACGAAACACATGGATTTGGGATATAAAAATCAGCTTTCTCATAATGCTTACAGTTCACAACGAGCTTATACTGAGGACGTTGGAAATAGATTTGTGAGACAGGTGTAATTTCACAGGGCATTGGCATCAATGACATCAACATGAGGCTGTTGTCCGCCCATGTGGGTTTCATCACACGACTCTTTCATCAAACCCAATCTCAGACATTCAGCGGACTCGTTTTGGTCAATTGGACATAACCTCTTTTGGAAAAGGAACGACAGAGCCAAATAATGATAAATGTCTCTGAGGATATGTTAGGTGAACATGGTAAATCCCTACCCTGGAAGTACCGGAGTTTAGTTTTTTGGTTTGGTTTGTTGTTTAAAGCCGCACTCAGCAATATTCCAGCTATATGACGGCGGTTTGTAAATAATCGAGTCTGGACCAGACAATCCCGTGATTAATATCATGAGCATCGACCCACGCAATGGGATCGATGACATGCATCAACCAAGTCGGCGAGTCTGACCACCCGATCCCGTTAGTCGCCTTTTACGACAAGCATTGTCACCTTTTACGGCAAGCATGGGTTGCTGAAGACCTATTTTAACCCTCACCACAGTTTAGATACAAACTTGCGACAACTATGTGATACGTGATGTTTTTCAATATCTTTGATGGTTTCCAGATATATGAACCCATCAAAAGGAAGGGAATTTTGATAATACTCCCCAAACCATGTAAACACACCATCATTAACAAGATTTAAGAAATGTCAGGATTGATATTTTCTTCAGCAATTCATTGTCGTCTTTGAAGCACTTGATTGGCAGGAAGGCCTCAGGGGATTACTAATCCCAGCTTAGCCCAGTTTCACATCAAATTGAAACCTAACATAAAACACTTAGAATTGCAAACAGTCTTTCCCTTAATGGAATAATTCATATATATGAGATGAAAACAAAAGAGACAGTATGGCACAAATGCCTAGATGTACTCATTATTGAAAGCAGCACATTCGGGGGCTCATAAGAGGTTTTGCTTTTAAACTGGTTAAAACTGTCGGGCAGCCCGACGTCTCTATGCTACAATTGTCACTTGGTTTGGTGTGGATGGAACTACGAAGTCCCACCTTCCTTGGACTTTGTTAGAAACTGATGCAACTCTGTGGTGTCAGAGGCAGTAAATTCCTACATTAAAGAGTCCTCCCCGACGCCAGATCGATAAAGCGACAAGGTAACTCTAACGAAGGTAATATTCATCCCTGAGCAGTACAATCTGTTTTCTGTTGTAATCTTCGGTCACTCACTCTCAGTCAAATGGTTAGGTTTTTGTCATATTAACGTCCGCGATTGACAGACACCACTAACTCCAGAAACTGCTTCATGTAAAGAAAGCCATAATAAAAAGTTCTTTTAAGTAAACTTCCGATCGTCTAATTGTTTAGATCATCTTGAAATTCATGCGTTCAACATCATGACCCAATTCTTACTATTCCACCAAAGAATATTAGCATCGTGCTTGATATTGATGGGATGAACGCTAATCACATAACGGTGAGGTTATTACCTGCAGTTGTATCAGTCTCGCACACTACCATCATCTCGCTGTTTGTTGTACAGACACTACATGGTGGCTACTTTAAATCGAAATAATCACAGATGTTTATTCGTAATCACACAACAGAATCCGTTTACATTTAACAAACGTTACTGTCCAAGGCATACGGAGATGATATACGACTATGATGGTCACTTGGGTTTGCAACTTTTCCTTGTATGGTATTTTAAGAGTACTTGTTTTTAACTGAAATCCTCCTCAGTTAAACCTGACCTGACGAATATTCTTAGGAATATAAAATCCTCCTCAGTTAAACATGACCTGACGAATATTCTTAGGAATATGGAAGGGTTTTGTCGCTTTCCTAACATGCATTGTACCTACAGTGAAGTATTGTGATCTTGACGTAACTCATGGCAGAGTAATTTCCATATATTGAAATCGTTTCTCATTTAGTTACTCCATGAATCAAATCTTGTATGAAAGGTAAGAACTTCAATTGTTTAGTGGAGTAATCAATCGTGAAAAGAAAATTAGAGCCAGAATAAAAGGACACTTTGTCAGGTGATCAAAAGATCCATTTGGGAAACAGTTCATGTGTCTAGAGATCTATCGCTGGGACTATTTGTTCGTTTATGTAGGCGTTTGTCCCAAATAATTGAGGCTCTAAATCTGCCTGAACGGAATGATTTAGCAAGTCGCCCTTAGGAACGTGTTTGATGGAACACCAGTGCAATCAAACTCTATTCAATGGAGAGCAGTATTAAGTAGGTGTAACCAATGTCATAGCTCTATACAATTGTGTCCATACGGCAAACGTAAGGCATTCAAATGTCTAAAAGTCGTGTTAAAGCGGTATTTATGGACTGTTTGCATAAAGCTAAAGATAGTTTAGGGGTCAGATTGGCTCACAGAAGTATTTATTTTTATAAAATTCAACTTTGGTTTTATCTAGTATTGAACGACTAAGAAGCGAAGCATTGTAAACACCGCTTTGATTGCTATTTGTTGATCAGTTTAATTTCTCCAACATGTAAAGAAGTGGTGGAGTAAGCTACGGCTGAAGAGTGTGTCATTTACATCTTTCCAGCCGTTCCTCGCAATTGAATAAGGAGGTCGGATTGGTAACGATTAGTTTTGTCAACTTTCGGAGGGTAATTGCACTTAATAATGTTAACTCTGTTCAATCAATACTAACAAAGTGCATTCTCATCTGGATTCATTAGATACATCAGTTTCTGAGTTGGCATGATTCTGACACTCGTACAGACATAGATGTCATTTATCATTCTCATCAAATAACCGTTGTGTTTGAATACAACTGGTTAATTGAGGGTAAGTGTCCTTGTGTTCGTCGCACACCACAACAGGCGAACAAGGCCTAAAGTAGAGTATGTCGTAGGCATCTACGACTTCAAGGAAACACGTAATATTTTCTAGGAAAACGAACAAAGGTAGAAAAAGGCATACTTACAGTGGTAAATATGATATGTTTTAGGCAAAAGAATAACGTTCAAGCTGAGAAGAGAACATGAGCAGATATTGAGTACTCTTAATATTAACCTAACATAATGACAAGACGTGTTCTGACCCCGTTTCAAAAGGAGGGACAGTTTCTTAAGAAGAGTAGCGTGTAGATCCATTTACTGAGGCCGCAGAAAGAGCATGTTCGATTGAATCTCAAAAGTGTTACAATGTCGACACTAAAGACTGGAGCTGCTGGAATATATCTCGACATGAAGGGAAAGTTGAAATTCTGAATCTTTATGCCTATATTAAACAGATGATGCGGCTTCACCTGTCTCTTTTATCAGTTGTATCAGTGACAGTCACGTATTAAGGAAAATGTGGTAAGTCACGACTTACACATGTATTTACGTATTTAATGGTAACAGCCACCTATAACATTGACAATCTTGCCTGCCTGTCGTCTTCATCTCCATAATTTGGTCTTCAATGTTATAAGCGATCGTTCTTCACCGCGAGGTTATGAAAATCACTAAACAATCTTTCTATGTTTATCATGTATAAAGGAGATTCCTTTTATGCTTTTTCTACAAACGTGTCTCTGGACTTTCCATACCATTTAACAGTATCTACAGAGGAGAAATATAACGAGAAAGCCCTTTACAACGGATGTGGTTTGATGAGGGCATATACGTGCATGTATTGACACTCACTTATACCCTACTCTAAGGGTTCCAATCTATTTCAGACATTCGTGGTATATCCAAAACCAACCGCATGAGCCATCAGAGAGCACTATCTCTGTTTCATCTGAACATTCCTGATCAACCATCACCTCTTTCTCCAAGCCAAATAAATGATTGCAATTATCCTGCGTTATCCGGTTTCCCGTCGACGCTGACCCATTCCCCTGCGTTAGCGTAAAAGCAGGAACAAACAGTTTCGGGAAGATCTGTGTGTAAGGAAGAAAGTGATACTGTGCCAAAAGCCTACCTTTTCAAGCCAGCACTACACTACAAGCTCATCATCCCCAGACAATTACATAGAGATTGACTCAACACATCTGCCCCGTCGATAGCAAGTAATCATACTTCATCCTTTTTAAATTAGAACGTTATTTGTGCGCTTTAATCATCGTTGAACGTTGGAGGTGGGCTGTTGAAGAAAATGTCTATGTACAAGCAGAAGGGGTACGATCTGAAGTAATCAGCTGTTCCCTGAGTAAACCCCTTAGTCTTGTTTTCACCTCGTCAAAAGCCATTCCGTCTTTGATTGCTGCGTGGGGTTCTTTAGTCATAGTCAACGTTGTTCACTGGAAACAAGTAGATTGGATTTACGAGTTTGACTAACTTTGACCCCTGATACAGTTCATTATTAGGTACATGGGTCGGCCCCCTGGTTTCAAAGCTATGTGAATATATGTGTGGTGTGCTTGCCTCCCCCAGTTGTAACAGGATCTGCTGATCGTGAGCTGAAATCTCAGGTTCCCACACATTTAAGTTTTACCCTTACTTCTTAGGTGGGTGCTTGCTATGTTTCCAACATATTACATGTTATATTTGAAATAATAGTATCTCTAAACACAATTAATGCACCGACTTCCAAGTTTAATTGGCGTGGTAAAACAGTCGCCTTTATATCCATTAGGTTATCCAAGTAACTCATCCAATTAGCCATTGATTGGAAGACCACAGATTCCAGCACATCAGAGAGACAGGCCAACAGGTCTCTCGATACATACATGACAGACACTCAGTATTTGTTCTTCCATATGTGTTAGATAAAATGAGGATGTAACGTGTAAATATTGAGACAGAAATTGAAATGACGATGCTCATGATACGGAATTTGATTTTTTCATGAATGGGTTTTTTACAGGACTGACTGTTCACAGACCGGCTTGGCATGGCGAGAGTACTGCTGTGTGACATAAGGCAACAAACGATCTCTTACTTTTGTAAATTTGTTTAATCGGCGCATGCTACATAGAGCAGGGCATGCTTAACCTTTTCGAGAACACATGGCGTCATTACTGAATTTCAGTGATCCATTATTATAATTTTCACCACTATTTCACCTTTTACGCCAATTGTTTTGGAAATAATCGAGACTGATTATTTTGTGGCGTAGACGTTTTATATTTACGATTTAGTGAATACAGACTTTTTTCTTTTTGAAGATGCCAGTACTTTATTCATCAAACTCCACGAGCCATTGATACTGCAGCATCTAAAATGCCTCTTCAATTCGATGTAGTTGTTGTGCTGTGAAACCCTAATAGTTCATACAATGCGGACTCAATTACTTGACACACAACATGATAATACTGTGTGATTTCCCTTTACTGTTTCAGTAGGATCGGGGTCATACAGACACTTGAAATCCTTAACTTATTTTCCCCTAGGTGCACACCTAACTTAGTGAATTACTTTTAACGTTGCTTTCAACAGCGATCCAGTTATATCACGGCGTGTCAGCTTAATGTGGGAGGACAGCATAAAGTGATGCAGGTCTCAGACGTTCACCACTTTGGTAAAACCCACGATCTGCACAACGAATTGTGACTCCTTGGACAACTGCCACCCATCCGCCAACACATATCGCTCCCAACCTAAATAAGAGTATATTTCATTAATATAGGAAACGTTGTAATATGCCTACGAATCAACATAGAGATTTACTCAGCCGTCATCAGTGCCAACGTGCATTGCTGAATAAAACACGCAACTTGCGTTCTTATTTGAACGGTACGTAGTGTCATAGTTACTTGCTGTCGATTATGGAGTCGATCTTATGCAATAATTTTAGGATCACAAGCTATGATTGATACATTTTGAAAGTTTTACCCTTAAGACATTGAAAGCTGTTACCATGATCACCCAACATTCCTGTATAAAGAGCGTGCTCAGTGGGACCTCTTGTACCAGGCTTGTTTCCCGATGTGTCATGAACGTAGGGAAATTTGTCAGCGTCAAAACGAAACTGGGTGTTTTGGGGTAATTACAATCATATACATGACTTGGAGAAAGAAGGGATGGTGGAATAGAGGTGTCTGATGAAATGGAGGTAATGCTCTATAACCGCTAATTCCTTTGGTTCTTGACACACCACGGATGTCTGAAATATGTTGAAAACTTTAAGGCAGAATCAAATTGGCAATACATGCACATGTATGCGGTAATCTGAGCCTATTGGCGGTGGATTTCTCTTTAATCTGTTCTCTGTATCTGACATTAAATGGTACTCCATGTTGACTTTTGGCTCAAACGTCAAGAAATAGCCTTCTAGGAAGGAACATGAAAGGAATCCCCTATTTACATTACAGAGATAGAAGGCTCGTGTAATGATTTAGCAGACCTTATGTTAAAAGTCGATGGCTTTTACGATTGAAGACACTGACGTCATATTGAAATAACTTATCCTGCTCGTTTGTGTTGACATGCGCCCAGTACAACTAATGTGTGACCATTGTTCCATGTGCTAATCATGAAGCGATGCAGCATTGCAGATTTGTCACAAACTACATTTACATCATAGTTAATGTGTGAGTGAGTAAGGTTTTACGCCGCTTTTAGCAATATTCCAGCAATATCACGGCGGGGGACACCAGAAATGGGCTTCACACATTGTACCCATGTCGGGAATCGAACCCGGGTCTTCGGCGTGACGCATAGTTAATGTGAGGACGAAATGAAAATATACCTTGGGGCGTGAACGATAATCACTGGGTGAGGGATTATGAACCAATGGTCCTAATTGGGGATATGTCACCAGCACAGCGCTGCTTGAATAGATAACAGATGACACACATTGGACGGCAATTACATTTAATGCGTGTTCTTAATGATGGTGTGAGACGGTAGGAGCAGAAGTTGGTGAAATGTGCGAGAACGCCAAGTCCCCCGAGTGGGTGTCATCATTTTAGAAAGGTTGGAAATGAAAAATACACAGATGTCAAAGTCAGAGAAAACATTATGTCAAAGAATTTGTGCTGATGACATGTACAGCCATGCATGTGGAGCCGTCTCTCTCTCTCTCTCTCTCTCTCCCTCCCTCCAGCTCTCTCTCTCTCTCTCTTTCTCTCTCTCCCTCCAGCTCTCTCTCTCTCTCTTTCTCTCTCTCTCTTTCTCTCTCTCTCTGTGGATACGTTCAATAAGAAATAATGGCTCTCGGGAAACGAGGCTTGATCTGGGCCTTGTACATGTGTGTAATCGAACTATCCTTTCCGATCAAGTTGTGTCCTAATATTAAAGTTGATATATGAAAGTATGCACAATATTGTTAAATTCGATCTTGGATTGGCATGATGCTAATTAACACGTGCAAGTAAAAACAAATGTTGAACAATGAAGACAGGGCAAAGCAAAGGAAATTCTGTACAAATAGGTTTCTGGATTTGAAATTCGACCTTTGGGATTAAAAGAGCTGAGCTGACTTAACATTCAAGACATTCCAAATAAGTAGTTTGAATCCTGGTGTACATTATGCTCAAAGCCTCTTTTATTACACCAGGAATATTTTCATTAGAGTATCTGTTGCTTTCTAATGACAATAGATCCGATAGACATGCCACAGATAAAATGCCAGGAGTTATAAATACATGTTCGTTACATATGTTTCACAAACAACTACTAAACGCATCCATGTACAGACACCTCTCCCAGGATTGCATTGCTTTATAAATAAATGACAAACACAGGTTTGTTCAAGCATCAATGCAACATTCTTATTTAAATGGACCTACGTCTTTACCAAAAGAAATAAAGCCCCAGTTCCGTGCACCCTGTTTTATCTTCAACAGTTCTTCTCATGTGTGCATTCAATGTCAAATGCAATGCAGCTATCACTGCGGATACCTGTTCAGCAAAACCTGGCATTGCACACGCTGATACAAATGTGCCCCGCGCCATCCTGCTTTTCAAGTCTGTTTCCAAGTGGACGGAACAGACACTGTAATTAAAGTATCTCTACAGGTGAGCAAGAGTCTCAGAGCGCATACATAATGCACACCAGGAATAATGTACTTCCTTCTTCAGCACAGCTGGCGCAGAAC
Organism: Haliotis cracherodii; assembly: GCF_022045235.1. Taxonomy (NCBI): domain Eukaryota; kingdom Metazoa; phylum Mollusca; class Gastropoda; order Lepetellida; family Haliotidae; genus Haliotis; species Haliotis cracherodii. Next base: position 5,323,399 of record NW_027266283.1, read on the forward strand.
TGTTTAACCCTTAACAAATGAAATTCAAAGGCACATGTCTTTATAGATTATTGGTTATGTCATCACAAAATGGGTAATAAATAGATTATTATTGTCGTGTGATCAACAGGACACTGACACAGAGTAATTACGTTTGATAACATCTGACCAAACATGGGTGAGACAAGGTAAGAGGAATATATATAATTTACAACAGACTGCCATAGTAAATCACTGTCCTATTCACACTACTGTTCAAAACAACCCATGGATCGCCATCGTGGCGCCACAAAGTCACCTTCCCAGAAACAAGGCACCACGCAGTGGTATCAATGGAATTAATACCAGTAAATAAAAATGAACAGATCGTTTTTAGTTTCAACAAATTCAGTAAATGCACTATCGTGTCATTGGATTTCTGGTCGATCACTTGATTGTCTGGTTTGCTCTCAGGCCACCGCCTCATGGTAGGAATTTTTTAATGATCCATTTATATATTTTTCACGACTATTGTACTTTGTACGACGAACAGAATCTGTTTTGTCGGATAATCGAGGGTGGTTATTCCCTTGCATTGGCGTTAATTATTTATTTTAAATATATGAAATACCAACCCATCCTCGGTTAAACATCATTTTCCAGCCCTGTGAAAAGACACAATAATAATAAACGCTACATGACACTGGGGGAAATGTTGATGAACGCCTAGTGTTGGCAAGTGGTGAGGTCCTCGATGTCAGCGGGACCTGGTCGATGTCAGATGTCTGTTAATGCTGCGGGTCGTCTCATGTCAGGTCTGTCGTCAACAGCGACGTTGAGAGGATGATGGTCGTCTCATGGTGACAACAGTCATCCAGAAAGGTAGACTCGGGCTAACAGTTTGGCTTTAGAAGTAGATGATGTCAGGAAATTGCCAGGTTATTCCGATGTATTTTTACAATGCGAAGACAGCCTTGGGATTTGATGTGTTAAGTTATATAAATAGATACGGCAGTGTCTGATCGTTCATAGAATGTGTAACCTGACAAGATCTGGTCAGAGTAAAATTGTGCATTTAACGTTTTGGATAACATCCATGTATTGCATTATCTTAACGTTTCAATGCTGCTTCCTGCTTTTTCAAACTATAAATGAGAAGACGTCATTTATGTAGTTTCGTGTTCTTCTTGTTAAGTTAATCTTGGTCATGTTCTCGATTGCCACCTTGGTTTACGATACGGGATCCATAAAGTACTGTCACATAGTTGTAATCAGTGGTCCACTGTCACTGTCAGTTGTCAACTCGGCCAGGGACGTGTTCATGACTGGCGGTTCCTGATGTTCTTAGGATCACAGAAAACATAGTGTCAAGACCTGCCCATATCTACTAGAGTGCTAGTATTCCATAGTGTCAAGATCTGCCCATATCTACTATAGTGCTAGTATTCCATAGTGTCAAGATCTGCCCATATCTACAACAGTGCTAGTATTCCATAGTGTCGAGATCTGCCCATATCTACTACAGTGCTAGTATTCCATAAGGACATGGATATTTACGAGGATGCGGATTCAGAGTTTCTACATTAGTCTTTCCTGACCTTTCGCATCTTGATAGCAGACAAAATCCATAAATATGGCTTTATAACTGGGTTCCATATATCAATTCCAATATGAAAAAGTATGGCTATTAAGAGTTTTTTATCACATTTTCAAGGACAATATCGTCTTTGTAAGAGGATTACGAGATTGAGATGGGAGGCTTTCATGGTGAAATACCACATTATATATATGTCCTGACACATACACTGATGAACTATACATACTGAATAGATAGATAGAAGAAATGCATATACTGAAGATGATTTCAGTGAATGTCTTCAGTTTGAGCCTGGACTGTCCAACTAGTATTCATAGTATCACCTAATGTAAGTCATAGTATCACCTAATGTAAGTCATAGTATCACCTTATGTAAGTCACAGTATCACCTTATGTAAGTCATAGTATCACCTTATGTAAGTCATAGTATCACCTTATGTAAGTCATAGTATACCCTTATGTAAGTCATAGTATCACCTTATGTAAGTCTTTATTCAGTACGTAGTGTAGGCCCCAGGCCAATGCCACATCAAAGTGTGTGCACAAATGAGAGATAATATACATGTAATAAACCAAGCTATTCATATGCATGACGATCTAAGGCGCAGAGCTCTGTTGACACAAGTGGCTAAGTTTTGCAGAGTCAGTACTTTCACTGACGACATTAACATGTTAAACTTATGTGGGGATGGATTTACATAGAATTTCTGAGGTATGTACTTATATCTCAGGTTATGATATACATTGTATATCAAAAGAAAATCGTATTCATCCTCAAAATATTGACGTGTATATATTAAACACAATCTGTCTGCTTCAGGCGCTCTACTTTATCTGCTGGTCTCAATTCTGAGCTGTGTAAGCAGCATCTCAATTGAGCAGGTGCAACACTAATTTTATTCCTAAGTATATATTTCTATGCCAATTGAGGCTTTAAATTGAATACATGATGGCATTTTAGAGCTTGATGCCAGGGCTGCATCTTGTTACCACTTAAATCTAAAATGAAATGCCGACAAAAAAACATTATTTACATACTGCTGCTCCCACATGAAGCCAAATCCCAAATAAATAAAACATCTTTACTTTGGAATCCCACATAAATAAAACATCTTTTCTTTGGAAACCCAATAAGCCTTTTCCATTTTAACAATCTAATAACAATCAACTATCGAATTTTCTCACAAATCTGAATTGTGCCTTGTTACTTATTTTTCACTAGCCTTTGTAGTGTCATGTCAAAATTAGACAGCAGAACAAATATTTTCAGGGTTATATTTATTACCATTGTTTTATTCACTCCATACATGATATGTTACAATTAACATTTGCTACATTTGATGCAAAAACTAAATACATCCAATACATTTAACAAAAATAATAATTATGATGTATCTTTTGATACTATTCTGCCTTTGTTATACCAGGACTAAATATATCTTTGCCTTCTTTAAAGGTGATCACTATCCAATCTAACATCATGCAACAGGCTATTCTGGGCGTGTTTTTCTTCACAAAGAAAACAAATCACAAAACATAGTGATTCTAAAACACATGCTCATGATATTGAAAGGGTTTTGTCACTTTTATTATTATATGATTGCAAAAATGCCAGGAAAAAACCTTCCACCACTGCTTGTTTCCTGGCTCCAAGGTTTTGATCTTGAATGGAACTGCGTTTGTACATGATTGGCTTGGTATGTATACATGCACGCCTCATTATGTCCGTTGATTAACAGATCAGTGATGACATGTCATGTTAATGAAACTTGATAGTACATTTCCTTTTGATTGAGAAGAGAGTGTTAAATATAGTCTTCATATTGTCACGACCCCGGCCCCGCGCCACATGAACAGCGAGGCAGAATAATCAACATGTTTTTCATGTTGCCTACACGAGCTTGTTGAAAACAGTTCATCACAACACTGTGCATAATACGTATGGTTAATCCACCGACCTATCTGCACCATGGCACAAACACCAGCCTGGTTTTAGTAACAGGGCTGGTAAATAGAAGTGACAGCGTAAGTGCCAACACGACCGTGATGGTGTTACTACTCAGGCCTGAGTGAAAAACATATGCTCAATGTGACACAGAAGTCACTTGAATACGTATAGAATATATAAAACGGCAATGCCAGAGAATAACCAGTCTCGATATGAACCGAAAGAAATCCCATTGGGCGTAAAAAGCAAAATGGTGGTAACAATTATAGGAATGGGTATGATGACACCAGCTGCGCGCGAAAATGTTAAGCATGTCCTGACCTACCGGTGGCGTTCGCCATGCCAGGCTTAGCTTATGGACCCACGCGTCCCAGAAACTGTCAAATTGGACTGGTTTCTTACAAGCAATTCTTTTTTCCATGGAGCCCTTGAACAGATTGTGATGTTACACTGAATATCCAATCACTAGAAGACCTTGACTATTTGGCTTTAAAGGGATTACAGTTTTATTTGAACATTTTTCTTATATCTCTTTTTTCAATTTCTGCCAGAACCATACTGTTAAATACCTCCATTAATAAAGCCCATCGTGTTTTGTATGTTCATCGATTGTTAACAAGATGAAATTATCGGTGATAACGAACGCAAACTAGGTTTTAAACTATTACATAAACCATTTCCGTAAATCATCAAATTTCTTCTAATGTACACGTAACATTGATTTTCAGAAATGACATACCAGTCAATTGAGCTTCTTCTTAAATTATCATTCAGAGGTTAATTGACCAAAAGAATTAAGCTAATATATCTTCTGCGGGATATTTGCTGGGGGATTTGATAAACGAGTCATGTAATGGAAGCCCGACGAGGTGACAGCAGCCTCGCGTTGGTGCAACTAGTGTCAATACTCTGAGAAATTACATCAGTTTCACACATTTACTTCAAACAACCTTGGTATTAGCAAAGTGTACGTGAACAGTTTGCAGTGACAACGATCCATGATCTCCTTTTTATAACCTACACCAATGTCTTTATATTAGAAACGTGCTTCTTGCTGACATACACGTGTGTATGGTAACCAATGTCTTCATATCAGAAACGTGCTTCTTGCTGACATACACGTGTGTATGGTATACACATGATTCTGTACAGGGACATTTGACTATTGATAACCATTCATGATTTCCTTTTTATAACCTAAACCAATGTCTTTATATCAGAAACGTACGTCATGCTGACATACACGTGTGTATGATAAACAAATGATTCTGTACAGGAACATTTGACTATTGGCATCGGTTTTGATGGACGAGTTTTGGGTGAACCTCATTTCTTCCAGTTGTTACAAGATGATGAGATTAGTTAATCGCAAGACGCTTGGCGGGCAAAAGATTGGAAATCTGTTCTCACAGTTTAGAAGATTGAACACCCTGTCCTGTTTAGCTTACCAGGACACTGACAACAAAAATCCGTCAGATAAAACAGTATAGTGTCATATGACACCTCAAATGACTTTTTGAAATCTATGACATTTTCACTATAATCGGTAGTAAACAAATACTATTGTCATATCCTTATGACAGCATCATTTACCCAGACTGGTTAGTGTTACAGTTCTCCGGCATTCATAGAACAAAACGTCCTCCTCAGCCTTCATTTTTCTATCTTCTTGCTGAGAGAAAATAACAAACCAACATTTGAAACAACGTGCCTTCCTTCAAACCCACGACAATGATACATGAACGAAACATTAAAACAGCTTTCAATCAAATTGTTACATGCGTTATACGCGTTTGACGTAATATGGCTACCGATAGGTATGACGTGCCACTGTTTGACGTAATATGGCTACCGATAGGGTATGCCGTGCCACCGTTTGACGTAATATGGCTACCGATAGGGTATGACGTGCCACTGTTTGACGTAATATAGCTACCGATAGGTATGACGTGCCACCGTTTGACATAATATGGCTACCGATAGGTATGACGTGCCACCGTTTGACGTAATATGGCTACCGATAGGTATGACGTGCCACCCTTTCCGGGACTTTCTGTGATCCTTTCATACATTATTCACCACTATTTTGCCTTTCACGTCCATCTGTTTCGTTGGAATCTTGAAACTGATTACTTTCAAACACTGACATACATATTCAACTCTTTTTCATGAGATCAAGGTCTTGAGTCAGACTAATTGTGTCAAGTCAAAGGAGCTAGGCAGGAATACGACCAATTAATATAACTACAATAATCTGTGGAGAAACAAACACTGTGAAAATGTTTCTCGTTGATGTCATGTCTTCTGTAATTCATATGCCTATGATGAAAGTATGAATAAGTATTGAATGCAGTTACAAACAGTTGTTAAAACATGTAGTTTGCATTCCCCATTAACAAGTAGTAACTACATTGAGTTATGTGGCCATCAACCAGAAAACTGTCCAACTCAGCTGCCGTTACATATGCCCAGGAAACCCAAATAAGCCGATTTTTTGACAAGGTCAAAACAAGTCAAACTGTGCGGTAACAGTCTCCAAGAAGCATTTAATCGTGCCTCCTCCGATAATTAAAGTGCACAAATAACGGTCTGAATGGACGAAGTAGACTTATGTATGTCGATCTATGTGAGTACACAAATAACGGTCTGAATGGAAGAAGTATACTTATGTATGTCGATCTATGTGAGGATCGTGAGCTTGTGTGGTTTTGACTGGAACAGGTATTCCTGTGGCACATCTGCACTTTTTTCATACATTCTAACGTTTTATGTGAGTGAAAACATTATAACCTTATCCTGCGTATTTGTATCTATATCCGTAAATTTCAGAAGAGACTGTGTGACATTTGTTAAATTTATTTATATCTTAGATATGTTCAGTATTACAATAATGTTTATCAGTATTACAATAATGTTTATCAGTATTACAATAATGTTTATCAGTATCACAATAATGTTAATATCATTCCTTGTATCACAGTTCCTATGGGAGGGAAGGTTACGGAGGGCAAATACATTGGCCAATACCCTTTAACTGATCTTCCCACCTGAAATAAAGTAGCCCAGTGCACCTCATCTGTTTCATAGTTAGATCTATGTACAAAAACCCATCCATAAGACTGTATGACAGGAGGGATGACTTTAACTTTCCCTGTACATCGAGCAATATTCCACCTCCTGGCTTTGGTGTCTACATTTCACAACTTTTTTTGAACAGTCTAAAAGTGAATCTTATCAGTTTGTGAAATATATTGTGACCAAATTGCAAAAAGGAATATGAAGCTTAACTCTGAGAGAGCAGTTTAACTGCCAAGCAAGACCTAGTATGTAATAAAGACAGTAGCTCGACATTCTGAATGACGGATATCCACTGGATATACTTTACTGTTAAGAGAATAATACCGCGTAATTGAGTCCCAGTGGTTAAAGCGGCTTAACTGACCAGCAAGACATAAGTGCACCTGGTAATAAAGAGAATAACTCGAGATTCTGAATTACTGATATCCACTGAATGTACTGTACTGTCAAAAACAGGGGTGTCACGCAATGGAGGGGTGACGAGGTACTCCAGTGGTTAATTCATGTGTACGTCCACGGTTTGACTCACGGTTACGATATGTGAATCCCATCCCTAGTGTCCCAATAGTTTTGCCGAATGAAGCGTACAACTATAATCCCTCTCATCATGGTAGTCACCGTGTCGACGTGTGTCAGTCTCAGTTATCTGCCGAGGAGAGACTCCATAAAAAGCAACAAGGTGATGGAAATCATATAAATGGGTGGATCACGGAAAATCAGTGATGAGATAACCATGTCCTGCTCTGGCGGGACCCGCGACGCACATACGTTTCATAAAAAGTGTTTCTTGATTGCCTAACACCGCACCAAACAGTACTTCTCCCATACGACAGAGGCCTGTAAACAATCAAATCTGCACCAGACTTCCTGTCAAGGTCATAGTATAGGATAGCACCCCGTGTCATGTTGACAATCCCGACCACCCGATCCATTGAAGTAAGTGCCAGTGAGTAAGAGGTGTGACACTCCTTGTCAAGGTCATAGTATAGGATAGCATCCCGCGTCATGTTGACAAACCCGACCACCCGATCCATTGAAGTAAGTGCCAGTGAGTAAGAGGTGTGACAACTCCCTGTCAGCCATATAGTATAGGATAGCATCCCGCGTCATGTTGACAAGCAACGTGTCATCTCAGAATATCTGCCATAAAATTTATGAAATGTCTGCACCACGCATTTGATAGTGAAACTTTGATTTAAAAGCTTAATGTAAAAAAACTGTGTCTCTACATGAACTGAATAACTCTGAGTAAAACGTACTTATTCTATAGTACCTCTCCAGTAGTAACGGAGAAATGCAGTCACCATTAGCTGAAGCTGATGACCTATTTCTCGATAAGACGGCGAAATTACGGTCGAAAAATCAAAGCCTTTTTTAATCTTATAAGAACATATCTTCTTTCACACAAAGCACAAGCCAATTAAGAATTGACATATTTTCTTTGTACTTTCATAGTTATCTGATTCTTTATGTTTTCCTTGAGTGGATCATGTGACACATCACAATACGATCTGTCTTGACAAATCTCACAACACATTAGACGTACGTCATGAGATGCCAGAGGTAAAAGTGAAACATGACAAACTCCCAGGGTATTACTCAGGCATGATCAACAGGAAACTGTTTAAAACTAGTATGCACTCAAATAGCTGAAACCAAGGTTTTGATAAAGTAACGCTGGAAGCACAATCATTGTCATAATGATTATGTCTCTTCAGATACATACTTTTACATGATGTGTAATGAAGTGTGTGAACAGGCAGATTATTATTTCTTTGTGAAGAAATATAGGCGTGACTGGAAATCATTATTTTAACTTGCTCGTCATTTTCGTTCATCTTTAAAATTTATGCCAAAGGCAAATGCATGTCATTGAGTGTTTGATAATTTGGGATAATAATATAGGATCCTCGAACACATCATTTAGGTACACTTCAGTATCTAAATTTCAAGAAAATTAACAAACTATGGACATTAGGGTGACCCTGTCAAGTTGTAGATGGTGTTACTCTAAAGATGAAAGACACTGAAGAGAGATAGTTTTCTGTCTCTATATGAAGAGAGGCCTCACCATTAATTTGGTACTTCCACTAGCATCGTATACTTTACAATATCCACAGCATTGACTCTGTAAGGGGTACCTGTCTCTACTGATCTTCCGAACAATACCATCATTATTATTCCGAATCATCCCAACAATCAGTACAATTCACATTGTCCGTCAGAACAACCCTGATGGGTTCAACTAGAGTTGTAATCTGTAGGAAATGTATGGTGTGAATTTTTATGGTAGACATGTGGAGGACAGTTCCAAATTTGACGCATCAGAGACTATAAAAGATGTCTAATGCAATTACCTATTTTGATCGTGTATCATATGTTTCCGAGTTCTGCGGGTGAAGAATTGATTTGCCTTTGAGTGTGTTTGTGACAGGTGGCACCGTTGGGGCAGGATAAGATCACCTTTTCACGAACATCTTGTAACATCACTGTTTGATAGTGATGTATCAACACATGCTCATGATATGGTCCTAATCATACAATGGACTCTACTTTTGGCAGAGATTTCTTATCAATATGAAAAGGCTTTCACCGCTATTATAGAATAATTCATCATGGCACAAACACCCACTCGTCACAAAGTTCGCGTTCCCAGACCGGTACATGATGAAGCTAACTTGAGGTGTATACAAGAAGAAATACTTTCAGACCCCTACTATGTCGGGATGCCATGGTTTGAGCTCATCATTCTCTGACAATAGCAGCATCAACGTTGTAAAGTCCACAGCCAATGTTCGTTTATATTTGTTCTATATATTTGTTGTATCTATATGACGGCAGGCTGTAAAAAATCAAGTCCGGTCCAGACAATCCAGTGACTGACAGAATGATCATTGATCTTCGCAATTGTGGGATACAATGACATGCATCAACAAAGTAAGCGAGTCTGACTACCTCATCCCGTAAGTTGCCACTGGGTTGATGAAGACCAGTTCTAATCCTGATCTTCAAGGGGGCCCACAGCCAATGCAAGCCAAAGGGGCCACATTTGGCCATGCAGAGTTCCGTTATTGACTGTTGGTTTCAAACCTGATCCTTCCTCTATCGGCACAGTTAATGCTGGTCTTACCAACATGGTATACCAGTTAATGGTTTACTGTTCACAGTAGTATTGGCGCACTCATGTATAAGTAAAGGATGATCAATAACTACGAGACTAAAGATGTCTTCACAATGCTGCGCACCATTACTTGGTGAAGGTAATATAATATTGTAAAGCATACATACTTTTCAAAGCAATACTTATTCCTGAATACCGTTCATGCCCAATGCAAATAGCCTAAACCCATTCATTCATACTTCATTAGGATACGTAGGATACATATTATACATTTTCTGTGTGCCTATAAGTTTACTGTAGTTACATCGATTACCAAATGGATACTGCTGTCCTTCGGGGTCAATTGTTAAATCCTTCTGGCCAGTCAGAATTAGCATCTCCATTATTTATCAGCAAGATCAATCTGATGAACAAATGGCTCCCATGATAGATGCGGACCCCATATGACCCACAAAGCCCATCTGACTGACTAAAGGCCATATGTTCCTTCAGTTGATTAATGAAAGCGACAAAACACATTTCTTTACTCATAAGAATCTCTGCTAAAAGCAGCGTCCATTGTATGATTCCGGGATGATCATTTGTCGATGAATCACTATAAAATAGTGATGATACCAGCTGTGCAAGGTTGCATCAGAAATCATTTTTGTCACTGATGCGTCAGATTTAGAAATATTTGGAAATATGTCTTCCACATGTCTACCATACAACGTATTGAAGGCTTTGCCGAGTCCTTGTAACCCTGATCAAGCAATTTTTGTAACAAGAGTTGTATGGTGCTCTTGTAACAAAGAGCACGCTCAATTGTTCCTCAAAAGTTTTCACAGTGGTATGTAGACACCCATGGCTGAAGTCACTGGAATACTGCACGATGTAAAGGGAAGGTTGGAGTCGTCCTTCTTGAACCTCTGTAGATAGAGACGACAACTACATCTACAGTATGGTCGCCACATTCAGTAACTGATGACCCGTGGATCAGGGACGGTTTTCCTAAAGTTTGTCACGTGGGATCTTGGTGTACAACATTGACAAATGAAATGTTTTGACAGAATTGAACATGGTTTCATCCATGAGCATCTGGAAGTAAAATACTAATTCATTTCAGTGAAGCATCACAAAAAGAAATATTGCAAACGTCAACATTTGATCGAGGGAACATTTCAATCTGTCCACAGTTCACAGTTCGCTTAAACGATTGAAATCGACAACATAGAATAGATTACATCGTGACACTGGTTTGAGATTAGAATCAGCTTAGTTATGGATGACTTTTCTTTGTCGATCTGATGTCAGGGTTGGTTGTATAACGTTGGTATCTACATTCAACACATATTCTGTGTCCTGTGAAGGATTAATAATAATTATGGGATAATAATAACTGCGCCCAAAAAGAGTTCATGTCTTTAGTTAAGCGCGAATCAAATCCATTTATACCTGAAGCCTACGGTCCTTAGAAGGATAACATTCAACTAAAACAAAGTGGACCGTAATTCCATACACATGTCAGGGTTAAGACACTGAAACAAAGTATGGCTCTCACAATCGGGATTTATAGCTAAATATAGAGACAATGTTGACCTAACAAATCAGTTAAACATAACATTGTGTGCTGTCAGGGATATATATTAGTATGTCAGTAACGATTCGCTGGAACATCTGCCTCAATAATATCCTCTGACGTCGCGAGATTGGTGTTCCGATACTTGTGGATAGTCAACCGTAATAAATGAAAACAAAACGACTGTCAGTCTCCAGATAATGGTTGTATTCTGACAACAAAGAGACCCACAGCCCCGGTGATAGTAGAGCAGGAATCTCACACAACCGTCAGAGATGAATTGGCTTTGGACGATGTCAAAACAAGACTAGGATTTACTTATTGAAGGCTGATTGCTAGTCGGATTCCCCCCAATTGAGAGTCGGCTTATTCTGTGCTGATTTGGTGCAATGGTTCAGTGATAATTAAAGTGACATAATCTGAGGAGACGATTGTTGATTAGGGCCTACTGGTGGACGATGAGGAAAAGTCCTCAATGTCAAGGACACCTGGTCAAAGTCAATTTGGTCTGTTAACGTTGTGGGCCGTCTCGTGAGCACGTGTGTGGTGAGTTCGTCTGAAGTATTAGCACTTGGTGTCTTGTCCGTCGTCAATGGCGACGTTGAGAGGGCGATAGTCTTTTCATTGTGACCATGGCCATCTAGAAAAGTAGACTCGGGGTAAACATAGATGTAGATGGTGTCAGGATTAACATGCTGGTTAATTCCGATCTTGTTTTACAAAGTGAAGAAAGCCCGAAATGAAGTTCACAGATATATAGATACTGCAGCGTCTAATCGTTGTCTTAGTGTGTAACCTGTTCAAAAGATTGAGTACTGTATTATCGAAAGTCAGCTGTGGGTTTAATGTTTGGATGAACTCTTTGTTTTAATTCTGATGGAAGTTCAAAGCTGCATCCTTTGTTAATGTGAAGAAAGAGTTTGATGTCAAATACAGAACTACAGATTCTGTAGCTTGTAAACGTTGTCTTATTGTGTAACTTTGCAACTTTGCAGATTATTACAAGTTCGGTACCATGGAACATTTTTTAGCAACATGAATATGTGTTTCTGGACAATGGCGGTGATTATGGTGAACCAGTCTCAAGGGTAGTAAGTCAATTAGACACAAAGCCATCACTTTCCGTGACTGTATCCATCGATTGTGAAGATGAGGATACGGCATGTGTGTTTTGTTTGAAAGAGTTGGGTTTCAATAATATCCTAAAGTGCTGATAAAAGTTTTAGTATGGTTTTATGCCTCTTTTACCAACACGCATGCAATTTCACATCAGAAATGGGTTTGACACATTGTACCCATGTAGGGAACCGAACCCGATACTGGTAGTGCAACTATGGTAAACTATCCTGCAAAGTGTTGTCCAATCAGGGACAGACAAACCAGCCACAGTAGGACCATGGACCAAGTTGTAGAGAGGTCAGACATCAATGAGAATACAAGCGTTATTGATCTTTGGGACCTGCATTGTTTCATTTTATGTTTGAAGCTAAACAGACGGACGATATGACATACCCTACATACTTGGGCTGTAATTAATGTTACAGAATTAAAGTAACACACGTGTTGATTTACTATTGTAATTGTTGTTTTTTATTGAGGAGAGTGTGTATGATGGTAATATAATATGCTCCCAGTCGAGCTTTTCATACCAGTATTTGTTATTTAGTTTATGGACCAGGAGTTGCAAAAATTCACGAATGAGATTCATTCATGACGCAATTTTCAACCATACAAAATCATTCAATTTAACGAATATCGTGGTCTGAAGAGAATTTTGTAGAAAATCCAAGCTGCACTTTCATATTTTGATTTCTTTATGTCACCTTCCGGAATATATCTTTTAAACTGTCGATCTTTAACTTTGGAAAAACACTTCCTACATCAATCAACAGAAATGTCATAATCAAATGATAAGTACAGAAGACAAAACAAAAAACAATATGAGAGCCCAGATTAATCTTCGTGAATAGTTAGCTCCGAGCTCAAGGGTAAACGTTTGTATGCAACACACATCAGGGAACAGAGTCATTGGAAAGTATTCTAAAATCATCTAGTTTTTCATGGTCAAAAGAAACTGAATCTTATTGTATGAAGTCTCTAAGCCAAAATGTTAATCTTACATCTGAGTGGACAGATACAAAGTGATTGCTGAAAAAGTCGTATACCGCAATACCCTCCTTACAAATGTTTCAAGATTAATATTTCCGGAGGCCATATGTCTCAATGTATCAATTTCAAATATGAAATTTATTCCCTCGGGCTTCTTCCCACAGTTAATGATGCGATAACTAAAAGTGTTGTTTTTTCTATTAAAACACAATGCAAGCATTGGAAAGAATTTCCGTTTGAACTCCCATGATAAAGTTACGTGGACAAGTGAAACTATTTTGTTTGATAAGGTTCGAGAAGGGTTACAATATTCAAGGCCCGAGTAAAGCATTTAAAAGGTTGTAAGGTAGCCATATAAAGGGATTTTCCAAACTTGACGTATCAGTGACAAAAACTAATGTATAACTCAATTCCCTTTTGATTCCCCAATAGCGATACCAACTTGGTACTGAGATAGTGATACGAGAGACAAACCTATGGTCGCGATAGGTTCAGTGTAAATTTGTAATTGAGAATCCGTCCGCCAATCTCGATGATATTTTGATCTTATGCAAATGGAGACAAAATGTGCCCCAGCACTGTTAGTCAAATCTTGGATGTGAGGTTAAACCCAATTTCACCTCACATCACAGACGTCTGACCTAAGCTGGTCCTCTCCTGCACGATCTCACTCGGACATCGAAAATAATGTTATGTGTTGTGCACTGAGTGATCTGGAAAAGTGCCCCACTTTGTGAAATTACTAAGTGGCCGCTTATTTCAGCTAATATAGAAACTTAAGTGTTACTTCCATTCGTATGAAAACAAAGGTTCTTGTGCTGGGACGAGTTCATATTTACTACCCGGGTACCCACCCCCTATTACCCGACCATACCCGGGTACCCGCTCTAGGTCTTAAGAGATCCAAATGTCCGACTGGGAATAGTTTGACGCTAGCCCTGCCTCAATGTATTTAAATACATGTCATGCATAAACTGAAGTTTACTGAAGTTTTATCTTTATTCATACATACAAAGTCAGAAGGAATGTGTACATTAGTCACTTATAGTGTAACCGTAGAATTCTAGATAATTTTTTGTCATTAAACAATATATCACGTTACCGGGTAGTCCTGTGGGTACCCAGGTCCTACTCAAGACCCACCCGACCCGAGTACCCAAGTTACCCGTCCCAGCTCTAAAAGGTACCATACATTCAAGTAGAAAGAGAACGTGGACATATTTGGAATTAAGTTCATTTGGCAGTTTTACAGTTTGAGTTTTTGCAACAAAAGCAAAATTGTTATTGTTTGTTGTCAATCAAAATTCTTTTGAGAAGACAGAAAATAAGCACATTCCTCTGAATGGAGACAAAGGCTACTTATGTCTGTTTGCTGCAGTAATTAAAGTATCGCGGGTGACACATGAAATGGCCTTCACACAGGGCCCAGGGGACGAATCAAGCCCGAAAACTAGAAAACTATTTAACCACGAGGGGTGCAGTTAAAGACATCTAATTGTACAATGACAAAAGATCTTACGATTATAAGTTCGAGAAACAGTATCAAACAAATATGCTATGAAAACCTGTTTGAAATCCACGTAGAGTACGTTCAGGCGAATACATTCGATACTTTTGCTTTCTTCATTCCCATTATTTGAAATTGTTGATACCCCACCTTAAAAACGTAAACCTGGAGGTAAAGTTAATATTTTCCTGTCTCAAAAGGTGATCCTCTGATTTATTCTGGTAGTGCTTTGCATCACAAAGAAAACAAGTCACTGAATAATACTCCGAGATTGCGAAATAATCCGAGAAAAAATAATGTATGTTCTTTTGTATCTTCACTTCAAGTCACCCAGATCAAAGAGACTCATTGTGAAAGAAATATTTGTGTATATGATTGGCGTGGCCTTTAATCTGTATGTGTGTCCGCCTCATTATGTTACTTGAATAACAGATCAGTGATCGGATGTCATGTCAATGCAACCATATGCTGCAATTCCATTTGCTTCCAGGAGAAGGTGGTAAATATAGTCTGTATCCCGTCACGCCACCATCAGTGTGACACAAGAACGGCGAGTCAGAATGATAAACACGAAATAAAAGGTTTATCTTTGGTCTCCACGTACCTGAGCATCAATTACATGTACCATCACTGTACGAAGTACATGTATATGGACCATAAACTGGGATTGTATTTGTCTCCACAGCGGCACGTCTACTGCCACAGTGTTTTGCCAACAGGCCAGGGCATGCTCTCTGTTTCATGCTTTGATGCTGTCATCTTTACGCCATGAGTGTCGATCTGTATAAACACTGTCGACTGAAAATTACGATCTTTTCACACAAATATAAAAGAAAGGTATACACACTAACGATGCAGAGCTAAGGATTAATTTGCACGGTAACTGTAGAGGTGCATTTTATTTTCTTTAGTATACTTACAGTTCCATACGTATTGTATGCTCGAAGTGCTGCATTCTTATTACCCGGTCAATTGATCAGGATGCACTCGATTTCATGCTCAGCTTTCTGGGGAGCATACACACCAAGCTGCCCGTCAGGCGCTAGAAGGTAAACACTCTAATTACCATATCATCCTACCTGGTACCCATTTACAGCTGGGTGAACAGAGGCACATTGTGAACAGTCACTTGCCCAATGTGACATACTTCAGTGTTGAGCAGGACGTTATGTTTGTGTCAGTGAGCCACACAAAAAACTGAGATTTGTTGTCGACGCAAGCAGGCCATCTGTAATAGCTTTAACCACTAGGCTACCCCACCGCAGTTTGACAGGGATAGCCCGCCCAAACACATTACACTGTTTCCGAGTAGACCAATCCTTGTTTTATAAACCTGGCATCTTTTATCGTCTTTTGGTATATGCTTGGGGGTAATTCGACCCCGGAATATATGACTTTGATCATAGTCAATGGTTCAAATGATGCTAGGGACGAGGGTAATATACCAATTAAAATGTCAGCTTCAGAAGTATATGGGCTATAACATTACGATGTAAAATAACTTCATCTGGTCACATTCAGCAGAAGTCATTAAATATGGAAAATCATGGTCAGTTTAAATTACGGATGGATGTTTAAACAACATAAATCTTACACAATATCATCCAATCAGAGCTACCAAATATGTCACTACACACTGTGCTATCAACTGATTCTGATTGGGTGTGGTATTACCTGAATGTCTGGTGCAGACACGATTATTTACCGGCCACCGCCATACAGCGGGAAGATTACACAGCGGCATTAAACAACAAAATAACAATAGATTAGTTGTAATCCTACTTTAAATGACAAAGACTCGATATTCTACAAAGCACAATGATCTGTCTGGAAGAGTATTGACTGCGCCAAACATAGCTTATAGGCTACCTGAATAAGTAGCATACTGGATCAATGAGCAAGTTTGAATTACAGTAATTTCGAAATATATTTCTATCGTCCGTTAGGGAGGAGTTTCGGGGGGACACCCTTTTGAGTGAGTGAGTGAGTGAGTTTGGTTTTACGCCGCTTTTAGCAATATTCCAGCAATATCACGGCGGGGGACACGAGAAATAACCACTAGGCTACTCAGCCGCCCCGACACCCTTTTGAAACCCACCTCGAATTCTAAGTTACACTGAAGTCAACGCGAATAACAATTTCCGAAATATGGGGGGTCAATATTTCATGTTTGCTTTTGTTACATCTCTTGAAAACAATAAATACAATGATGAAACCAATTGGAGATACTTCGTAAGTCTGGACAGCACTCCTAACTGTACCTTGTCTTCTACAAGGTCCGTGATCTTCCACAGTCCATGACACATCATGTCTTAACGTATATTGGAACATATGAGCTGTCATTACTCCGGTGTAGCTAAACTCATTGTTTATTTCTTAATGTCAAGATACATGATAGTTCTATGTTTAAAATCAATTTCCTACTCAGCTAACATGCATAATCTGAGCGCCCTTGTCATAAACGTCGTCTGTTTTAGAAATCAATTTTGAAATATTGTACCATAAAGAGATACTTTATTTGCTTGCCATTTCCTTTTGGTTTGGGATCATTTGTCCATTAAATTATGTTCTGAAACTGGACTTCATTCGCAGTATTCAAGACGAAGCTTTGTAAAATTGTGCAATAACCCGTTCTTGAAAACAAGTTCCCTCTTGCCAAGAGACCAGGTAACTTATTCTCATTAAACATGCTTTGGACTGAAGTATTGAGGATCAAAATCCAAAATGTTAATTCTCAGGAAGCCAGATCGCAATTCGACCTCTCGTCAGTTCCTAATAGAACACCCACACCACCCCCAAAGAGGTATTTCAGGATTGTTTTGTGAGAAAATAGTGATAGTCTATTCCATAAGACCCTGTCTAAGATACGATAAGCAGTTCCGCATATATACGTTACGTATATGTGCAGTTGTTAATGTGTCTGGACTTCTTAGCAGACTAAACCATGCGCCGCCAAACTCGTCATTAACGATTCCTCAACCGTAGTCTCCCGCTGTCGCCCTCTGCTTTAGTCCTGTTCGACTGAAACAATTTGAACCAGAGTAACTAAATTCAATCCCACTCGTATTGTTTCCTGAATGGCACACACAAGTCTGTTATAGGACCACTGGCAAAGCTTTCAATCACTTGAGGAAAATAATTGGTCTCCATTTGAATAGCATTACTACAGGGTTGCTCTGTGGTGGGCTTAAACATAATTCTGGCACTCGTAATAACAATAGCACACAGTTCGATGGCCAAATGTGATCAAATTGCTTTCCAATTCTTTGATCATTGTCACTGGGGGCGTTTGGTGTATAACAGATTACGGACGTCAAACGTAGATCGTTACAGGAAAACTTGCATTGTTTGAACATTACTTTCCCCCGTTGCTCTTCTACAAACGTTATGCATAAATATGACATGAAGAATTCCGAATAATGGTGGGATGAATACTGTTGAGAACACGGCAATTGGTACCATTCCCTGCTCGGAGGTTAATGTTGGCTTTGTTCCCACATAAGGCAAGGAGCCCTGAAACATAGTATTACTGACATTCTGTTTAAGATGGCGTCAAACCTCACTGAGTACTCCGTGAGAAATATATACGAGCAGTTCCTCATATTTACATGATCCTTCCTCATCAAACAGTCACAACTATCAGATGCAATTTTGACAAGGTAGACAAAATTTTAATGTATAACAACTTCTCTAATACTGTAAAAAGCGGCGTTTCGGTATAGACTGATTGAGGTACATTGTACAGAATATATATAGTCGCTGGGGGATAAACAGTAGAGGATTAACAGTAACAACAATTGCATACATGAGTGGGATAACATGAGTAAGTGTTGACAACAGAAGGATAATACTGTCACAACACGATGGACAAAGAACACAAAGGTGGAAGCCAATGGGACATGAAGGCGATCTATACTGAAATGTCGTTTTTTTACAGTATTTCAGATGTTGTTATACATAAAATTGTGTCTACCTTGTCATCCGCCAACTTCTAAGTAAAGCCTATCAAACAATTTGATGCAATTTTGATTTTGAGTTTGGTGCAGCATAAATTACTGAAGATAACAAATACGATGTAACTGCATATGGATTAAATATGTGCTACCATACGATGTCGATGTCATGGTATACTATGTTTCCACAGTGTCCACGTTAATTGATCGTTGGACGAGATAATAATGAGGATCCGATGGGTATAATGTGTCTGACTGATTTAGTTTGTTTGTTTGCCAAGACGCAGACACAGGCCGTCGACATAGCAATCATGTCTTTTACAATTATTGCTTTCATAATGAAAACACTATCTGTTTCCATTCTTGACTCACTCACTACGGTTTACCTGCCTTAGACAATCCTGCAAACACTTGTCAACTTTCAGTAAAGGAAAATATGAGACACGTAAAGCTAAACAATATTTACATTGACCCTAACCTACCAGAGAGTCACTGAAAGACGGACAGAAACATTGAATCAATGTTACAAATCGAATTGTAGGAAAAACAATAACACTATTGAATGGCTGTGTGCAAGTGTCTAGTTTTTCCTTTTCTACAGAACATGAGACCACACTTCAATGTTGACATACAGTTTGTTCTTTTTGAATGAGCGATGTCTTGGGGTAATTGAATCTGACAGTGTTCCAAACCGGCACATTTTTTTGGATCAAACGATTTGTGTATTCGTGGTTAAAATCTTGTGATTTAACAAATCAGAGTGAAGCCAAAACAGCGCTTTGTACAAATTCGGCAGGGAAAACATGTTCTTCCTGCTTTCAAGTCGTGTAGTGAAACTCACAGATATATTTTCCTGTATGAGCGGGCATATCATCCTAAACTACTTGACAAAAATAGTCTGTATCATAAGTTTTAGATATGTCTCTGAGTAAAAACAATGTTGTTTCTAAATTTGGTGTGGTGGTTTTATCAACAGAGATTACAGAAGCCTCGGCCCAGGCGGTTAAAGTGCCGTAGACTTATTGTCCCTCTGTACGACACGTAATTGCCATTATAATCAATGTCACATTTTCTAGGCCAACTTGTTGCTTAGCATCTTTTTAAATATTGATAGTTTGCACAACCACCAGTTGTTAATGTGATGACATACATCCTGCTTGGGTATCACGCAGGAAGCTGAGGCACCGTAAGTCTGGTCTTTTATTGTTAGGTACCCGAGGGAAGTATGGCTTAGAATTGGCCCCAGGCAACCTATGCTTGTCGTAAGCTGAGGCTCTGAACGACCACTACGCGGAGTTTGTGTGCAGTGTGTTGAGAAGAACACCAACCCCGAAGAGTCGTTCGCTTGGACGAGGTTGGCTTAATGATCACTGCTTGGGACCAGACGCTACCGACTCGAAACCGTCAATATCACTGTTGTCTTGCATCATAATGTTAACACGACCCGTAGAGTATGCAGTGAACTTAATGAGACTCTCCAAAACATTGTCAGTGGATTGTACGATCCAGAATGTTTAGAGGCGTCATGGAAAATGATAATTATTAATTCTTTGGAATAGACCTATATTCAGCCTCAGACATATCCATGCCAACAAACCTGACCTCGTCCTTTTTGATAAATACAATGGTATCATTTATGTCATTGAATACTCTGTCACGTGTAGGCACTACTGTGATTGACAAGATTCAGGAAAAAACAAGGTAACTATGCGGCCCTAGCTTACAGAATGTCCCACTTGCACCCAAAGTATCAAGTTATCCGACTCCCCATTGTTCTCGGTGGCTTAATGATGATGAACTTAACCAGCCTGGCTGTGCAAGGACCAACTTTCATTCTCATCTCCATGGGGAGTATTCAATCAGGTTAAGTCACATTGTTATCCCATCCTACTGGGTACCCACTTTTACGACGATGAGCACACACAAGCACCCCCCCCCCCCCCCCCCCTCCTCTCTCTCTCTCACACACACACACACACACACACACACACACACACACACACCATAGGGTTGGTCCTTGACTAGCTTCGGTTTACAGATGGCGTTTGTTTAGAGAATATATCTCAATATGTGGAAGTGGACTCAAGTATCACTGACGGTGACAAAGCTATATTTGAGATAATCTATCCTGATTCGGATTTGTCGTATCATTGACAGTCTAACTTCCTTTTACCTTTGTTTTAATGTTTGTTGACATTTCGTATGGGTAAGCAAGGGAATATTGGTATTAGTGTTCAGAACATCAGATCGAGAATAGAGTATTAATATGTCATTAACTAAATGTCATCGTCATAAAGTTGTGTCGTTTAGGGATTACAATGCACTCAGAAATATACTCACAGTGATCATCTTCAGGGACCCTTTCTTTACGTACAATTAGGATAATGTCAAGGGAAAGATATAGAAGAGTTTTCTTCATATAGAGCGGCCATAAAAGTACTTTTTAGAGCCTTAGTAGGAAGTTATGAAATTTAGGACAAACTTAACATGTTCATGTTCGAATCTGCGACAATATGGCAACAAAAATGTATTAATATAAGAGAAATAATTGTGAGTTCATTGGGGTGAACAACTTTGTCCTTTTCAACATCGATCACATGTATTTTCCAGGAGAAAAGTATCACAGTGGAGATTGCCTTTCATTGTCCTGACACTTATAATTACGTCGTTGTTCTGGCTTTTATGGTGAGTCCATTTATCATTGTTCACACACAAATGTTCGACCCAGTTATCAGTGTTGTGACACGGATTTGCTAGCCATTTTTCAGTGTCATCCCAAGTGTGATCGGTCCAGGTATCATTGTTTGGCTCAAATGTTCAACCCATGTTTCATTGTCCAGACACGTGCATGTAACTGTTGAACATTTTCATGACAATTATTTTCTGCTCATTGGTCAATGCTTTGACACTTATGTTCTGTCTATTTACCATCCTTTTGACACTTATGTTCCCCCCATTTACCATCCTTTTGACACTTATGTTCTGCCCAGTTACCATCCTTTTGACGCTTATGTTCTGTCCATTTACCATCCTTTTGACACTTATGTTCCGCCCATTTACCATCCTTTATAAACTTATGTTCTGCCCATTTACCAGTTACAGTTATCTTGCCATGACACTTAGATTCTGGCTAGTTATTATTCACGTGTGTCCTGACACGCATATTGCCATTATCACGACACTTATGTTTCATGCACTTCTGACTGACAGGGCACTCCAGTTGAGTCTGGATATCATATTCAGACTTGTTCGACCCAGTTATGAGTGAACACTAATTTGAATCTAATCTTCGGTATTGTTACAGTCCTACTGACGGAGCAGTGGGGTAGTCTCGTGGTTAAATCGTTCGCTTGTCACGCCAAAGGACCATTCTCCCCATTTGTACAGTGTTTTGAGCACATACCTGTATCTGGGTATCACCTATCGTGATATTGCTTGATCATTTTGCTAAAGGTGTCGTTAAACCATACTCATACGTATCGAGAGTCTCAAGTTTGGCACTGTTATTGTCCTGATTCTACTGTTTGGCACATTTTCCTGGCCTTAATGATCGGCCATTATCTTGACGGTTTTGCAAGAAGTACAATTTGTCATCATAGTTTTGTGCTGAACACAATATGTTTAGTCCTTGGTTGTCGCACTTGCTTCTTTATATAAGTGTACCATTGTGTTCAAGGATAGTGAATCCACACATTGACATAGCTGGTGTCTGGGTGGACTCGTTGAGGCAGCAATGTACATGTATGACACTGGCATGTTGAATCACATGAACAGTGGGAGACTGTCACTGACAATTTTTCCTGATCCAGAAATATACTGATCCAGAAAGTCACGATAATGTCGTTTATCTTGACAGTGCAGCACGGAAACCATAACAATGGCCTCTAGAGCCGTCACCTTAAGAACCAATACATTCTGCAAAGGCTTCTTGATAATGTAATATCCTCACAGGAGATTTGATAAACGTTGTATCCGTAGACTACTGCGTGTGTAGGTTGACGTTAGCATTCTTGTTATATTAGTTTAGAGGACGTACGTGTTGATGTAGATGCGTACGTTGTCAGCGATGGATGTTCGCTTTATTACACATAGCATTGACGTTTTGATTCGATCACAATGACATGCAGATCTGAATTTATTTAAGAACTGACATCAATATTGTTTGCGTTTATGGAGGAGTGAACGTAAAGATCAATGTGCACTCTGTTTAACTTCACGTGTTGACAAACCAGTGACAAACCTGATGGAGGACAAACGGATCCCATCAATGCGTCGGGATATAAGCTTCTGTCTACGTGAGCTGAACTCAGTACCATTAAGAAAGGATTTGTCCTTAGCGTCATCACAGTCGACAGCAGGAGGGATGGTATATATGGTAAAGAGGTTTCATATTATGAAACACGAACTGATTCCGAATTAAAAGTATAATAGTTGGATGTTGATATATTTAGTTTTTGTATGGCTGTCGGGACTCATTCAATTATAGAACAAGCCTCATCATATGAAATGCTACAGGGTCATTGGATACTTGTAATATGATGGCAGTTTTGTCATGATAAAAGTAGAGCCCTTTGTTCTTTCTGCCGAATCAACAAAGGCTGTTATAAGTGGTCTTATAAGTACAAAGTGTCATGTTTTGTTCATCAAATGGGTAATCAGCCACACGTTTCTGGTATCGTTCACTTTCTGGTGATGTCATTCATTCTTGCAGAAGGAAATTATTTCAGCAAGACATCCTAAAGACGAAATCTGTTCTTTTAGTGATTCTCAAAACATAAAAGAAATGATTGGCCTGCGTTCTTTCTCACTCAGTATATCGTGAGATTTTGTCAAATATTCACCATGCAAAATGAAAAAAACTGGTTTCAACACATTGTGAATCCAGATCAAAACAACCCGTTGCCTTGACTATCAGCTGCATGGGTATCCTCGTGCCATCAATGTTCAATTTACCGAGAAGAAATAAAAGTTGCTGTGATATATGATTTTTCAATGAATTTGACATTGAAGCTTACCATTATGACAGAAATGTCTCCCCCCAAAACGTATTACAAATCAATAGGTTGCATCCCGGTCTGCCGAAAGGTAATTAATCACACTATAACATACTTTTATGTTGCTTTCTTCACATACACATTCTTTGATGTTGCAGGGCTCACGCAAATCAAACACAGTCCACTTTTTGCCACGAGTACCGAGGTTGATTTGAGGTTAAAGCGTGTCAGTCTGACAAATTTAACACCCTCGAATTTCAAACATGAGTGTCTTCCTTAGAATCCCATTCTCCAAAGAGACATGTTTTGCTTACATTAAGCCAGTCATTGCATATAATTTGCCAACCATTCAATTAAGGCAATTCTATATTCTTAAATCAAATTGAGTTCTTAGCAATAATGAAGAATAATTTTTGAAACATTCATGCGAGTTTTGATTGAGAAATTACAACGTGTGAACCTTTCAAGAAAATCTATATAAAATCTGGTAAAATATTTCATTAATCAATTGATGTCTTCGTGTGTTAAGCAGAATGTGAAAGCATGTTGCCAGTGATAAATTGCCTTGAGGGAACAACGCCAAAGTTAAATATGTTCGTTTCTCTGATGTTTTAGTTCCTTAATTCTTCAATGAAACTCATGAATAATTCATTTTGATAAATCTATTTTAAGGGACTCGCCGTCCAGGAATTTCACACTGAGACAGATGGGATCAAACCTAAAGAGGCCGCGGTTGCACATTGAAGAGAAAATAAAAAGCATCTGACGGATTTCTGTCAATTCGGGTTCAAACAAAGATATTTGTTTGGTATTTAGGTAAAGGCTAATGTACTGGTTTAAACACTCGATACATGGAATATATGTAAGTAGTTTTGAATACTAGTACATGAATGGAAGTTCTTATCAGACATCAAAGGCAAATAAAATATATTCTGGCCATGGAAAACTAAATTACTTAATGTTATTGTTTTAGATGATCACTGAGAAATCAATCAACGGGTAGCTTGAACATCTACGCATACTTTGCACAAACCACTGATAATTGACCATTGACATGATCACTGATTGATTGAAATTTTACATAATATCTTTTACTATTATCTTTAAGTGCTGTCTGTTCCAGCAATTCTATTACACATTATATAATACTTGCTCTTTGTGAGAATAAGGAATCTGGATTTGAATCTGGTTGACAGCTCTTCCTCTTGCCTATAGTGTAAGACGTCAATGACAGATATCATGCAGTCTCATATTATCTGCCGAAACTTTTCATTTTCCGTAAAAGGCAAAAGAGCGCTGAGCATAATGTGAATGGATCACTGAAACCCATATTGTCATTATGTAGAAGGACCAACGTACTTGATTTGATGACGAGAACAACCATCGTCCTAAGTACAATCCGAATGTTCATGCCTCAAGTTCATATCATGTTGAACTTACATCGCTCTGTGAAGGAACTAGATATATTCCTTCTTCTGGCATCTTTAGAAATATTGTGCAAGTACTTCTTTGCTTACAACATGCTGGATTGTGCACAGACTATGTTGAAGTTCACTGCCAGGGCATACAATGCCAAGCACTGCAAAACCTGATATATGGAAGTTGCTTCTGGATGAAGAATTTGCAGTAACGCAGATCAGCATCCCCGTCACAGTATTGGTACAGACCAGGCTCAAGAACAAATAGACCGCCTCCGTGGCAGCCACATACCCACACACACAAACACACACACACACACACACACACACACACACACACACACACACACACACACACACGTCGCTATATAAGTGCAATAATCTTGGACGTGACGTTAAACCCCATTTCACCTCACCTCACCTTAAGAACAAACAAACAAAATATTAAAAGGTGATGGTGCAAGGTATAACAGCAAAGTCAGTGACTCTTCCCAAACATTGTCGGGGCGGTTGGGCAGCCTAGCGGTCAGTGTGTTCGCTCATCACGACAAAACCCCGGGTTTGATTCCCCACATGGGTACAATGTATGAAGCCCATTTCTGGTGTTCCTCATCGTGATATTCCTGGAATATTGCTAAAAGCGATTACCATACTCACTCACACGAATATTGTCTTGCAGCACCAGAACATTGAGACGACTATATAATGTGATAAAGCTATTGGTAATAGAACTAAAACAATAATCAGAATAGTGTTGTTGACTATGTTTTGTTTTTGTTTCTTTGTTGTTTAACGCCGTACTTAGCAATATTCCAGCTATATGACGGTGGATTGTAAACAATCGAGTCTGGACCAGACAATCAAGCGATTGACATCATGAGCATCGATCTACGCAAAAGGGATACGACGACATGCATCAACCAAGTCAACAAGCCTGACCACCCGATCCTGTTAGTCGCCTCTTACGACAAACATAGTCGCCTTTCACGGCAAGCATGGTTTGCTGAAGACCTACTCTACCCGAATCTTCACGGGTCCTTTGAACAAAGAAGATGTTTTCCCTATAAACAACACCAGACATCTATGTGACACACTCACAGAGCAGTCTAAGTACAATGTAGTCAAGCTAAGTGCACAAACAAATGGCCATTAACATCCACAAATGCTACTGAACTGTTTTTACAATCATAAGGATTAATACAATGCTAATATGGTATATAGACAATTGAATAATAGTTTTACTTCATGTGTTCGTATTTTCAAAAGGAGAAAAACTGGGAATTGACTTGCAAAGTGAGTCAACTCATTTGATGAAGATTGATTAGCAACTCGCTGTAATGCAGGGAGATTGTGACGTATTTTCCATGGCAATAATTGTGAGAATGACAGACGAGAAAACAATTCAGCTCGTAAATATTACAAAGTTCAAATGTTCAAATGCTTTTAATTATTTTTCAGTGGAAGTGGAAATGAATGAATTGTTTAAGACGATTACATTGGTCTTCTGTAAAATGTCGCATCAGTGACAAAAATGACATCCGATGCAATTTCCTGTTATGAATCATATGTTCCCTTGGTTTTTGTTCAGGTGAACTCTTGACTTGCCTTTGCATGTGTTTACATGTGGGTCAGAACACGCGGTCATTTCTATAAAGTCTTGGTATCATCACTATTTGATAATGATTCATAAAACATATCTTATAATTGGAATCGTACCAAAGTCGATAGTTTATATGATTATGGAAATGTGTGTTGTCGCTTTTTTATGAATTTGTCACCTACATTGGACACAGATGTTATTCATCTGACAATCTGTCAATTTCCATCACATCAAGGATTCATCCATGCAGCTTCATAAACATTCAATGGGGGTTTGTTTTTACACCAATCTCAATGCCACATCGTTTCCTTCATACTTTCAACACAGAATTTACATAGCTTCTTTACAGTTAGCACGTTAGCTCTGCTTGTAACACTCTAATAATCTTTTTTTGTGTGTCTTTGTCAGGACATCCTAATGATGACGTCCATATGTATGGTTGTAACACTTGCAGAGGGGCGTGGTTATTATGTGTTGACTGAAGAAATGTCAAAGTTAACGGTTGATGTATAAAGTCCTGATGTTTTCTTACTTGGAATAAAGAAAAAAACAGCATTGTGGCAGTCATATTAAAATTTCTTTTAGCAATGAATACCTCTTTGATGTTGTAATTTCAAATGTGACAAAATATATATATCAATATGTTTTTGGTCTTTCACTATGACAAAATGATCTCTAAAAACATTTCGCCCTTTGGAGCAGCGTCGTGTAGAGAGAGGATTAGTTACGTGTCACATCACTAGGTGTATGCACACTTCACCATATGATCACAGAACTGGTTGACAATGAAACGGCAGGTTTCTCCTTTAAGATTAAAGTAAATACGGCTGTTTGGGTTTGCTGTTCTCTTTAATGTTTGAGAAGTCCTTTGCACTTGCAATGGCATTCAGTATTAGCTCTGAATCAGCTCCCATGTGTAAAAGTAACAGAACTGACACAACTGTCTTTAGAACGGATAAATGACAATCAATCTGATTCATACTTGGTGATCCTATCTTGTGATGGTAGTTTTAATTTGTTTGCAGAGAAGAGGATGATTCTAAGTGATACTCTTAACTTATTGTGATTTTCACAGAGGAGGAAGTATTTCTGACTTTAAACAGTTCAGTTATAACGATATTTATACAATGAAACAGCATGATCTTGCTGTCATTTGGCTGTCATACATATATATGTTGAGGACATTTCCAACGTTGACGCGTCATGTCCGATGTAGTTCCTTATTACTTGTACCATGTGTATCCGTGTGGGTTGAGCTGAACACTGTACCCCCCCCCCCCCCCCCCCCCCCCCCCGCCAACCACACAGAGAGAGACACACATATATGTATATCTAAGGCGAACACATTGTAACAGATACCTAAAATCCAATTTCAGATTCGGCTCAGCAGCGTATATTCACTTGCTTCTGTAACAAAACATGTTGGTTGGTGTTGGTTGGCTGGTTTGTTGTTTAACGCCGCACTCAGCAATATTCCAGCTATATGACGGCGGTCTGTAAATAATCGAGTCTGGACCAGACAATCCAGTGATTGATATCATGAACATCGATCCACGCAATTGGGAACACTGTACCCCCCCCCCCATGTCTACATCTATTTCAGTTTGCACTCAACCATCAAGTACTGGAGTTTTCATACACACTAGATGCATTTAACAAACTCCATTCAAGAAATGTTTTTACATTCATTAAAAATCTTATACATATCTGTCTCACCATTGAATATAGAACAAAAACGTAAATCCCTCTGGTGTTACTTACGGGGGCGATGGAGAAGACCAATGCTTAATCCACCACGCTGAAGACCCATGTTCCAATTCTCACATGAGCACAAAATGTGAAGCTAAATACTGAAGTCGCCCTTCGGGATATTGATCTAGTATTACTAAAACTCTACTCAGTCACCCGTTTGATGCTACATTCCAATTATAAGCATCACAAAAGTCTAGTCAAATCTTAAGAAATTTAATTAGATTTCTTATTTGGAAACGGCATAATTGATCGTGAAGAGTTCCATTTGCTGAACTTTGGATCTTGTAAAGAACATGCTTCACATTGAACTTAATCAATACAAGTCACCTTCACATATTCTGCTATAACTTCAAATGGTTAGGAAGAAGAGATAGTTGACGTATTGTTTCTTTAAGTGGATTTCTCAGTGATGGTAAAATATATTTTTTAGCATGTTTGATCTTCTTAATCGATCTGGATATCAATTCATTAATGTGTTTTTTTATTCTGATATTCCCATCTTGGTAGCTGTAAGATGTTTCATTAATCAGCTTATGCTTTCATTTCATGCAAGAAGGTGCTACCATGAAACATGATGCATATTGCCGATTGCTAAAAAACATCAGGGAATATTATTTAATTAGAAATGTTGCTTTTTATAACGATTTTGTCCTCCGACACATCTAATGGAACATCAAATAATTCATTTCAGATGAAGATTGAATATATTTTAATAGCTATTCGTCGTCGGTTTTGAAGATATAACTGGAGGGAATGAATGAAGTTATCGTTGCACAGAGTTCAAGTGAAACAATTAGCTATTTTGAATAATCAGGCCATATCATTTCAGAAAGACGTTGTTCTTTACTTATAAGCAGCAGAATCTCTGCACTTGTAAACAGCAGGCGCCATTCAAAATTAACATATGGTGTTTAGTTTCAACAAAATCAGTAAATGCGCTCTCATGTGACTGGATTTTTTCTGGTCCATCACTTAATTGTCTTGTTTCTTTACAAACTGCTCTGCTTCGTCAAGTAACACAAAATCCTTTTTATGCATATTGTGTGAGTGGCGTGTGCTACCAGAAGGACAGGACCTTTTTCGCCACAGATGTGCCATCACTGATTTTCAGTGATCCATTCATAAAATGTTCACCTTTATTTTGACTTTTACACGCAATGGAATATGTTTTGGTGGATAATCGCGACTGGTTGCTCTCTGTAGTTGACGTGTTATAAATCACATTGTGATGAGGCGAGTTTTTATGTAAAAGGAAAACCTTTTGTTTAATTACATCGATGAAGTAACAGTCTTGGAAGGTAAGTTTCAACAATTTGCTGGTAAGATGATGGTTTAGGGAGTTATAGTTTATTTGTCTGTGAAGGAAGTTGTAGCGCTTGAGGCTCACACCCCCTGGTCAGAAAATAATTAATTTATATTTCCTTCTGGGTAATTCACAGATTCATTAAGTATGTAGCAGGATATACAGCAAATTCTAGAAGATGAATGAATGTTATGTGATGTCAGACCATCCTCTGTATGACGTGAGGTAAAAAGGGGCGTAACATCGCATTAGCGATCTGCAAATAGGTGTTTGTGTGGCTACTTGTACCAGTGTGGTCTTATGCCCGATCGTGTTAGCCCTCTTAGTTACCATGTCGCAAGTTTCTTTTCTTTTCTGTTAAACCTTCTGTTATACAAACTTCACCTTGTACAGATTTCTGTGATTGTCTAAATGGTGTAAATTTAAATAAGATTGGAATGATCAATCTAAACATATATTTTATAATATTTAATACACAGGTATTACCAAAATTGTTGTGGTTCAGATGTCAGGGGTAACTGGCGGTATGAACAGTTGGTACGAGTTCATCTTTTGACATGTAATTTTTTTTTTAAAGATGGGAAATCAAACGCCAAATAAACAAAGCCAAAATGCCATTGTATATGGTGAATGTTGTCGCTTCCGATATGTGATGTTTAAGGAATACAAAACTGTGTTTGAACCTGAAAGATATTTGAGTATTGACAACGGCAAATATGTACGCTAAAATGAAATGTTCTACTTAAAGACAGAACGAGGGGAGGTAACAATATATTGAATCATGTTTATGTGTGTGTCCTGTTTGCAATATATATGTTGAAGATGAATATCATTTCGTATTGATCTGTAAACATTTACTAAAAGATGTAAAGTTTATTGGAAATTGCCAATCATTTATCAATTCAAAAAGTGGTTGTGTCAACTCAGGATAATTTATTTATACGTCTACAACAACATATCTATATTATACATACAAAAGAGAACATGACGTCGTCACACACAAAAACACTATTTTTGACTTTGACTTTGACACTCAACACAGAAAGTCTATATCAAAACAGAGAGAGACGACCAGTCCTTGTTTTATCCCCTTAAGACGGTAGACGTCTTTGGGTAGGACGCAGCCAGGGAATCTCCTGTAAGATATATCCACTTAGTCACGGAGGTCATCTCTATGTGCACAACATCTACCTGAATAGTTGCCCACAGTAGTAACATTTCATATTTGTGAACACGTGTCCTAAACTTGCCGAAGAAATCCGTGAAAAATGTTCGTGACTAGCTCATGAAAATTGCTTTTCATGTTCGAGGAAAACGAATCACGCAAAGGTAATCGATGTCAAAGACAAAAAATTGTTTTTCTTTTCAGTGATACCTTATCATTAACGAATCATGTAGATAGTATCGCCATACTTTCTATACACGTAACTTGTGTTTGCTCAAAAAATGCTACCACAAATGCAATTCATTTTGAGAGAGTGCATATTGATAACTATCAGTCTCCTGTCAAATCAGAGTCTTCAATACATCTGAACGTAAGCTGATGTCATCTAACAACCACGCGAACAAAGAAAAGTGCACGTCCGTTCCAGTCGCCAATTTAGCTTACTATCTACTTGGCGATACAGTGTTTACTCATAGTCTACCACTCAGTGGAAATCTTTCGCCCAGAACCGTTCAGCCCCGAGGACTCTGTCCAAGTCTCCTGTTTTAGAGCATGAGGACGCCGTGTTCCATGATTATTTTATCAAACTGTTCACCATCCTTACACTGACATGTCCTATAACATTCCCACAGCGCTATGTTCAAATTGACTGTGATCGAGTCGAGACTTCTTGACACTGATTGTGTTTTCTACCTCTCCTTCCAATGACACATAATCAAGCTGCCTTTCTCCCATTAGCGGGGACCCTGTGCACTTTAATTAGTACTGCGCCATTGGTCTCAGTGTGAAGAGATTAAGCCAGTATGCAACTGGCAAAAACCTGACAATCAAACATTCTTCAATAAGTAAATACCTGTCTTGTTTTGACCTCGTTAAAAGCCAATTTATCTCTGATGAATGTATGCGGTTCTTGTATAATTACCGGGGTTGAGTGAATTTCTTTTTTTTAGGAACAACTATCACTGGAGATTTATGGCGGCTGTGTTTTTTGTCAATGAGGTTAGGCCTTCACCGATAAGTGTTATCAGAGAGAGTAATCGGCGTGGTTTAGGGATTGATGGAGGCCAGTCTTCTGTACATGAAGCAAGACCAAAATGCAACTACCATCACAGTAACAGGGCCATGGAATGCATTGGTGATATGTACGTGCTTAAGTCACAACCTATTACAAAGTTTCAGTGTAAGGTGGGTGCTTAAGTCACTACTTATTACAAAGTTACAGTGTAAGGTGTGTGCATAAGTCACAACCTATTACACAGTTCCAGTGTAAGGTACATGTATGTGCTTAAGTCACTACTTATTACAAAGTTTCAGCTTAAGTTATTGTATATCAAGGAAATATATCAGGTATTGCTACTGGAGAAATGCTTCGGTGAAGACATGGTGGCAACAGATAATAAATTAGTTTGTTTATATTTAATTCAAAGGAACATTAGTTGCTTAATTAGGTTAATCAGTGTTGTAAACATGTACAAGTGTTAAACCACTATCACTATGGTCATGATCAAGGGGCTTAAAATACTAGACACAAAGAAAAAAGTTAAGCACACCCTAATATATTTCATTATTTCATATGTTTGGTCCCAATATTTGTAACAGTCATGAAAGATATAATTACGGGAAGAATTATGTTTTCTCGGGGTGATGCAATCAGTCATGCGTGACGAAAGCTCACGTGCCATGCATGGTAGCCCGGGCAGCATGCTACCCTTGAGTAACTCTAAAAGCAGTATATCCAAACGTTAAACCTGCTTTCTTAAGCTCGGTTTTAAACAGTTATTTCATGAAATTGTAAGACCGTGAAGGCGATTATCAAACGCCACAGGATGGCAAATAATCGGCATGCGTAAAACAGGAATGTCTTCTGATCTAATGCCATTGGTCGGAATGTGGGGTATCATCACACTGTCGTAAGCCCAGATTTGACCCCCTTGAACATGTTTGGGATATTCTGGGGCGGCACATACAGGCACGAGATATTCCTGTACAAGACTTACGCCAGTTGGAAGCAGCATTGCATCAGGAGTGGTTGCGTGTGTGCATGTTGAACATGTTGCATGGTGTATCTGAACATTGACTGGCAACCGATAAAACTAATCACATAAAACATTTGCATTTGTCTTAAATCTGTGCCATCATCTCATGTTAGTCTCACGGTGTCATCTTTTTCAAAAGAGGTTTAGCTCAAATTCCACTGCATGTAACGTAAAACTTGAAAATCCCTGAGGTATAATATTTTTCATGCAGTTCGATTTAATAAAATGCGCGGCCCCAGTCTGTATTGTTAAAAACTTCAATGGTTGTGAAAAAAAGCCAGATATTCAACTCTCGTGCTTTATACGTTCGCATGACTTTCACAAATAATCTAGTTCCATCTTTGAAGTGTTACCCTGCTGTTGACATTCGTCATATGGCCTTTCCCAGTGGCATTATCGGTTGTCCAAGTTTTCATATAATCTTGTTACATTTAATCTCTTTTGCATTACTTGAAGTCTGTGAGCTTTTGTTCTAATTCGATTTGGCATTAGCATAGGGATTCTTCATGTGCGTAAAACTGAATTAACGCTTTAGTTTCCAAAGATGCTTATGGACGAACGGTGCGAGCAGCAAACTGGATCCCCATAGACAAGACAGTTTGTGTTGCATGTAATCTGACAAAATGACTTGAAGTGTTATTGAGATGCCAAAATATTGGGTTTCATATAAAATTTGATGATGCACACACATTTAATCTGTGGCACTTTGTATTATTCGTGGCACACACGGAAATGCCTTACAACATTTCTGTAATAACACGACATGGCACCTTAAGGTTGAAGGAAAACCCGAAGGGATATTAGTCTAACATATTGTTTAAACCCACGAACCTCCTAATGGTTGTCACAATCTTAGAAACATAATCAGGCTGAATATGTGATTCAACCAACAAATATAGGTTTCTGGCATGCTAAGTAACGCATCTCTGAACAGCGCATTGCGGCGCCTTAGACGACTGAGCGACACATACCCTTCAAAATATGTGACAATCCACCACACCTGTATAAAAAATGATGAAGTTTCTTCAAGATTCGTCATTGCTCTGTTTGCTATTGTTATTATGAGTTGTATAAAACTGCTCATGCCTGCCAGTCCTCGACGTAGATGTTATGTGTTTCGCTCCGATAAGATCAGTGTTCTCGCTGAGCGACCGCAACAATTACTTCAGGAACTTGATCACATTTTTGTTCCAAAAAAGTTTACTCGGAACAGAATCCTATTATTTCAAGCTAAACTGTCTCAAGAAAAGCAGCCTTGTGGAAGGATGTGATAGAGGAACATGTCATTATAGGACGGAGAGTGGGAGCAGAGTCAATTCTTGCCTGAATATCACAATGGATTACTTTTAACACTGTTGCATGTGAGCAAACAATTAACATGTCACGTACTGGCGATGCTTCGAATCAAATATTTGCAATGCGTTAAGAAGAAATACTTATCTGGTTGTAGATTTCAAAAATATATTGTGAAATCTGATAACCTAAACAAAGGCGATTAATAGTGAATTCAGTACAGTGAATTCCCAACAATCTGGACAGTGTTTCCATTAAGATCGTCGGAATAACAGTTTGTAGGATTTATGAATCATGAGTATGGAGTAATGTTCCCGTATATATATTATTGTTCCCAGAAGCAATTGTCCAGAAGACAGAGTTTCTGTTTACGGATTAACGGGGTCTGGTGACGACAGCTGACGCCATGAAATAATTATGCATGACATGCATGTAGGTATGCAAACTGCAAAGTCTGGGGTTCTTGGATTCCTAATTAAGCTTGTGATAAAGATTTTTGATCAGTAAAAGGTAAGAAATACGCAAATACCAAAAATGAAAGTCCGACAACTGGTAGTCTATATCAGGTACTTCGTGTACACCTCTCTCTAAATGACACTGTGATTTCATAGCTTTCGGCCATGAGATCAATTCATAACTTGTCAGAGGGTACACAAAGTACATGATCTAGACTACCATTAGTCGGACTTTCATTTTTCTGGAACCCACGGTGGCTGAGTGGGTTAGATTGCTGACTTTGTGTGCTGGAAATTAGGCAGTGTGGGTTCGAATTCCGGATGGGACTCAACCCCTAAAAGTACTAGAATTGTGTACTTAACTGAGAAAGTGTTATCCCATATAAAACATTTGTGACATTTGACCACTTTCTAAATGACATTGTGTATTCGTATGCTCCGGTGTTCTACTTAAACAATATGACACAGATTAAAGACACACAAATTAAAACAAACAATATGAAATGAGAACCTGTATCACTTCGGGCTTTCCTCTCACATTAAGCTGACACGCCGTGATATAACTGTAATACTGTTAAAAGTTGCGTTGAACCAAACTCACTCACTCACTCACAATACAATATGAAACAGATTAAGACACACAAAAAATAAACCATAATATTTTCAAATGTTTTCCATATCGGTCAGACATTTTGATCTTGAAATTTTGATCTTGAAATTACAAATGTCAATACGTTATTGTTAAGTCAAAATAACACCAGCAAAATAGAAATGCATATTGAGTCATATGTACGAAATGTTGATATGTTGATAAATCGTTATGTTACAATGGATACAATGTGCATTCCTCAATGGCATCTACGTTTTGTATTTAACATCTACACAAGAAGATGCCACCTCGAAAACAGCGTCATATAAGCGTGTTCTGTCACAGAAGCCGGTTTGTAGACATTGATGGCATCTGGATAAAGAGCCCACTAATAAACATGATGTTTATTGAACTCTACCAGTATATATGTTCCAAGTGCCCCTGCTCGTACAAGAGTGGCCACATTAATGTCTACCTATTTTAACTTCGACATAATGTATGGAGAGTTCAGTGTTACGTTTCAGACTTGGGATCGTGAGCTCAGGTTTGAGTGCCGACATTATGCGAGACTTCCCCATACGTGTAACTCTACACTGTTATAGTAGTTGATGGTGATTTGACGGAACGGATGAGGGTGCACAGTATCAGTTATTATCCTCTTTGTTATCTCGTAAGAAAACATTCGTCAAGAGGACACCCCGATCATTATCATGAGCTGTTGTATGAGAGTATCGGGACTGACCTGTTATTGCCATCAATAAATGGTCCGGAATGGGCGAAAAAAACGATCATGTCTCCATTAGCGCGTATCCTCCCGATTATCGTATGATTCTGTGCACGGCTGAGTGACATGAGGCTTATCTAGTAGATACAAATTACAATTTTATCTCAAAAAGTTTATATCAGGTTATCTTTCCTGGCGTGATTATCCATTATTGAATAGGTCAGAATGTTCAAAAAATGTTTTGTTACTATGATTTGCAGCTGGAAATGTATGTTTCCTATTCTGTGTTTTTAACACTTAGATTTTCGATGTAAATGATGATGTTACAAATATATTTTCCTCTGATATTGAGCTTTTACACATTGTGTATAAAGAATACAGAATTTGAATATGTCTGCCATATTAAGTATACAAATAATACTAAGAAGGACGTTTTAGAAAGACAGTTTCATATGTGTTGCATCAGCGATTAAAGATACAGCCGATGCAATTCCTTAGTTTCACGTGTTTGATCAGGTGAATACTTGACTTCCCTTTGCATGTGTTTGGGACGGGTGCCACCGGTGGGATAGGATACGCTCACCTATTCGCGAATATCTAGTGTCATCACTTAGTCATCGTGAATCATTAACGCAGGGTTATCATATAGTCGGAATTGCACGATGAATTCTCCTTTCAGATTACAGAATGATTATAGAATGGTTTTGTCGTTTTGTGTAATTAAACACCAGAACATATTTGATTTGTTTTTTGTTGTTGTATAACACAGAGTATTCCACCTACATGGCGACGGACTGTAAATAATCGAGTCTCGACTAGAACAAACCAGTGATTGATAATATGAACAACAATCCACGCAGTCAGAGTACGATGACATGCAACCAACCAATTCATCGAGCCTCACCGTCCGATTTATTTACTCTACCTCTGCTGGCTAGCATAGGCTGGTGGCGACCAATTCTATAACTGGGGCAGAATGCATTCATATAGCAACAGTAATGGCTACCCAGATATATCGACCGTGTACTAGTACTTGAGGTCCTAGATGTTATTCCAATTCAAATATTATGTTTGTTAAAGCAAATCATTCCCACAAGCGCTCCGTAAAAACAATCACGTTTACAGTTTCACAGATTTATAATTTAACCACAATAAAATATAGCCATCATACATACCTTACCTTCACTTATTGTAGGGGGCACTGGTGGGCCCAGTCGTATAAGTTGTGTCTCTTGAGCACGACAGAAACCTATGATTGTGGGTTCGAATTCCGGTTCGCCCCTATTATGTTTCTAGGTTTGTCAGCATCATACCCGTGCTTGTGGGTTTCAGCGAAGTGGTAAACGTCTGAGACCTGCATCACTTCGGGATTTCCTCCCGCATTTAGCTGACACGCCGTGATATAACTGGAATACTGTTAAAAGCGGCAATAAACCCAACTCACCCACTCACTTATTGTAATACATCGTTAAGAACTTCACCGTTACATAGTGATATATTACTAAAGTAAAGACTCCTATCATGTAGTTATTGATATTTCATTTGGCTTGTTTTAATCAACAATAACATGAGTTCTTAATTTACTTCGCCTGAACAAATTCAAACTGACATTCTCAGCGTTTACAAAAAATAATTTGTTTGGATGATATCCTTTCATTCAAATTCAATTAGATATATTATTTGCGACATGATTCCAGGTGGTCTAACTAAGCTTTTAGTTTTAGTCTTATAGTCTCAAGTATGTTTTATAACGCGATTTCTGTTCTTAACCAGATTTGAGATCCATTAAGACCCAACTTGATTTTGGAAAAAGCAAAGCCAGGATTATTGATCAAGTCAAGGTCTAAGTGAGCAAACACAATCATTGTCGATTTCAATAAACCCAAGACAAAGCCATCTAGCCTCAACATAATTAGAAATTATCGATAGAAACCAGATTGGAACGTGGGGAGGAATACAGATTTATTCTCTCCAAATTCATCTAATACTTTCAACAAATATTTTCTTTCCGGATCCACGCAGACTCGATCGACTTCTGTGAGTAATTTGGACACAGAGAGTCTGTTTTTGCATCATTCTATGTTTAACTTCTTCCAGTGACTTTTATGTAATGTACCCACTTGGTAAAGTCACTTTTTCAAAGTCAATATTCATTATTACTTCAATTTTGTCAAAACATGTCAGCAAGTACATGCTTTTTATGCCACGACATGAAGACGGATTGATTTACCAGGCTAGAACCTTGTTTAATCAAGCAAATTTGAGTATTAACCTAATCAAAAGGCTACGTTTTGTTGGGAAATTGATTTATAACACTTTCGAATTCGCTTCTGAAAAATGTTAAAGTCTAGAACGAGTGATATTGAAATAGCGATTTTTGTCGTCCCTGGACGTGAGAAGCTCAAAGCGAATTTATGGTGACGATTCGGCGTGGATACACTTTCCATAAAAAGACCCCTGAGGCTTTCTGGGGGATATCCCGTGTCCCATGCTGCTCATTGTGGCCAACGATCCTGGAACATGGTGCAATTGGTAAGGAGGACGAGTAGATTTCAAGCACTGCATAGTTTGTTTTACCTGTATAGGTTGGTCTTAAAAAAAGCCATGTTTTCCCAGTATTTCTTTTGGTTTTAAAAAGAACAGAAGCATCTTTCTGACAGACTGTCAAATACCATTTTTGGCATTTGGCGGTGCTTCACGTTTGCTCAGGTGCAATTAAAGTTGTATGATTCTAGAACGGAATTGTAACAAGGTGCAGAAGGAATGGACATTACAACGACCAAACACCCCAAATCAATGTCAGTCACAGTTGTGATAAAATCACGTCCAATGATGTCCATCTCTGAGTGCCACCCGCGTGTTGGCATTTAGGTAATCCATGTACAACAGTGTGACGTAACCGCCATCTCTGTTCCTCCTAATGAGATTTTTTAAGAACGTCATCTTCCTTCTCAAGTTACAGTCTGAAATTAAATTCTATTAATTCTAATAGCGTTGCTCTTTATGCATTAAAATCTAAGTAGCTGCTTCAGAATGTACTCTGCATACGTTTCAGTGATTGTTGTGGACTTGAAATGAAAGGTATGACATAAAAAAAATGTTCTGGTGATGGGAGTTTCAATATATAGAACTCAACACACGACTAAATTTGATAACAGTAACTCCATAGTAAAACATTATAATTCAATACAGAACAAAATTCACACACACACATTCAAACCAGTGACCTTGAGTTGTGGAATTGTCAAGCAGATCGTGCAACTGAAAAGTAACCTATACAAAGGCGTAACGTAATCCCTCCAAATACAGTCCAACAGCTAATTCAGTAAATACTATAAAACCCCGATAATCCGAACTGTGGTCCATGTAAAATCGTCCGAAATAACATTTTCAGCATTAACAAATCATGAGATTTTCAGATTTTCAGATTAACAGATTTCGTACTATTGAGGTTCATTGATTTTCACAGATAATGATTTTAGAGTCCAAGGACAATGAGCTCACGTCATACAAAGCATGCATGTATGCAAATAATATTTGTTGCTAAGGTCGTATTATCATCATACGTGCAATCCGTATGTATATACGTAAGTGTTGATGAGAAAAGGGGCACAGAGAAATACCAAAGTTCATGTACGTAACGTCTAATCACTGACGTGTACAACGATAGTCTATTCAAACAAACGACACAGATTAATGACACAAAAAGAGAACCAGCCTATTCGAAAATGTTTTCCTTATAGATCAGACTCTTTGATCTCGTAATTGCCACCGTGATAAGAAATATGGATGAGATTTGTTCCCCTTCTATCGCAAGCACAAGGAAATCTGTTATGTTCTGTCCGGACTGTGATGAAGTGGATGAGATTAGGTCCATCTCGTGCCATTACTGCATAACAGAATCAAATACCTCGAGCTGGATTTTTTTGTATCTCTAATGCAGTGAAACAGACTTTGCGGACATATATATCGATGACTTAATTTACGTCAGGTTGAGTATATGACAGATACTACAAGTAGTCCAGTTTGAAAAAAACATTAATATATCAACATGTAAAATAAGCCCGAAATTATCCTATGAGAGCACTAATCCTATGGCAACTTCATATTGATGAAAACATAATTCCTTTATCTGATACAAAGACAAAAATGAAAATGGTTCATGGAACCAGATTGCCATTAACTTTGGACATTGTATAATGAATGCTTCAGAATCGTGGAGAATTTGTTCTTGTTGAATAATAACAAGGAAGCAATTTATTCATGTGTTTGTAACTACATATTGCCCACGCGACGTTATTAATCATACCTCGACAGGCTGACGGTCCAATGACTGGAAAGTACATATTACTATTGTAATGCGGATGCCTTGCAAAGTAGGTCAAATATGTCCCCTTTTGCCCACATTTAGGACTTGACATATTGGATTTCCTGACTTGATTTTGATTTTTTTTAAGACGAATAGACCGATATTTGAGGGATAGTTGAAAAAGCAACAATTTTGTGGATATTATTCAAATTGCCAAAAAAAGAACAGGCATGGTTGATTTCATGAACCCCAAAAAACACACAATAGATTACTGTAAATCTCCAGTCCAATCAGGCTCTTCAATACAGCTGAACGCAAAGCTGTCCCTCTCAAAACGAACAAAGAAAAGATTACGAAAATGCCAGTCGACACTTAATCTCACGATCCACAATGTATGTCTGCTTGATGAGGATACAACGTTTACTCCTAGTCTACCCTTCTAGGTGAATGTTCCGCCTGCAAAAGTTCAGGCTGCTCTCTACGTCTCCTGTTTCAGAGCAAGAGGGGATGCGCTGCTCCTTGGCTTCTAGTCACTGTTCACCATCCTTACACCCCCATGTCCTTCATCATTCCCACATCATTATGTTCAAATTGACTGTGATCGTGTCGAGACTTCTTGACACTGAGTGTCTTTTCTTGCTCTTCTTCTAATAACACCTAATCAGGAGCCTTCTTCGAGTTAGCGGGTACCCTGTGCGCTTTAATTAGCACTGAGCCATCGGTCTAAATGAGCAGTGGATAGGCCAATAAACAACCGGCAAAGAAAAACCCAATAGGCAATCATCCTTCAATAAATAAATCTCCGTCTTGTTTTGACCTCGTCAATTTCCAATTCATCTCTGATGGTTGTATTCAGTTCTTGCTGTATAATCCCCGGGTGTCACTGAGTCTTTGATAGTGAGGAACAACCATCATTGGCGATTTAAGGGGACTGTGTTTTTGTCAATGATGATCGGCCTTCAACGATTAGCATATCAGTGAGAACAGCGAGCGATTGCCGACTGCCCGACCTCGAGATGGAATCCCCAAACAAACTATCAGTATGGAGCCAGGAAATACATTAATGATACACGAATGCTGAAAATAATATCTATTACAAAGTTGGTGTACAGGTTTGGTTACAGATCGATTGTGGTAGTACATCATACCACAATATCAATTAGTATTTCTCTAAGACGAAATAGTTAATTAGTTGCTTATTCATAGGTTAAACAGCGTTATTGCAATGATGAACAAATATTTGAGTACCCTATTTAGAAACCGGACAAAATTTGAGGATGTCAATCTAAGAAAGACATTTAGAAGTATTGAATCACATCGACGATTACAAATATGGCTTCATAACAGTTAGTGACAGCATGAACGCCAACCCACGATGTCGGAATAAGATAATAAGCTAGGTCACCCGTTACTCAGTTGATGACCCGTGTAGATTCCGGGGTAGCATAGGTCTTCAGCAACCAATGCACGGTCAACCACATAATTCATCCACCATGATTTGTTTTTCGACATTTGTTGTATAGTGGTCTCAGGGTGACAAACTTTCCATAATAATTTTTCAGTTCCGACTCCACTGACTGTAGAACAAAACCAGGGAATTTTCTAAGTGTTTTTTAGAAGTTGTTTTGAATAAATTACGAGGCCACATCTTGTGTGTGGAAAATGTCAGTTTATGTTAAAATAGAAGCTGGATTTTCAATGCGTGTGTCCCTCACGTTCGCATGATGTGTCACAGATAATCTACTTCCATGCTGGAAGTGGCATCACGATCGTGACATTGGTCCTATTGCCTTTCCTATGGCTTCATCGGCTGTCCCAATGTTCAAATAATCTTGTCAAAAGTAATATAGTTTACATTGCTGGAAGTATGTGAGCTTCTGTTGTTATGCCAATACGTATTAGCAAAAGAAACACTTATGTGCGTCAAACGGAATTAATGCTGGAGTTTCAAAAGATGCTTATAGGCTAAAGATGCTTGCTGAAAGAAAGACCATGAGGGGTTCTTAAGATGCTAAATTATTATGTTTCCGTTATGGGTCGATAATATAACATTAATATATGCTTAATGAGCCAAATATCATTTAACTCTATTATTTCTGGAAAGTTGAAGTCATCCCTCTTGTCATAAAGTCTTGTGGAAAGTGTGTTGTCACTCTGAATCCTCCTACATATATCTAAAAATGAAATGGATGAAGCAGTCTCATCAGTCTCCGGCACAAATGTGAAATCTAGTTCCTGTCACAGATGAGGCTGAGGGTTATCATGTTAATGAGTACACAGACTGAGTGAGTGAGTGAGATAGGAATGTCGCTACTTTGAACTATTAGTTCTGTTTTATCACGAGGTGTCAGCTTATGGTGGGAGAAAGGTCTAACGAACATAAGCCCTTCACTGTTACCACTTTGGTGGAACCCATGGGCAAGAGACTTGTTCAAACAACCAAAGTCTGGGAATTGAACGCACGTTCATGTGATCCTGGCAAGACTGAGGGACGCGAATGTTGGTAACTTTGCTTGTCTTTAGTGTACATATAATACAAACGAAACATGTTGCAATGATTTTCTAAACATGTTTATAAAATAACGATCCGGGTTGTTGAAAATTCAATTCTAAACCGGATCTTCTGTGGTCATTTTAATAAGTGTTTTTATTCGATGCTTAAATACATTCTAAGAAGAATGGTATTGCAGCACTGCATACTTGTTAAAAGAGACAGCTAATATGAAAATCGTGTGTTCACGATGTGTGATTTTTTGTCATACTACCCTGACGTGTGTCGTTGTTCATACAATCAACCACTGGTTTGCAGGTT
The DNA here is from genome assembly GCF_022045235.1 of Haliotis cracherodii. Lineage (NCBI taxonomy): Eukaryota > Metazoa > Mollusca > Gastropoda > Lepetellida > Haliotidae > Haliotis > Haliotis cracherodii. The sequence continues at coordinate 5,366,678 of NW_027266283.1, forward strand.
CCAGACTTGATCATAAGGATATAACGGTAATATTGCTGACGGCGAACTATACGTCAGTCACTCACACACTTTACGATAACTAATCAATAAAGCCATTATAATTGGACGGATGATATTATCGATTTTAAGTAAAAGTGGTTTCTTCTGACACGGGAGCATATCCAAAGCTGGCAAATGTTATTCCTTCGTGAGTGGGTTTATGGTTATAAGAGGCGAAACCAGTCTATTTCTCCATCTGACCAATATTTCTAACAGGAAGTGTTTTGCATTGATATATGAAGGTATTATTTCATACCTGATTAGTTATCATAGAAAGTAATATTTAAATTCGTATCAAGTCCCACGCAGGAACTTCATTTCCTCCCAAATTGAAAACCTACTTGAGCTTGACTTCACATTGTCTTTAGAAAAAGGAGAGGTTTTATCAACGCAAATCAAACCGCCCGGAAGGACGATGCAATATTTCTTTCAAAATCGTTCAGTTTTTGAAATTGATACAAAAAAAATGTTTGCCGTTTAGAATATTTTTTTATAGACATTGATTTGTGATTTTCATTTAAGCCCAATGATTACATTCTTGAGGCTCTGCAGAATTGCCCAGGGATGTTCATGCATGCAAATTGTTGCCGTTTTAGAATGCGCATCCACCGGTGGAATTAAAATTACCATTACTCCAATATTTCTTGGTATCTTTTTTGAGTGAGTTTCATTTAACGCTGCTTTGAACATTATGAAGTGACTTTTATCGCTACGCTATTTTCTTAGAAGCTAGTTGTCATGCGTTCAGGTCGTTCGAGAATATCCAGTTTTTACAGTCGACATGAACATTTCGCTGGCATGATGTATGTGTCTGTGAAACCATTTTTCCATTCTAGAAACACAAGGGATGAACGCTATTTATCATATAACTACTTCAGTTATTGAAGCGATGCAACATTAGGAACCAGTACCAAAGTTATCTGTATGCCCAAGGATATTATGTATGAAAGAAAGCCACACAAATCAGAGTATACAATTTTGTTGTGCACCAGCACAACTAACCATGTCCGTCAACTGGAACACTATGTCTGTTCGTTCCACCCACTTGGCCTACGATAGTACATTGTCAGTTGTGACGATTAGAGGTGTTATTTATTGCCTTAAACTGAACTGAAGGTAAAGTTGTTAAGTCTCTCTTCCCATCGAGTTAAGGGTTTCTCCGACTGCTACCTTGCTTTCATGTTCCTTGCCACATATTAAAGAATCTATTATAGACGACGTTGGACCAGGCACATTGCCATAGTGACCATGCCGCAGATGTATGCATGTAATATCCTGATTGGCCCTCTTGATCTCTTCGGTAAAACATATATGATCTGTGACACCCTTTGATCACTCTTTCTTCGCTCATCGGATGCAGTGCCTGCACAAAGATACCTATAGGACCAGTAATAATTACGTTCTCCCTCCAGGGCCACACAGGGGTTGCCATTCGCTTGAGGCAGTGTCACACTATGCAGTGTTTTGCGCCATGGTAGTGCCGGGGTCCACTGTTTGTTTGTTCAACTTTTGACCCGTCCCATCTGTGAACATTGGCTTGTCATCACAAGTCCCGTAGTTTTCTCCTCTATAATCTTCACTAACTTGAGCTGACGCATCGGGTTTGAACTACGGTGCTTGTCGTGTAGCATAAAACCCAACTCACTCACTAACTCACACAAGTTAAGCGTACAAGTCAACGTTTTGAACATAATCCCCCCCAAAAAAAACAAACAAACAAACAAAACAAAAACAACAGAAGCCTTTTTCTAACACATTCATTTGTGCAATTTGGCAGTGATGAACACTTGCTGGGGTGCTTAAACGTTCTTCACACCAAACGTGCATAGTTGATGCACGCTACCAACCAGATTGATATTAACATCACTAATTGGATGGACATCGAGATGCAAGCCGCACCTTACCAACATGAGAACTGTACACGATCGTGGCAAAAGACATTCGTGTTGAACATATAAGTTAAGTTGCAAATCGATTTATGTTGCTTTTAAGCCTATTATTTGAGTTTAAAATGACGCTGACGTTTAAAACTGTATTTAAACGTGAAACACGGATTTAGTCCTGTCTGAGTAAGAATTATTATCAGGGATAACAAGTTGTTCAAACCCACGAAAAAGAGCCTTGGGAATATACAAATGATAATCCCTGAACTTCATTCTATGGATTAACATCGAGATGCTAGACACCTATTATCAACTGGGGAAATGTTTACGGATCATGGCAAAAGCCTGTCGGTTGGTAAAGTCATTACGTATATCTTTCTGTTAATCAGGTAAGAAGAAATTGTGTTGAGTTTGTCATTGCCATTGTTACATTACGCCTGGTAAACTCGTCGGACCATTCCCCAGTGAAATCGTAACAACAAAACTTTACTGCCTTCGTGGACTTGCATCTGTGTCTCCGTTATTCAGATCACACAAACTGAGTCTCAGCAGTACAACAGGAATTCGTAAATCACTTGGTGTGTCCGGCAACATTCCCCTGGTGATGAAACCTCACTGATGGCGAAAGAAGTGAACAATGCCGGTACCTTTTCAACAATATCCCCGTGGAAGTTTTTGTCTGTAATTTGTTCCCTGAATGATAACCAATCTAAAATGGACTCCTGTTTATGCATTGAGAACGCATTGTGCCTTGCGAACGACTCTCGGAAATGTTACGTTTGATGGCGATTCAAGGAGCATTTGAGTTTACACAACGACTTTTTATTTTTCTTAGTCTAATGTGACATAATGGTTTTAACTTTAACAAAGAGTACGAAACACGGATTGGTCCTGACACATTACGTATTGAATCGGAACCAACAACCAGTGGCTCTTCCCGCAGTTGAAAAATGTATATTGAAAAAGTTTATTATTTCCCCTTACGTCGTTTATTACGATTGGACATGTTCCACAAAGACATCGAAATTGACCAACAAGCAGCGGATCTTGCTGCAGCGGTGAGATATTGAAAAAGGTATATTATTTACCCTTCCTTAGGTCATTACCATCGGACATGTTCCCCCACATGAGTATTCTATATAGTTATAGTCCAATGCCCTTTGACAACAGACAAATTATAATCGTTATCAAAGAAATTATTTGTACGAATAGGTTACATTTATTTGAAATTATATTGAATAATTCACATATATATTCGAAATAAAATGTCTTTGCACTTCAGTGAACAATGTTAAAGAATGTCATTGTAACAACGTTTAGAACGAATTGATTCTGTGTCGACCATACACCACAAATCAATATCAGTGGCAGTTGTGATAAAACCATGCCAGTAGTTGTCCATCTGTCAGTACCACACGTGTTTTGGCGTTCAGGTCACCCGTATACAACAGTATGACGTAACCGCCATCTGTGTTCCTCCTTAATGAGATTTTCAAGGACGTAATCAGTTTCTACTTAAGTTGCTGCAAATTTCGGCAATTAAATTCCATCTCAATAATACCCTTGTTCCCAGTGCCTGATGATGCTTGACAAGGTTAATGAAGGCGCCATTTTAGGTAAAGAGGTTTATGAAGGAAGGTTGTTATGCCGACATTCTTATGTAGTAGGGCATTCCTTCCTTAAATAACTGATGCAACTGTAATACTTCTTTACCGATTTTCGTCAAAAGCACAGCAATCGTTTTAATAAAAAAACAATTCAGAAATGTTGTGAAGTGATCTCTTGAACACATCTACAAAGCGAATGCAAAATGAAAGCAACTGCTACTTGGTGTGGTAATTTGAATATCAAGTTATTTTTGTTCTAAGATCGATGTGTTCTTTTTTTATTGTCTATGAAATTTTATCGCAAACTCTTTGGTTGTTTGCGTGCCACAGCACTTCGATAACGTGACATACTGCTCAAAATACAGAGTCTGCTTTGTAAAGAAATGACAGTATGTCCTTTACATATACACAAAGCATTTACTCTTATCAATAGGCAGTGTTTCTTCTAAACATGCCATCTGATGACAAATAATAGTTTCTCCGGATCCTGTCATGGGTATATATCGTACTGTGGTCAATACCTAATATCTATTCACAAATGTTTTACGTATGAGGATACAGTGAGGTATTTCAAATTGAATATTTATTACATGTTAAGAACAAAATAATCATCGCGTTCTAGCTGCAATTATTTACTGAAATTCACTACAGTGAAACTCCGATATTCCGGATTAGATGTAATATTTCATCAATGACCTATCATAAGTACGGAGTAATGTTCCTTGAAGAAGGATTGTTCCCAACAGTGACCGTTAAGACGGCAAGTTTTCCTGATTAACGAGGTCCATGTTATGCAGGTTTTACAGTATTGATTTTCACAGGTAGCGACGTGCATGCACCTATGTGTGTGTGTGTGTGTGTGTGTGTGTGTGTGTGTGTGTGTGTGTGTGTATGTGGCTGCTTGTACTAGGCCGTACAAATGCCTATTTTATAGGACTAGTCCACTGAGATACCATGCCGCAGTTTAACAAATATAACCCACAGTGTACAGTATGCTGACTTTCGAGCTAACCAGGCCTTGTTTTAGCCCTTTGATGTCGAGAGCCAGGAAGACAACATCTTTAGGTATGACACAGGCGGGGATCGAACCCACACATTCACGCTTTCCGGACAGAGACCCTATCCACAAGACCACAGAGTTGGTCGCTAAATCGTATTAAAACATCAAAATTAAGCAGTAAAAAAACTGAGGTACAAGTTTCAATGAAAAATGTAACAAGCTCCATTTTGCTGTGCTTTTCCATTTGTAGTGGGTACCGTATCGAAGAAAATAATGTCGAATTCATAATTAATCAGTGGCGAGAGTTCATCATATGGTCATTAAATAATGAATATTGTTTCAAGTCCCCTTAATTAGCAACAGGTAAGTTATTTATTTCCCACGGCGTGCTTGTCGTGCCGAGTAGCCAGAAATATTGACGAGTAACTGAAAGTGGAGCACACTGTTGACATTCACGATGTTATTAATTACATTTGAATGATTCGAATGTTTTATTGTTATTGACCATCGTTATATATGTATAGGCGAATATGAACCAAAATACGATCGTTTGTAGCTTTACATTTGTATATTAGTATTGAGTGAGTGAGTGAGTATGGTTTTACACCGTTTTTTCTATAGTTTGTTTCTTGTTTACGTTCCAAATACCTTTGATATTTTGATTTTAGGACATTGCTGGTGTTTTGATGAATTTACTGTGTTCAAAGTAGAGTGCACTGATTCTGGTTTAAGTAAATTGGAAACTGTTTTACTTGTCTTCTTGTTTTTAACGCTGAACGTTTCAATTAAATAATGAATATTGTTTCAAGTCCCCTTAATTAGCAACAGGTAAGTTATTTATTTCCCACGGCGTGCTTGTCGTGCCGAGTAGCCAGAAATATTGACGAGTAACTGAAAGTGGAGCACACTGTTGACATTCACGATGTTATTAATTACATTTGAATGATTCGAATGTTTCATTGTTATTGACCATCGTTATGCAAATGTATCATAAAATACTTTATACTCTAAATTCAATATGCTGTATGGAAACTAGAATTAGTTCAAAATTTGAAAATATCACGTGATGGTCATTCCTATAACAGGGTACATTTTCGTTTGAGTGAGTGAGTGAATGTCTGTCTGTCTGTTTATTGTTTAACGCCGCACACAGCAATAGCCTAGAAAACTAACAAAAGCATGACAGACAAATTCTAGATTTATTGTAGTTGTCGCATGATTTAACAAAGTTGGTTGGTTGGGTTGTTGTTTAACGCTGCACTCAGCAATATTCTAGCTTTATGACACGTTCTGTAAATAATCAGGTCTGGGCTAGACAGTCCAGTGATAGACATCATGAGCATCGATCCACGCAATTGGGATCGATGACCTGCATCAACCAAGTCAGCGAGTCTGAGTGAGTGAGTGAGTGAGTGAGTGAGTATGAGGTAACGTCACTCTTAGCAATAATCCAGCAATAACACGACGGGGGACACCGGAAACGGACTTCACAAGATGTGGGGAATCGAGCCCGGGTCTCCGTCTTGATGAGCGCGAACGCGTTGACCACTGGGCTAACCCAGCGCACCAATCTACGTTTGAAAAATTATATGTATAGGCGAATATGAACCAAAATACGATCGTTTGTAGCTTAACATTTGTATATTAGTAGTGAGTGGGTGAGTATGGTTTTACGCCGTTTTTTCTATAGTTTGTTTCTTGTTTACGTTCCAAATACCTTTGATAATTTTGATTTTAGGACATTGCTGGTGTTTTGATGAATGTACTGTGTTCAAAGTAGAGTGCACTGATTCTTCTGGTTTAAGTAAATTGGAAACTGTTTTACTTGTCTTCTTGTTTTTAACGCTGAACGTTTTAATATACTTTCTTGACATATATCGATTAAACATTTACTGACTATATTCCAACCTTCAAAGACTGTCGAGTTTTATTTTTTTGGTTAATCATGTGTGGGATTTAATGGGTACATTATAGTTATATGTACATGTAGTAATATATGTTCATGGTTGATACATGGAAATATACACAGTTAAAACTATTCTTATAGTTGTTTTCTGTTATCATTTCTGTCATTTTCAAAAGGTTTTATTCATGAATTCAAATTAAACGCATTTAGAACCTAAATCATATGAACCATCTCGTACAATTGCATGTATATTGATTACTGTAAATTTCCAGTCAAATTAGAGTCTCCAATAAAGCTAAATTGAAAGCTGGTGTCGACTCACACTGAACAAAGGGAGATTAACGACAGTTTCAGTCGACAATTAATCCCACCATTCGTAATGTGTGTCTACTTGACAACGAAACAATGTTTACTCTGTGTCTACCCTTCAAGGGGAAGCTCTCCAATTCTCTCATAGCAAGAGGACGCATTATTCGATAGCTTCTATATATGCACCATCCTGAAACCCACACGTCTTTCCAAAGGATATATTTAGTTAAAATTCCACTGCATCTTTAGTGAATCGTGATAACTTCTCAGGTGTATTCCTTTTCGTGAAGTTGCTTCCTATAAATTTCGTGGCGACATCATGTATGTGAAACATTTCAGTCTATGTGCCCTACACGTTCGCATGACCTTCACGGATAACCTAGTTCCATCATTGGCGTGTCAGCATGCTGTTGGCATTTGGCGTGTGGTCTTTCCCAGTTGCTTTATCGGTAGTTTTCTTATGATATTATTAAAAGGAATCTCTATTTCGTTACTTGAAGTCTACGTGCGTTTGTTGTAATTCGATTTGGCATCAGCATAAGAATTCTTCATGTGCGTAGAACGTTATTAACACTGGACTTATATGCTTACGGGCGAACGAAGCATGCTGCACATAGGATCCCAAAATACAATTATTTGCGTGTGCTGTTGCAAAAAAACATGCATTGTTGGGTTATTTACATTTTAAAATATTGGCATTCAGTTCAATTTAAATAATATTCACATATATTGTCCTTTCACGAATGTGGTCGTGTCTCCATTAGGGTTATCATGATACTACATGTATGTATGCTGTTATGTGTCGATTCCAAAATTGAAACAATATGTAAACCAAGGAACGCATAAGAACTTAGTGTGAAACCAACAACCGACCAACAAATGTTATAAAACTAAAAATTACAATATGTACTAAGTTTACAAATCAACGCAAACCTCTGCACATACATTACAATGAGCAGTAGACAATAGAGTGGTAGTACGATATTCAAGGGCAATATATAATATGATGGCAGTGTTCAGAATGAAATATAAAAAAATACACTGGTTACAGCAAAAGTCAGCAATAATAATATGTTTATCCAGCGTTGACAGTGGTCAAGCGTCTGAGAAAGGCCTGGGCAGGGAATCCAGGGTGATGAGTGATCTCCATATGAAAGCTGGTCTTGATGGAATGGCATGTGTGAGAGATACAAGAGGCACGCCCCTGTCTCCGTATATACAGTCTAACTTGCTACTGGAAATTTCCACACAGTGCCCTCACAACATAGAATACTCAACATGTTTCTATCACACACCATCACAGTCCAGGGTATGCGGGTAGTTTACACATGACGCTACCATCTAAATATAGTAACTTCCTCAAAACCGCTTACATTAAGCAGTTACTGTACTACAAATCACTGTCCAAAAAACTATGCAATGTGTGTCTACCGAATCTTAACAGAAACAATGTAATACAGTTACAATCATTGTTTAACAAAAAATAATTAAAACAATGCAGAAAATATAGACATGTCAGAGTAAAATTTCTCCTATATAGGAAATAACCCAAACAATGGATCTGTGTAGATTGAGCGTCTGAGTTGAATAATAATTTAGTGATATCACGGTGTGTCAGGTTATTGTAGAGGGAGTCGAAAGGAGGCAAGTCATTTATTTTTACCACCTTGGCGAAACCCATGGGCAAGGGAGTTGTGCAAACAAGCAAAGTATCCTACTTCAGGGCAGGTCAGGGATTTGAAGCGACGCTAATCAGATCCTGGCGTCTGGTATCTTAGCTTGTTTCCTGGTTTACATACAATACCATCATGACAGGATGATCTGATAAGCGTATTTATAGAACTATCGATACATCCATCAGGTTGTCTGACATAAGATGTTTATATTCCACATGCACATTGACCCTGTGAATTCGACTTGGTATACACATAGTACAATCTGTTGCAAAAATGTGTTGCTTAAAGCAACTCATGGTACCAAGTGTTTTGAATAGATACTTAAATTCGTTCTTGCAGAATGGTTTCTAAGCACGGCAAGCTTACTTAGAGAGGCCACACATCGGGTGGTCACAATGTGTGATTGTTGCTGATTCTATCAACCGCTAGTTTGCAGGGTACAGAGTAGATTATACAATATAAAGTTTATAGCGTTAACGTCGAGATACGTCATTTACACATATGTTAACTAATTAATAGGACCCGTGAAGATCCGGGGTAGAATAGGTATTCAGCAACCCATGCTTGCCGTAAAAGGCGACTATGCTTGTCGTAAGTGGCAACTGACGGGATCGGGTGGTCAGGCTCGCTGACTTGGTTGATGCACGTCACTGATCCCAATTGCGTGGACTGATGCTCATGACATTAATCATTGGATTGTCTGGTCCAGACTCAATTATATACAGACCGCCGTTATATAGCTGGAATATTGCAGAGTGCGGCGTTAAACAACACACTCTCTCTCTCTCTCTCTCTCTCTCTCTCTCTCTCTCTCTCTCTCTCTCTCTCTCTCTAATTGATAGACAGATGATATAACTCATATAAAAAAAAGTACCATCTTGACGATGATGATCTCAAAAGAAGCGAACGTGGTTTTTTTCTACCTGTAGGGTTGTTGGTCATTATTTGGCCATGCTGTTATTGGCCACACATGTGCATTTCTGCATGTGACCTACACTTAGTAAGGAGAAGACATATGGATGAACAACTTCTTTATTAACGTCGCTCCTAATTGTAATAAAGAAGTTGCTGATCCATATATCTTATCCTTACTTAGTATTCATACTTCAAACTGCCTCTCAAAGCAGTGACCTACACTTGTACAAGTTTGTATGGGATTACATGTACTTTTTATACACTGAAATACATGAACAGTGTAAGAAGAAGGTAATATTTCTAGCCTGATTACTTGTCACAGATAGTAATCTTTAAAGTCTTATTATGTCCCTCGCAAAAACTTTCCTCCCTAATTGAAAATCCACTTGCGCTTGACTTCACATTGTCTTCATAAAAAGGAGACGTTTTATCAAAAAAAGGAGCCAGGCAAACCGGAAACCCGGAAACACAATGCGATACTTCTTTCAAAGACGTTCAGTTTTTGAAATTGACATTGTTTGCCGTTTGTAAATCTTTGTACATATACTGAACCGCAAACGAAACGCACCCCAATACGTGTCTCCAACATTCTTGTATCAATGCTAGCGTCATGCCAAGGCTTTTGAAGGATCAGAGAAACCAGACTTTAGGAAACCTGCATACTATTGGTTACTTGGTACCGTTGCTGTAATCTGTGGACATTAAAACTTTTGGCAACCATTCGTGCATTCTGCCACGCGCCAGCATGCAGATGTCCAAAAGCCTGTTTCCTCTGATTCTTGGGTGGCGATGGCATAGCGTCAGAATCGTTGGTGGGTTTATTGTTTTACGCCGCACTCGGCAATATTCCAGCTATATGACGGCGGTCTGTAAATAATCAAGTCTGAACCAGATAATCCGGTGATTGACATCATGAGTATCGATCCACGCAATCGGGATACGATGATGTGCATCAACCAAGTCAGCGAGCCTAACCATCCGATCCCGTTAGTCGCCTCTCACGACAAGCATAGTCGCCTTTTACGGCAAGCATGAGTTGCTGAAGACCTATTCCACCCCGGATATCCAAGGGTCGGCGTCAGAATCGATACAAGAAGGTTGTGTCAAAGCAATGAAGAACCATTGGTCAGAAAAAAAACAAGGAAAAATAAGTGAATTTTTATTTTCATGGAAAGCATTCGGGACTTTGTGCCATGGTCGCTTGTTAAGCTGCGTTTTGCGACCCATTGTATCTATATTTGTGTCATGTGTTGGTCGTTAACATTATATTTGGATACAGACTAATGTCAGAAACCTAAGAAAAGCATTGACATTTCAATGGGGAACTTTCATAATTTGTTTTCTTGAAAGGATGTTTCTTTTGCGGTTCTTCATTTTTTACATTGGTTTGTGAATTTCATTTAAGACCGATGATTACATTCTTGAGGGGCGGTAGGGTAACTTAGTGGTTAAAGCGTTGCCTCGTCACATCGAAGGCCCGAGTTCGATTTCCCACATGGGTACAATGTGTGAAGCCAATTTTCCGGTGTCCCCTGCCGTGATATTGCTGGAATATTGCTATAAGTGGCCTAAAACCATACTCCCTCACTATATTCTTGAGGCTCTGCAGAATTGCCCAAGGATGTTCATGCATGCAAATAGTTGCCTTTTCAGAATGCATATCTACAAGCTGAATTAATATGATCCTTACTCCAATATTTTATGGTACCTTTTTTGAGTTCGATTTGAGGCTGCTTTGAACATTATGAAGTGAGTTCAATCACTGCACATTTTTCATCGAAGCTAGTTAATTTGCGTTCAGGTCGTTTGATAATATCCAAGTTTTATTGTCGAAAACGATCATTTCCTTTGTATGATCCATGTGTCTGGGAAACCATTTTTCAATATCAGAAACACATGTGTTCATATAAATATGAATTGTGTAGAAGCGGAGTACTGACATAAGGAAGCTGTTCCGAAGTTCCAAAGTCGGATATAAATCTTGACTCCTTAAGGCCTGAACCATAAATCCCTACCCCAACGAAATCATAGTTGTGAAGATACTGCTCTCCTCAAATACATTCTTAAAGTGAGTCACACAAATCATGGGATACATTGTTGTTGTGCACACCTACGACGGTAAACCTGGCACGGTATTTCTTGTAGATCAATTCGCTTGACATACCATGTGGCATTCTTAGTACAAATGTAATGCTATGACGATTTGAGATGTTTTCTGAACTTTTACCAAGAAGCTACATTTTGGCGAATGGAAAGCATAGACAACTGTTTTCCCCTCCCTTCCCAACTTAAGGAATAAAGAATTTCTCTGACATCGTATTCATGAACTGCTCCCTTTCTTTAATGTTGTTTGCAATGTATTTCAGAATCTGGTATTCATATTCAAAATCAAGAACATTTGACACTATTTGAAAATTATATTGAATTCTCGCATTTTGCATGAAATGCATCTATTATCAAGAAACTGTTTTAGGACTTCGGAAAAAAGTCTGCAATGGTTTAAGAATGGCATTGGCACAACGCGAAGAACGAATGGACACTGCAACATGACAAATCAATATCAGTCATACTGATGATAAAGCCGTATCCAGTGATGTCCATCTGTCAGTACCAAGCGTGTATTGACATGAAGGTCGCCCATGGACAACAGTATGATGTAACTGTCATCTCTGTTCCTCGGTAATGAGATTTCCCAGAACGTCAACCTCTCTCTGTCAAGGTCCGGCAATTGCCTTCCATTCCAAGTGGCATTTGGTCAAAGATCACTCGATCTAATAACACTTACAAGGTGTTTCTAAAGGACGTCGATACCTTGGCTGTTCATCAAAAGGATTTATACCGTAATATCATTATTTTCAATGTCAGATGATGCTTTAGGGTTAAATGAAGGCGTCATAGAGTGTAAAGAGGCTTACGAAGGAGGGTTGTAATGCAGACATTCTTATGGCAGATGATTTCCCTTCCTTCAACTAATGCCGTTGTTATGCTACTTCACGGATTTTCGACGTAGTCATAGGATTAGTTGAAAAATAACAACTGAATTTTCAAAATTGTTCTAGATTCTTGCAAGATTGAATTGTTGATTCAAGGTCGATCCATTCATGCAATTATTTCGCCTTTTACGCCAAATGGCGGATAATTGGGACTGGTTCTTTTCTGGCGTTGACGTTTTATATTTAGAAGTTTTATAAAACAGACTCGGCTACAAAAGACAGTGTTCGAATAGACTGCAGTATTTGGGTCCCAAAACCGGAACGAAAGTTTTTACGGAAGTTGTCAAATGAAAAACGTTCCACGCCTGCGTAGTTTGTAATTTGTCGAAGCGAGAGGATTTGAATGCCTCCAATTTTTCTACCGTACGTTATCTGCAGATCAGATCTCACACAGAAAACACAGGCGGGTTCAAAGGGGGGTGGTGGGTGGGGGGGGGGGGGGGGGGGGATGGGGGTAAAATAAGTCGCACTACAGAAAGTTCATTCGTTTTCCAGAACAATATACTCTGTTCGACGGACAACACAGGGACATGATTAGAGTAAAGTAGGGGTGCGTGGGTCCATCCACATCTAGTTCATTTTTTTCTGCATCTCTTTCATCATAATCTTAAACGATCATTTGAAGACATTGTAAACACGGCTGATGTAATATGACACTGAATAAGATGATCAAATGAACAGCTTAAAAAATTATTTTCTGATATTTCAAAATGTCTGTCGTACATTCACTGCCATCACTGATCTCTAAATCGACTCTGTTTTATTTGCACAAGCCCCCGTTTCTGAATTTATAAGTTACGAATTTACGAGACACGGAAAGTCACCTGACATACGCCATTAATCCCTCATTATACCTTCTTTTTCTATTTGGTCTTTGTGGTCGCATGTCTCATTCATTTATTATTAAAGGGATAAGCATTCAACAACAACCGAAAGTCGGAACACACGTACAGTATGGTTATTTCTTTGTACGATGTCGATAACTTACACAGCTGTGAGATGCACATAACTCTGGCATGCCCCTACATCCCGCTGTGTTTGTTGGTTGTTTAAAGCTTTTAATTGATCGGGTGAATCGTACTCCGTGCTTATAATGCTTGTTTGTCTGTTCAAAATTTGACTGGAACATTGTGAAGTGTGGTGTTAAAACAAGCAATAAGTACTTTACATGTAAATCATACACATACTTTATTCAATGTGTATCTTTCCTTCTGGAAATACCCCGCCCTACCAACATACATACACACATACATCCCAAATTAAATGTGAATCTATACTAACTTCCAGTTGACCAGTTCCCTTAATGCTGAGCACCAGGCAGGGTAACAACAAGTATTATTTCTTAATGTGTTTCAGATTTGAATTGACCTGGCCGAGCATAGAACCACCGACCTTCCGGGGCACTCGGGGCAGATGCCCTATCCACTAGACGACGGAAGCGCTAAATTTCTTTGTATAAGACCACAGACATGACCAAAGCTTTTTATGTACCAACTAATAAGTTCAGATTTGTTTTACTTTTGTGCAACGAGCGGATTTGTGTTGTAACTGAACGTATATGAAAATGTTTATAGAGAGGAAGTCATCTCATCTTCAGGAGATATGTTGTCTCTTTATTGATAAATTATCAAGCAGTAGAGGAAAGCCATGTTTTGTTTTGATTAAATCTATTTGGAGTTTAGAGGTATTAAATCTTTGACAACTTCTGCTGCATTTTAGTGCATTTTCGTCGACTCTTAATTCCCGTTACACGTAACGGTATATTTTACAGGTCTTTACACATGCACACTGATACCAACAAATTTAAGTAATATCGATGCTGCTTTCGTTAAAGAAAAAAACAACAACTAAACTCCTTAGTAATGGAACAGATATCCTTGAAAGTTATAAAGTTATTCATCGTCTTTTTATGCCTTTTTATATGTTTGCGTAGGTTTTTTTTCAAACCACGCTGTTGTCGAAGCTATAGTTTATAAAATCGCTAAAATATACTTTTTTAAAGTGGCCCTTAAAAATATGATCAGTAAGGTGAAGAAATAATGTAAGACTGCTTCCAATTCGGATCTACTTGAGTGTTTTTTGTTACTGAATTCTTTTACAGAATTTGTTGAAAGAAAATTGATTCCGACGTGTTTGGTTATTCCACATTTGTGGACTTGTGGTAGTGTAGTCATATAGGATCCAAAACGAAGGAAAATGAAATAAAATTTTGCCTGTCGAATCAACTTTGGCAGAAATCAAAGCAACCGTAGCCCATATTATATGCTGCTTGCGAAAGGATATGTTATACAGTGTTAGATACATGTAGAATCAGTCGCAAGCTCATTTATTATCATTTGTGATAATTATTTCTGGACAGTGTGTTTGTTGTTTTGAAATGTATGAGTGAAGTTAAACAGATTTGTTTGTTTTTCCATTGAATTGTGTATTCTGTTCTGTTCTGCATATAAGATTAACATAGGTTTTCTCTAAAGCTTGTAGAATTTTGCATACATCGATTTGCATACAACGCTATTTTAAATCTTTGTATTCCTGTTCGTCTTTTGACACTTATTTATAGTTACATTCATGAATATATTCATTGGGAATAGGTACATGTACACGTTTGGATGAGACATAAGCATATTATATAGCGACATTTAAGTCCTGTTTTAAAAAACATTTAATGACATAAAACTACTAATGGCAGGAGTATTTTTCATAATGTGTGTTTGTCTTATGCGCCACAATTTCGATTCGGGGAGATGCGTCACTTAGGTTTGCTACAAACATCTGCCAGTGCGTTCGCATCCTGGTTGTTCCTTAGTATGGTTCTAAGTTTGTTACTATCTTACCCTTGCTGATGGGTTTCAACAAAAAGGTAAACGTCTAAAACCTGCATCTCTGCTGACAGTGTACTATAACTGAAATCCTGTACATAGGGGGCGGTGAACCAAACTCCACCCCTCTCCCCATCCCTCATCCGACCCTTGAAGATCCGGGGTAGAATAGGTCTTCAGCAACCCATGCTTGTTGTAAAAGGCGACTATGCTTGTCGTATGAGGCGACCAACGGGATCGGGTGGTCAGACTCGCTGCTTGATGCATGTCATCGATCCCAAATGCGTGGATTGATGTTCATGATGTCAATCACTGGATTGTCTGGTCCAGACTCGATTGTCTACAGACCGCTGTCATATAGCTGGATAAGTGTTCAGTGCGGCGTCAAACAACAAAACAACCGACCATCCCTCACCCCTAATTCGTGTTAATCCTTCTCTGTCAGACCCAGCCTGCTTCTTTGTCCATCTGCACCTTTCCTTTAATCATGGTTTTCATCAAAATAGTAAGCCTCTAAACCTGTGTTTGGAACTTTTCTTCTAATTGAAATGCTGTACAAAACAGCCTTGCGCTCTCTGACTGCGAGCATCCGTCAGCCTCTCTTTCTGGCTCATCCTGGTAACACACACACTATAGCCAGACTGGTTACCAAACAGTTCCCTACGGTCAAGGCAGGTCTGTTTCAGTGGGGCAATGGCCAATTGTCGCTTTCTTTATTTTATTATCAAGCTGTTACTGTTACCAACTGTCGCCACATCTCGCCACATCCTAGTCCGAGTTCACGTCCTTTCCTCACAGTACGGCCCGAGGGACATTTATTGAATTAGAGCAGTGCTAAATTCATGCCACTAGGCGACTGTGTCCAACTCAATTCTGGATTTATGTACAAGATACTTTCATGCCCGATGTCTAATTAGTCCCTCCCCGGGTTAACCAACCTAATCTAGGTAACCCGATAACCTAGATTCACGGTACTGGTGTTGTCCATCACGATAGTTCAACGTGCCCAGGTGCGTCCCACACAACCTGTGATCGTGGGTTTGAATCCCATTGCCGCCTGATTATGTTCCCAGGTTTGTCTGCATCATAACGGTACACGTGGCTTCACTAAAGCGGTAAACACCTAAGTGCTTCACCAGTTCGGGGTTACCACTTCGGTGAAACCCACGGGTGCTGAAAAACCTAGAAAGAAAATCGGGGCGAACCGGGATTCGAACCAAACAATCACGGAAACCAATGTATTGTGGGTTCGAAACCAGGTTGGTCCCTGTTATCTTTCTAGGTTTGTCAGCACCATACCAAAATGTTGAAGGCTATGTTAGTGTTTATACAAAATGTTAGAACATTTGATGTTACTATGAAGACTTTGGTTGATGTATTTGATTCCTATGTGATTCCAAATGTGAGCGATCGTTCGGAAATGTCCTTTCAAATTCTTCTTTAGTTGCCATTTACGGAAACCTGGGTACATATCCGGCATCATATTATTAACAGATATGTTCGTGTCATAAAATACTGACCGCCTCCATGGTCTAGTGGTTGAGAGTCCGCATGGAGAGCGGAAAGTCCGGGGTTCGATCCCCGGCCGCGTCATACCAAAAGATGGTACTTGTTGTTACTCTGCCTGGCGCTCGGCCAGTGGGTAAAACAAGGACTGGTCGGCTAGGAGTCAGTAAACTGAGTCTGAGTGGGGTATTCATGTTAATCTGCGGCATGGTATCTCAGTAAGCTAGCGCTATAAATCGCCATCAGTCCGGACTAGTACAAGCAGCCACACACACACATACACGTGCTTGCACGTCGCTATATAAATGCAATAACCTTGGACGCGACGTTAAACCCAAACAAAACTGGTTTAAAGTTGTTAGTACTAAAAATCCTACGCACTATGTGTCAGGATCAAGTACGTAATTCAAATGCTAATAATGTAAGTTAGATTGATTAGGTTAAAAATATCATTGGACAAATATGAAATTGACAATGTCCGGAAAACTCCCTAGTGCATTGATAGCAAAGCGTTGTGTACATTATTCAAACAAAGGCTGATAGATAACCATATTCAAAGATGGTCAACTAATACACAATACTGGTCAACTATTTCTGTGTAAACATATACAGGACCAATGTACACAACAAGCATTTACGTAATACAATTACAACATACAGATATTCTGTGCATAATAATGATATTGAATGTGAAAGAGAATTTCGAAATTGTGATGATTTGATGAAGTGTTATAAATTGTTAAAAATTAGAGGATGAGTATCTTTTGTACTTGTACGTCCACTCTATCACGGTTAATTTTCGTAAATTGTACATTCGGAATTATTATTAGCTTAGACGAAATGTAATCAAACTAATGCAGCTTTTTCAGAGAAAATGTATGAAAATGTTAGCAAGTTTGTGTAAATAACAGCTTCATTGTAGAGAAAAAGATTAAAAAGTAGTATGGTTCATCCCCGAATTAAGATGTGACTATGCAGATATCCGATTGAAGATGATGTGGTACTGTGAGACGTGTAATAGAGGCCTTTTTCTGCCATTCTGTGTTGTCGTTTTAATGCAACTGAGTCCTAAATAAAAACAGTATACATGCAAGATTTTTTGGCATTTCAAACTGCCGTGTATTTCATATTTGGAATCAACAAAGTGAACAAACACTTCACTAAAACTCCTTTGATCACATGACAACTGACATGCAGATATTTCTTTTAAAACCGAGATATTTTTAAAAGGTAAAAACAAGTGTATAGAAAGCGTTCGGGTCTATCTTCAACCCACTTGAACACCAATGTCTTAAACAAGAGGAGTTTTGTGCTACGTGCGCGTGCATACGCACTTTCTTCTGAATAGTAGGTACATGATCAGTTACATGGTAAGGGCAGTTAAACCCTGGTAATTAATCCAGATTCCATTGATCGGGCAATCCCTCTTCTGTGGCGTTTCTGAACGACCGATTGTATCAAATGTTCACCGCTCCGTAACAATAACTCGTTTATCCGGAAATGTGTTGATTTACTGGGAACGGTACCGTCCGGATTAATGGGGTTTCTATGTTTAAACATTTGATTGTAATTATATGTGTTGATGGCGGGCCATAACTGGTGGTACATTACTGCAGCCCGCCAATCTTTATGTCCTCCACCGCAATATGGTTGAAGTGTTTGATACAGCAACAAACATTAATCTTACCTCACTCACTCACTCACCCTGTGGGGAGTCCGGGTAACATATGGTCCCCACCAACCTATATTTGTCACAAGAGACGACACATGGATCAGGTGGTCTCATTCAGAAACTTGGTTGACTGCGTGTCACCGTCGGCTAAAGGAGTGGGACATTGCCCATAATGTTAATCACTGGATTGTGTGGTCCAGACTGGAATATTTTTATACCGGCGACGTAAAGCTGGAATATTGCTGAGTTTGGCGTTATTCAGCAAACAAACACAAGCAATAACGGGTTACGCATTATTTTGCCCATGATATAAATCTTTGTATAGTCTGGTCAAGAATTTATTTACCGGCGGCACATAGCTGGAATATTTCTGAGTTTGGTGTTATTCAGCAAACAAATACAAACAATAACGGTCAAGAATTTATTTACCGGCGACATATAGCTTGAATATTTCTGAGTTTGGTGTTAATCAGCAAACAAGCTAAGCACATTACGCTTAGGTAATATGGATTCAACGCTGCTTTAAACAATATACCATTCACATGGCCTGGTGTAAGAGCTGAGCACAAACGGACTACGTTATTCCTGTTTACAACATAAGTGAACTACGAGCATGGCTTGGGTACTGACAAACTACAGATCATAATCTGGGTGCATCTGTCAGGATTGCCCATGAACTGCTACGAACTAAAATATGTACACTCAGGTCTTAAGCCGTGCCTAATGTACCATCGCCAAGGCTGAACTACTGACTGGTGTACATCACATGGCAGTCGTCTTGGGACTGTGGTGCATTATTGATCGGTATCTTGTGTATGGAACATCAGTGTTTGCGCCGAGTCATATCACCGTAATGAATTGGTTAATCCAGTTGGTACTTCTGACAGTGCTTAATGAGGTATGGGTGATTGACGTTGACACTTATGGCAATTGTAGACTGCTTACAGACATTCTCGTGTCAGATTCTGTGTTTGTTTGTTCGCCGCTGGTCCTTCCTAGGTTAATGTGGAACTTGACTGAAGCGCAGAGGAGATATATAATGTGTAGTGCACTCGCCGTACAGCAATCATCGGGATTTGATTGCTATCTAACATGGAATCAGAGCAATTTATTTCTCTTATGGACATGTGACGGAAATGAAGAATTTAGTGAATATCTTAACAGCATCGATTAACTTTGGAAGCAGAGAAATTTATTTCTCTTATGGACATGTGTGGGAAATGAAGAATTTAGTGAATATCTTAACAGCATCGAATCACTTTAAGTTTAAAATGTTCATATGTCCATGTGCTCCTGATAATGACATAAATGAACATACCGACAGTTGCAATATCCTGTAGACAGACACTATTGATAATATGATGCATTATTATAGTCCAGTCAATCTACGACTAAAAATGTCCCCATCCAGAACAAATCATTCCAGTATCGAGACAATCGTGAGCGATTTAACGGAACCTGGAGGGTGAAGATACGAGATTGAGAAAGTCTATACATGCACCGCGCGCGGACCTCGGAGAGAGCACCATCTCCTTGACCGTCGGGGAATAAAATCTGACGTGGGCGACAAACCAACGTTTGTTTCTAAACACGTGGAAAAACGTATAGCAAACTAACTACTATATTTACACTGAATACGTAAGTAACAACATAGAGCGCTGAACAAATTTTAAAGCTATCCAACAGTATCACAAAAGACTCACATAAAGCTATGTACAATTATTGACGGGATAAAAATGACCATAAATACATGAGAAATATTTGAATGTAGATATAAATTCCCTAAATGCTAGCACATCATAAATACACAAAAAAACATTTTCAATACAAGAATATAGTAGCGAACATATGACAGACAACATACATCCAGTCATCACATGGTTTGAGAGTGTCATCAGGATACAGGAGAGGTGAGGTGAAATTGGGTTTAACGTCGCGTCAAAGATTCTTGCACTTATATAGCGACGTGCATGCGTGTGTGTGTGTGTGTGTGTGTGTGTGTGTGTGTGTGTGTTGCTGCTTGTACTAGTCCGGACTGATGCCGATTTATAGTGCTAGCTCACTGAGATACCATGCCGCAGTTTAACATGAATACCCCACTCAGACTTGGTAATAATGTATTTGGCTCTATTCTGTCATAGTCAAATATTAATCACATCCCTGTCGTTATGTTTTCCTTTCAGTTTGAGATGATCAGAGAAATTGTAAGAGCCAGTGAGTGAGCATTGTTTTGCGCAACTTTTAGCAATATTCCAGCAACATCACAGGGACAGAAGAAATTGGATTCTGTTCCAGAATGTAGGATCGGATCGAACTAACAGAAAACGCTTTAACCACTGGGCTACCCTGGATAAGTGCAGTAACTTCGGATTGTGTGTGCTCGGTAGAGTCAGATGGGTGAAAATTGGGGAAATAATCCTTCACCCTCACCTTTCGTAATATTTATAAATTTTCCAGGACGCTCCATGAATTTTCGCCAATAAAAAGTAAAGTCAAACATACTTCTGGAAACAAATGTACGAGATCTTAGCGCATCAGTCACATTTCGTTTCAAGAAATGTTAGGCTTTTTGAAATGCTACCTGTTACAAAGGTCAGATCAAATCAGGGTTCCTTAATGACAAATAAATGTTAAGAAAAACGTAAAAATAACTTTTGAGTTGTCATTATATACCTCGTATCATGTGTACTTCGTGATCAAAAAATAACTGAAAAGCGAAAATCTGTTTCTAATGACAAAGACCAAATGTCAATAGTGTTAGATTTCTTCACTTTCTGTATAGCTACTTCAACAAACGCTTAAATGGAGACTATAAGACAGCCATTGTTTCATGTATATTTTGAGCAAGAATTAAAAGTAAATAAAAAAACGTAGGCTTTTTTTCTTAAAATAATGGATTTTTACTTACGAGTACTGACTTCACAACTGTGATTGTCCAATAAGTGGATCAACCTACTGTGTTTGAAATTTGATGTAGTCCCACTGTAGGGTAGATACCTCTTATTTATACTAAAAAACTCGCGCTTTTATCTCCATTCTACCATTATGGCAACAACGCTTTGAAAACGGTGCTCTCTTGCAACGCGTAACAACACATGGTACAAAGGTCTGCAATCTTGGAACATTCCGAAATGTGACCACAGGTAGTTATATGTGTAACAAATATGAATAAAGTTCAACACTAAAATACCCATAGTCTTGAGAAGTTCAAAATAAGTGTTCAAAACACACAGTCTTTCAAAAAGAAGTTGACAAATAACCCACCAAACCTAGTCCAAAGATAGATGTTTTAATGTCATGGCAACCTGTTCGGTACTTATGGACTCGCAAGTCATTTCTTGGAAATCAACGAGAGAAGTCATTTCTTGGAAATCGAGTATGCCATTTCGACTGTAGGGGTGAAAGGTTAAAGAAATAGTTTTCAAAATGCCTAACCAATATACTGTAAATCTTGAAATCAATCCGAGCGTGAATTAAATGCGAAAAATGCGAGTGGTCTTTGCTCGCATTATCAAACATCGCATTTATATCAACAATAGGACATTTTGGTTAGCAGAAACACAAACTTAGACATACGCTAAAAACAAACAACCATGTATTCCACATCAATGTTTGAGCAGCACTTGTAACAAGCATATAAACCATGTCATTCAAACACTAATTACATCCTGTGAATTGTCACTACTGGGGTCAAGACAAGAGTTCTTCTGTCTCATGTCATCATTGATCCAGACAGACGCCACCCACGTCTTCCTGACCTGATGCAGTGCTGGTGATTTCCCGTTTGTCCTCGACACCAATCACATCGATTGTCTTTGAGAAACTGGGACGATTTTGACACCAGTTTGGTCAAAGTTAATGATTAAGTCAGATGGGATCGATTTTGACAAAACTGTCTTCCCTACATTCGAAATGAATTCGTCTGGTGTCTTTTCAAAGTTAGCTGAATATATAATGCCTCCATATTGCCCTATAGTTTCGTTCACGTGTCCACCACATGATCGTAACCTTATATGAAAGCTTTCAAATTGTTTCCGTTTTCTTTCAAAGTGTACATCTAGTTTCTGTTAGGCAAAGAACAACCATTCATCAAATATATATATATATATATATATATATATATAAATTGTCAATGCTGGATAATAATATGTCCAGTTTATCCGACGAAACAGATTCCATTTGGCGAAAATGGAAAAATAGCTGTAAAAAAACATGAATGGATGACTGAAAATCAGCGATGACAACAGGTGTTTGCGACAGAAGATTGTAGCATGTCCTGTCCTTCCGGTAGCACCTCTAGTAAAACTATACGCGACAGGGTCTGACGTTACACGTGTAGAAATTATTCCGAGAACACAGGATACAATAACTTGTACGTTTACTCGACTTATAGAGGCCTATATTGCAACCAACAGGTCCCGTCGACACTAACACACACACACATACATAATGGACTCTAACCTCGTAAACTGCCAGCCCTCGCGCAATGTCAAACCACTTCACCTGGTCCAATTCAGGCCTCCAACAAACACCATAGGGTGTTGGTTTTCATGGCGTCGTCGCAACAAGATCGAGATCGTTGGAAGAGTAGCCTTGAAAACTAACAAAAGCATGACCGACAAATTCTAGATTTATTGTAGTTGTCGCATGATTTAATAAAGTTGGTTGGTTGGTTTGTTGCTTAAGGCCACACTCGGCAACGTTCCAGCTATATAACTGCGGTCTGTTAATAATCGTCTGGACCAGACAACCCAGTGATTGATATCATGAGCATCAATCCACGCAATTGGCAAAACGTTTTCGATATTCAAAAGGAATCTCTACCAAAAGCAAAGCCGATTATACGATTCCAACCTTATCATGAGCATGTGTTAATGAATCACTATCGAATAGTGATCATATCAGGTGTTCGCGAAAAGGTGAACGTATCCTGGTCCACCGGTGGTACGCGTCACAAACACATGCAAAGGCAAGTTAATTATTCACCTGACAAAAACATGGGAACATATGGTCCAAGTCAGATATGGAATTGCATCGGACATTTTTTTTGCCACTGATGTGTCAAATTTGGAAATTATCCTCCACATGTCTACCATAAAACTATTTTAGTGTTTTCTCACCATGGTCGCAAACATAAATGTTCACACTCAAACCAGTCATAATCAAATTATGCATTAGGTGACCTATCATGTACTCGCTGTGTTTATCATGTGAACCAGAATGTTTCGTAGAGCGTCAGTTATTGATATTATTTTAACGATGAACAAGTAAGACATAAAACAATGCATAGAAGACTAGTATTGACATATGGAGCAACCTATTGTTGGCTATGTTGGCTGGTTGGTTGGTTTGTTGTTTAACGCCGCACTCAGCAATATTCCAGCTATATGACGGGGGTCTGTAAATAATCCAGGCTGGACCAGACAATCCAGTGATTGACATCATGAGCATCGATGCACGCAATTGGGATCGATGACCTGCATCAACCATGTCAGCGAGTCTGACCACCCGATCCCGTTAGTCGCCTTGTACGACAAGCATAGTCGTAATTTACGACAAGCATGGGTTGCTAAAGACCTATTCTACCCCGGATCTTCCCGGGTCTGTTGGCTATGTGTGCACCTGTATTCATGTTAACGCTAGCTGAGCAGGATACACAAGTATAACTGTGTTTTTCTATGAATCAACCGCATTTCCTTTCCATTGGCGACACATTGCCTCATTTCATGGATAATACCTCGGTGCATAAAAGCACCCATGTGTAATTAAACTTATTTATTTTATCTGAAAGATCCCTTAAAATGCAGTAGAAAAAATAAATTGAAAATTACAAAAGATATAAATTGAGTGTTTTTGACCAGATAGCCTAACGACTTAAATTTAATAAATGAGCGAGTAACATTTGCAAAACAAACTCTTTTGGAAAGAAATTCAGTTTTGATAACAAAACGTAAGAATAATGGCTGAAAGCATAGCCGCATTGTATGTATCTTGGCTGGCAATCACTTTCAAAGGACATCAACAGAAAACAGTCTGATAATTGAACAAGCTTTAGGGGTATGTACGAAAGGTGGGGGAGCATAAATAGACCGTTCCAAGAAGTAATGGTACAATTATAAATTGTCCTTGGAGCAACCATGGCTGCTATGTTTGTCCCCAGTAGATTCTCATTTCGGTATTTTCTTATATTGTCACACAAAAAAAAGTAAAATAAAAACATAAAGCGTTAACGCCAGAGAATAATCGGTGTTGATTATCCTCCCAAACAAATTCCATTGGGCGCAAAAGGCAATATTGCGCGCGGTGATAATTGGATGAATGCATCACTCAAAATCAGTGGTGACACCGGGTGTCGCGGAAAGGGAAAGAACCTCCTGCCCCACTGGAATCATGAAACCGGTATCAATCATTGACTCAGTTTGTTACAAAGCACTGTTGTGTTTAGATAATTTTGGTGGCGGTAGAAAACGGTTGTAATTATATTTGTAGTAATTGTCAATGGCAGCAATGATTGATCATGACCTATCAGTTTCACATTTAAACAGGAGTCGACAACAGCGAGTATACGTAGAGCTTTGGATGGGGTTCTGTACAACAATGAGTGTTTTCCGATCCTGTTGGGCACATGAACACGACAAGCTTTGTCGTTCGAGAAGTGTCTTGATTGTACAGTTTCTCGAAGGATGGCTGTACCTATGTGGTAGACTTTAGTTGACTCATTCCTTTGTGGTAGGCTTCAGTCGACTCATTCCTTTGTGGTAGACTTCAGTCGACTCATTCCTTTGTGGTAGACTTCAGTTGACTCATTCACTTATGGTAGACTTCAGTTGACTCATTCCTTTGTGGTAGGCTTCAGTCGATTCATTCCTTTGTGGTAGACTTCAGTTGACTCATTCACTTATGGTAGACTTCAGTCGACTCATTCCTTTGTGGTAGACTTCAGTTGACTCGTTCACTTATGGTAGACTTCAGTCGACTCGTTCACTTATGGTAGACTTCAGTCGACTCATTCCTTTGTGGTAGACTTCAGTCGACTCATTCCTTTGTGGTAGACTTCAGTCGACTCATTCCTTTGTGGTAGAATTCAGTCGACTCATTCCTTTGTGGTAGACTTCAGTCGACTCATTCACTTATGGTAGACTTCAGTCGACTCATTCCTTTGTGGTAGACTTCAGTCGACTCATTCCTTTGTGGTAGACTTCAGTCGACTCATTCCTTTGTGGTAGAATTCAGTCGACTCATTCCTTTGTGGTAGACTTCAGTCGACTCATTCACTTATGGTAGACTTCAGTTGACTCATTTCTTTGTGGTAGACTTCAGTTGACCCATTCCTTAAGTTTGTTCCGAGACAGACATCATTCGAAGGCACCAGCACCCTCCTGAAACTATTTTGAGACTGCTGTGGCATTAACAATGGTATGAATATGTTGGTGACATACCTGCGGCATGAGAGAACGTTCACGTCATCTTGCCGCACAACATAGTATTATTCAAATATTAGAAAAGAAACTATTTCGCTGAATATTGATGTGGATACGCCATCTTGCTTGACATCAATGAAAGAACGATGTTACCAAGGAAACGTCAGATCACAGGGGAGGTAATTTCAGCAGCGCCATGACGTTAGTCCATTATGACGTAACTCATAAAGTGTACTTTATCGCAGGATAAAGAACAGTCGGCGCCTAATACCTTTTAGCAAAGCATCTTAGAATTATTGCTACTGCTATCTATTTGGCCTATTGCATTGTATTTATATTTAAACATAAAACTGGGTTTACATAAAAAAAAAGTATTGATTGGTCCTTGATTTTGTCTGGTTCAGTTCCGTGCGTAACGATTTCTGGATTAAGCTCTGTGTTTGAACTTGGAAATGATTTCATAACAGTAGACAGTGTGGTCCGAGACCGAACATTAATGTTTTGAGCCCTACATGTATGTAAAACAACCAGAATAACAGTTTATTCCCATACAGTAGTAGGAGTGTTTGCAGTAATATCATTTTCATCTCCCAATAAAATAAACTGGTGTAAAGTAAAAACATCACCACCCAAAAAGCAAATAAAAACACAGACCTTGTCAACAGAATCAAACCAATAAATGTGTAAGCATTACGGTTGCCGTAAGATTTGTTTGTTTGATGGATGTCTACCATCGCACTCAGCAGTCTTCTAGCTATATGATGGCTGTCTGTACATAATCCAGGATGGACAAGACAATCCAGTGATTGACAGCATCGATCTACGCAATTGAGAAACGACCACATGCACCAAGGCACCTGACCACCTGACCACCCGCTCCCGTTAGTCGCCTGTGACGACAAGCATGGGTCGCTGGGCCATTTTTAACTGATGTCTTTACAGGGTTTTGGTAAGATATATACGAAGAATGTCTTATGGTAGACTTTGTTCATGGAGAATCTTAAAAGAGCTCAACAGTCCTCAAAAGTCAGTTCTTTTTTCAAGATTGGTCAGGGGTGGAAATCTGACAGTGCAAAATATTGTGAATAATTAGGATATTCAATTAGTGCAAAGTTATCACAACAGACGCTGATATTATCTCGGGGTTGCCTGGTTAAGGTGGTTATTGGTCTAACCATTAGGGAAATTGTCCATCTGTAGAATTCCTTTGGAATCACACAAAACTGAAGCCATTACCTTGTCAATTTTATCAATTTTCCTCAATGGCGAATATCAATATACTTGCAAATAAGCTGCCTGGTTGTGTATTTGGTGTTGAAAGCTGTGTACATAATGCAAGCAAGCTCTTTCATCCTTCGCAGTTAGGCTCAGAACCTTTCAGCCACCCTCCGTTAATTATGTGAAGTAATTATGTCTGGAAAATCGTTAAAGGAGGTCAATTCCGAGAACCAAAAAATGGAATGCCCTTACTATATTATGCTTAAAGACATTTATTTATTTGATTAGTTTTGATATATATGTAATTCAAATTGTACGTATGAAACTTTTCTGATTTCCTATTATGTTCTTCTCTCTTAAGACATAAACTTAAACCATTCAACTATATGGGCTTCCCTTTTTTCCATCAGTTAAAGATTCCGTGTTCAGAAAAGGGTCGTCAATATGAAAGCCCCATGCTGATAACACATTTAATAACACATGTGAAGATCGATTTCTTCATATCAACAACGCTGACAGTTTTGTGTCTTTGATTTTAGATTTTTCAAATGATTTATATGAATATTTGTCAAATTATACCAGCCACTTTGACACGTATCGATTTCCCATGGTTTTCTGTACAAAAGGTAGCTCCAATCTTCCAAAGGAGGTAAACTTCCTGACGTGTTTGCCAGCGTGTATTAAATCTCAGTCAAATTTATTAATATTGAACGTACGTGCTGATTCGCCTGTTTGATGGATGCTTGTATTCATGTTAATGTCAATGTTTGCTTGCTCATTTATCCAGAAACAGGAAATTGCGTAGGTCAGCGTAGGTTTAAAAAAATCATGTTTCTTTTTTAAATTACTTCATAATTTTCTTCAATATTCTTCAAATAATGGAAACTATCTATTGTACAAAGACAATTTGTAAACAATTCAATTTCAAGTCAATTTCAATAGCAATGATAAATGAGATTTGAAACGCAGGATGTGATGTATAATTTTCGAGTTATTTGGTTTGTGGCTGGTTGATTAACGCCGCATCAATCGGTGGCTTGTACAAAATCGAGTTTAGACTCCATTTTAAATTTCAGAGTTGGAAAGATGTTTCATCAAATATGCGCCAAAATAAGGTGGTTTGAGGTATGATTATATGGACATTCAGGCACAGTGGATTCCATCGGTAGTGTGTGAGTGAGTGTGTATGGTTTTACGCCGCTTTTAGCAATATTCCAGCAATATCACCGCGGGGGACACCAGAAATGGGCTTCACACATTGTACACATGTCGGGAATCGAACCCGGGTCCTCGGCTTGATGAGTAAACGCTTTAACCACTAGGCTACCCGACCGCCCCTCCCTCGGTAGGGCGGACATGTATATTATATACCGAACATCTTTTAATAGGGCTGGTGTATGTTTGTTTGGGTTTTCAATTTGTTGTTTCCATGGTAGAAAAAACTGCTGCCTGATTTATCATTGATCATTATTTCCATATTTCGAAGCCATCTGTTTAAAATCTGCATTCATTGTCTGACAAACCAAAAATGTTTCGTTTACACATTGACAATTCGTGTTGAAATACAGAAACAGATCTGGAGTTGTTTTGTATTGTTCAATGGGAAAAGCTGTTTGAATGCCCTTTGATAGAAAACCACCGTTTTGCCTCGAATCAGGGTGCAAGGGAAGTCTTCTGCAGTTCAGAAATCCACGCTGCGTGCATCCTGTCTTCTTCCTGGAGGAGATAAGGGATTTATGCTTCCGCTCAGAAATGTGTTTCCCTCCCAGGCGGGATAAATAGTATTTTATCAAAATCACATGAACCAATCAGATCTGATCATTATGACATGCAGGTATAATAAATATAGTTACTATTAGGAACATATTTGTGACTACCAATACATATCTGTTTGTCCCATGTGACGGTACAAAAAATGATACAGATATAAACAGAAAGTCGACATAGGATATGTTTCAGCATCGCTCTGCCGTATATATTTTGTGTGTTTGGTGCAATGAAGTCTTTTGAACAATAAAAGAGGGGAATGTTTTTTCAAAGTCTCCATTGTCTGGAAATAGTCAGATGACTCTAAATATATTTTGCGGAGAATTCATGATTTACTGAAGGTAATAAAACAAACAATAGTAACCTTTCCTTTCATGTTGTGCAATTATCCAGCGGCTCCAGCCTCTAGTAACTCGAGTATGCTATTTGTACAAAGATTACAAAGAGCGCCTTTCGACTCTTGCTAAAAAAGGTTGGATCAAGGTTACAACACTCAAGGCCTAAGCTACGCATGCAATAGGTTTTATGGTAAACATGTGGAGGCCATTTACAAATGTGACACATCAGTTACTGAACTTCCTTAGTTTGACTCAACTTCTGTGTTTGTGTTCAGGCGAACACTTTTCCTGCCTGTGTTTGTGACGGGTGCGAATCAGAATCACACGACAGACATTTGTTGCTGTTATTTGCATCAGCGAACACTTTTCTGACAATACAGCCTAATGTGCTCTGTGATTGTAGCATACAAGCATACAGTGATTTTAGTCCTACGACATTCATACGTGTATGTTAAAAACTATCACGACATCCTTTTCATACTTGATCCGTCTATAGAGCTCCGTGGTTGCATCTGCGCTCCTATAAGAAGAAGACTGATTGCAAATGACTTATCCTCTATACAACTAACAATGGACCATTGTATATTCGTCCTTTCAGTACATTTCACTTTGGAGAAAATCAATGCTACTCTAATAGAATGAATGTCACCGATCTTATCACAATTCGACTCAAATAACATATACAACATATGATAACATAAGTCCAGGCATGCATGTCGATGCTATAGAGCTCGTTCTGCATGTACACCTACGTTAATTCCTGTATCCACTTCCGACCAACACGCACCACAAATCAGGCCAATCTATTTCATTGAACAAAGGCTGTAACATGTAACTGAAAGGTCTGAAACGAAACATCGGATCTAACATAATTAACTGAGGAGAAAAAGTCTGAAAATCAATTACCTCTCTCTGCATGTGTTAAGGAAAGGTGAAATCGTATTTGTAGTACAATGACCATTAGTTAACTGACGTTCAATACAACTAAAATTACATTGTACATAACACAGTCCGAGTTAAGAGACGTGTGTGGTCTGGTGCATCAACAAAGCAGTGGATAAGGAGACACCCCCGTCCTTTTGGAGATGATGTACCTTTCAAACCTAAAACAACAACACCAGCTTCAGCTTCTGCAAAGGGAGAATTGTATTTGATCATACAGTGAGTGAGTGAGTTGGGTTAAACGCCGCTTTTAACAGTATTCCAGTTATATCGCGGCGTGTCAGCTTAATGTGGGAGGAAAGCCCGAAGTGATGCAGGTCTCAGACGTTCAGCACTTCAGTGAAACCCACGAGCACTGGTATGGTACTGACAAACCTAGAAACATAATCGGGGCGAACCGGGATTCGAACCCACAATCATAGGTTTCTGGCGTGCCCAAGTGACGCAATTCTGCACAGCGAATAGTGGCGCCTTAGACGACTGGGCCACCTGTGCCCCCTTGATCATACAGGGTTATACACACAAATGTTTGGGTTAACTACATGTATATTGGTGAAATGTCAAATGTCCCTCCTATTTATTGTAACATACAATTACGACATACAAATTGATGCTTAACGAACACCTGGTATTATCACTATTTGGTAGTAATTAATATCCACATGTTTTTGATCAGTTCAGAATCGTACAGTGCGTTTAGCAGTTATACCCAAGGGATGCAGCTCTGCAGAACATTTTGACGACTTGGCTACCCGTGCCCCCATGATTAAGTGCAACAATGCTTCCTATATATATTTAAAACACAAACTGATAACATGCGTTCTTGGTATTGAAACAGTTGTTCTTCGTTCCTTTTTAGTGCTTGTATTGTGACGGAATATTATTCATAGATAAATAAATACATTGAATGCATTTTTCGATTTAATTCCGAGTTGCAGACAATTAAGCAATGGCGACAGGTGTTATTATAGCTTCTTCCGCATTCATAACATGGCACAATCACTATGCTTCCTGGAAAACATGGATTATTCCACGAATAATAATAGAGCGCCTGTCTCCAGTTGGTGATGGTATTCTGTAAAACGTTATTTCAAATTAATGCCAATACAGTAGGAGAGATCATATAACTGCTTTTAAACCTTCACTGAGGCTTACAGGCCCTCTAAGTACCGCTCTTAAAGTGTAAATGGGCAAGGCTCCTATGGCCGAAAGCTATCATGAATAGACAATGGCTTTTAGTCTCAGATGACACTGTACACTGAAGGCGTGCTAGAATTTGCTCTTTACTGAGAAAGTGTAATCCAAAATATAATATTTGTTACATTTGACCACTTTATGAAAGGCATTGGTATCTATGTGTGTTTAATTGTGTAATGTTCTATAGATGATGATATTAATCACTGGGTTGTCTGGTCCAGACTCGATTATACACAGGCCCCTTAGATCCAGGAAGGAAGTGTTTTTTTGTCGGTTATAAATGCTCTAACATCTGTAATATGTTATAGTTGAGAAAACCAATCACGGAGACGGTCTCGGAGGTCAAATTCTGGGAAAACATCGTTCAGCCCGAGTCAAGAGGCTGCTTAATGACTGTTATTTTACCCTTCTCGGTGGATGTATAAACTGTGGACATGTCACATGAAATACAGGTTGCTGGTGTAGTATATAAACGACTCAGTGCAGATCAGCATCCATATTAGCATTGATGCTTTTGGCGGCTGCATGTGACCTTTGCAACTGATGTAACAAAAGAATATGATGGCCTACAGTCAGTATGATTGATGACATGAGCGTGGAACGTCTGTTTTTCAAATGATTCTGATTAGCGCCTAATGG
Source organism: Haliotis cracherodii (assembly GCF_022045235.1). NCBI lineage: Eukaryota > Metazoa > Mollusca > Gastropoda > Lepetellida > Haliotidae > Haliotis > Haliotis cracherodii. The sequence continues at coordinate 5,398,525 of NW_027266283.1, forward strand.
TAAAGATGTAAAACATACCAGGAGGTTTGCGTTTGATGAAGTACCAAATTTTTGTGATCCTTTGGTAAACAAGTGCACGTGTTCTGTTTTTATCGACCGCGAGTGAGGGATTTGACCCTTGATCTCCATATTACATGTAGTTCAAAATGTTCTTGTTTTCTGAACGAATTGTTCTAACTTTGATATAATGTTTGATTGTCGCTTGGTTAATGCTTCACTGGCCCGTGAAGATGCGGGGTAGAATAGGTCTTCAGCAACCCATGCTTGCCGTAAAAGGTGACTACGCTTGTCGTAAGAGGCGACTAACGGGATCGGGTGATCAGGCGTGGTTGATGCATGCCATCGTATCCCAATTGCGTTAATCGATGCTCATGATATTAATCACCGGATTGTCTGGTCCTGAATCGATTAATTACAGACCACCGTCACATACTGGTATATTGCTGAGTGCGGCATCAAACAAACAAACAAAGAAACAAACAAAAGCAAAAGACCTGCATCACTGAAGGTTCTCCTCCCATGTCAAGCTGGCACACTGTGATGCTTAAATACTGTTCAAAGCGGCCTTAAGCAACTCACTCACGTGTTTCAGTGTAACAAACGTTGTGGTCAGTGATATGAGCAGGGTCTGTGAATATGGCCTTGGCGATCAAATGACACAATGCCATACAGTGAGGTAACATATATCTGACAGTATTTACGAGCATATTGCTATATGTCTTATTACAGAATGTATTTTGGTAACAATGTCAATAACTCTAACACATTTGACACATTAATAAAGTCACTGTATGTATCGTTACCCATTCGCTATTGCTGGGAAGTAGTCAGAAAGCTAATAATGACGTCTACACTGGATTAACGAAACCAGAACAAAGACCATAAACCGAACGACCCCGTGATAAAATCTGGTGTACACTTTCATCTGATGTTAATATTTTGTTCTATCACAGTGGGACTCAAAGGTTCCGGGTTGTGGTCTCCATTATATATTTGATACCCATACATAAATGTTAACATTTCTTCTACACATGGCCCTTTGCAAGACTAAACGCTATTAAATGGGTTTCATCGTTTCTGGTTATTGTTAGTTCCCGTGGCGATCGGCCAATAAGGGAATCAAATTGTGTTTCATTCAACGCCTTCCTCAGTATAGACATCTGAAAAATGGTAAGCATCGCTAACATATTTCAGTAGTTGAAGAAAATTAAATGTTATTAGATATTTCAATATTTCATCGCTTATATATTTCAACAGCTTATATTTGTACTAAATTGCCATATTTTTCAATTGAATTTTAATAATTTCCTGATCATGACGACACATATTTCTTTTGTTCTGGTGAACATTGACTTGTTTATGCATAGGTTTGTAACGGTTGCCACCGCTGGGGCAGGATTCGCTTACATTTTGACATAGTCGGAATCATACAATTAGGGGTGAGTGAGTGAGTGAGTTTGGTTTTACGCCGCTTTTAGCAATATTCCAGCAATATCACGGCGGGGGACACCAGAAATGGGCTTCACATCGTACCCATGTCGGGAATCGAATCCGGGTCTTCGGCGTGACGAGGGAACGCTTTAACCACTAGGCTACCCGACCACCCCATACAATTAGGATTTCGTATGGTTATGGAAGGGGTTTTGTCGTCTTTATTCAAACATGTTTCAACCATGGCCATGATGTATTCAAATATGCGCATTCTTGTAACAACAAATAGAGGCCCATAAATATCGCATGAGTTTTTTCGTCTGAAGAGAAACAGGTAATTGACTCAAGAAGCAGTGAATTTGATTAAATGCATAAGTCTATTTAATTCAGAGTGATGAGGCTGTTTGAAAATGACAGTCGGTATAACTTCTTCGGTATTCTCAGCAAAACACTTCCTGTGCTCCTTCAAAACATGAGTGTCCCCTAACATTCTAAGAGAAACATTCATGGCGAATAAAGTCGATTCTATTTCTCTTTCGAATAGGGAACTGTTATTGCAAATAAAGGGAATAATGATTGTTAATTGCGCATAACCCATGGCAACGTCACACGCAAATACATGTCGCATCTGTATCTCTGATAAAAAAGACTTTTTTATGGATATCAACATCAAATTATCATTGGAACAGAAAAATAAATTGTACCACGTGGAAACGTCTGTTGTCAGTATGATTGATGAAACTGGGGATTGGGGAGAAATAGTTTACTTTTATATTATACAGATGTGATGATGGCATGGAACCGTATGAAACAGCTTTGACGAAAACCATGAGATTTCCCTTCGAAAAAAAATGTTTCTTTAAAAAAAAGGTTATTTTACCGACTTGGTTTGACAGAACAGTATTTGGCATCGTTATTAATGCAGGAGCCCTGGTTTACATCTGACAATTATACGTTTGTTCACATTTAGAGCAAAATGCAGTGCCTTTAACATGAAATAGGCCCATATTGTGTAAGGGATTTGTTTGCTTCTCATTCCACGCCTTACTTATGATTAGCATTATTCTAGTATATGATGGTGCATACAAATAAGACTCAATGTGCCACAGTCTGTAGACCTTGAATCATGCCTATATATACGATGAAAGCGTTTACAAAGTAGTGTTCAAACTTGGTCTCCGAGTTTAGTTTTTGTGAAATATTTGTTTTTGAATTGGCCCAGTGGAAACAATTGATACATGAATAAGAATCAATAGTAATCAAATTACATTTAAATCAATACTGACTGTTATCCGTCCATACATGAATAGATTCATAGTCCGTGAGGTTGGGAAAGACATGTAGAAGATGTAACCTATGAACAGACATGAATTAAGGCCACATGGTCCGTTCCTGTAAACTCTAAACTACAAACAATAATGAAATTTCAATAAACATGTACACGCATAATATTTATGTTATGTCACATGTCTCTGAAATATTGCATTATAAGCAAGTGATTAGTCATTCACTGGCTTCCCATCATCTTAATCAGCTCTCTGTGTCCATCAACATCACTTGCTTGATAAAGGTGTTAAGATCTACACCGAAACATCGCACTAATTGTAATAAAGAAGTTGTTGATCCATAGAACTTGTCTTTCGTCATCACACCAACTTCTAAATGCCACTGAAAGAAGTTGTATTACAGTTGCTGAGCTAAGCCGCTTATATATTTGATGAAAGTAATCAGTGATCTTTGTCAGGGCAGATTGGGGTCATTTGATTCTTTTATTTTCATCTATTGGTACAATTAGCTGTTAACAATGATCCTGAGAACCACTTTACATTATTAATGTATTCTCAGTTAATGACACCCCTGATCATCGGAGCACATCGCCTTGGCAGTCAGGTATAATCACAACGAAAAGCCCACTGAAACGCTGGGAAAATAACACACGCGATTTAGTCGACAAAATCAAGTTCAAAACCTTCCAATAGCTTGCTCGCAATATATGTCTCCCCGCTGTATTGAAACTGTTAAAGATAGCAGTGCACCAGTACAAAAACATTATCAGTTGAAGAGATCTGTGAAGAATTATTGGGCAAAAATGTCATCCTTGGATATGGTGAAAGGAAATAGAGGCACTAGGGGGATTTAGCCTGTGCACTCAAACGTGAGGAATGCCAACGAGAAAATAGTTCTGCTTTTCATGATCAACGTCTGCATTCTAATGACTGACAGATGCAAGCGTGTTAATGGTACATAACTCCAGTGTTAGAACTGTTTGTTCCTCTTATAGAATATATTTACATCTTCTCTCTCAAAAGATTCGTTTGAAGGTGCATTGAATATAACTATTCTTCATTTGTATGACATGCAGATTTAGCAAGGGTTGAATAACCGCAAATGAGGCAGCAATATTGCTCTCTTTACAGAGATATGCAACATGCACATGTGTAGGAAGTTAATTGAGTAAGACGATTGAAAAGATAAAACATTTCAAGGAATCTATCTTAGATGTGGTTGGACTCCCAGCTATGTGTCATGCACAGCATTTAAACAACATGTAAACACTATTGCACTACTAAACATTTTCTGTTGTCCTAGGCTCCTTTACGCAAAGTACTGCAAATTTCTAACGCCCTATATATATGTGGCATCCAAGACATTCGCTACTTTAAGGTCCCTCTGTGGAATACTGATGAAGCAATGGTTATCACATGTATGTTTCATGTCGTTTTAACTGTTTATGTCACAGACACAACGGCCATGCTTAACAGAAACCGATTGATACATATTCGATGTCCTATTCAGATATTTATGTTGAGATGTACCGATCTATAGAACATTACACAACTAAAGAAACATAGATACCAATGCCTTTTATGAAGAGGTCAAATGTAACAAATGTTATATTTTGGATTACACTTTCTCAGAAAGAGCAAATTCTAGTACGCCTTCAGTGCACAGTGTCATCTGAGACTAAAAGCCATTGTCTATTCATAGCTTTCGGCCGTAGGTGCCTTGCCCATTTACACTTTAAGAGCGGTACTTAAAGTACGTGATCTTGACTACAGTTGTAGGGCTTCAATGTTTGAGGAAGCCTCAGTGGCTGAGTGTTTAAGTCGCTGACTCAGTTGGCCATTACATGTAGGTGTCTTACTCTGAGAGTGTGGGTTTGAATACCGAATGGGACTCCACCCAAAGAATAACTGGCTAGAATGTGAACTTTATTGAGAAAGTGTAACCCCAAATATAATGTGCTACGTTCGCTTGTTGTTCTTGGTTGAGGCAGAGTTGAGCCCAGTTCTTGTGTTCCCCGCCGTGATATTGCTGGAATATTGCTAAATGTGGCGTAAAACCACACTCAATCACCCACTCACTTTAACATTATGAATGTGAGCCACTCACTCAGATATATGAACACTTTAGTACATGGGCCCGATGTCTTTAACTGAATAGAAAGATTGATTAATACATACAAATATTCCATGAATTTCACTGGCCTCTATTTCTGTGTTTAATTGCTTAATGAACGGATAAATCTTAACGGCGGACTTAGCATTCAGCTGTACGGCGTAGGAACCCCTATCGAAACCTCGCTCCTAATGGTAATAAAGAAGTTGTCTATATAGCTTGTCCTTACTGAATACTTATCGATACAAGTTGCTCTCAAATGATGCAACAAACAAACGGGAGTGCATGCAAATACATACCCACAGGTGACTGACGTGCACTGGACAAGGCAATGATGGGTAAGGCAATAATACAGCAATAAATATGCAATATGAGGTTAATACACATGCAAGGAAACATATCTAATTGAAAGTATTTGAATAACGGCAACAGAGAGTAATCGTCAGTAAGATTTGAGTCATGGTGAGGCGCCATTTCACCGCCTCTGAAGTCGCAGAGTGACATATGATAGATGCAGGAGGTATGACCTGAACAGGGGGAATACAGGACAACGTCCATAGAAGCATCATTTCAACAGCGATAACATGGCACCACAAAACATGTCCTTCATACAAGGACCAGGCACAGGTCGTCCAATGTTGACAACTTAGTTGTACTCGCCCGGAGAAACATGGTCACTGCATCAGGATCATTGGAGAACGATTCAAACGGTGACAGGAACAGCTCTTCACAGACAGTTCGGAATAAGATAACCGATTCTATGCAGAGGGTCTGGCGTCCTTAAGTCCAGCAAGAGTCGTTGTGGTTGTATGTTCAGCCCAAGACACCTGATCACTTCAAAAAAGCCTTTAGGATAGAATGGCAACACATTTGGCAGCAGTAACGTGTTCGTCTCATTTGTTCGACGTCGAGAACAAGCGTTCGGTAAGGCTAACGTTGGACATACACAGAGCTTAGTTGTTTGACCAGTGTCCGATGTCTCATTGTTGTGAAATCAGTGTTGTGGATTCCCCTTACCAAAGCATAATGACTGTTCAAGGGAAGCTTTGTTTGGATGCTAATCGACCTAACAGTGTACAATACGGTCATTGCGTACATCGATGCTCATGATGTCAATCACTGGGATGGGGTGGGTGGGGTGGCCCATGATGACACGCCAACAACCAAGTCACCGAGTCTGACCACCGACCAGCATAAATGTAGGTGGCTGGGCACAGTCATCCTCTTGATTGTCCTCCGCATCACACACGTTGCCTGCACGTTGATTCATAATCATGAGTAGGACACCTTCATCGCCCAACACAGCATCTTACGGTAAATCTGGTTGTTCTGTAAACACGAACGAAAGTTTATTTAATGCAGTACTTAAATATAGACATGTACTGACGAGCAAACTAAACAGTTTATGGTCATCAATTCTATCCTATGTATAGAGTTTGCGGGTCTTGATAAGTTGATACCTGTAGCGCTCGGCATTAAAGGGTTAAAACAAGGAATAGTCGGCTCGGAGGCCACATACTGTGTCTGATTGAAGTATTCACGTTAATACTGCGGAATGGTATCACTGGGCTGGCCCCATGACACCGGCATTCGTCCGGACTGTTACAAGCAGCTGCACACGAGCATGTACATGTACGCGTCGCTATATCAGTGCAGTTATCTAAGAGCCCATCTCACCCATGTTAAAGTCTAATAGAAAATAACGAATGCAAGGATACCAACAAACCTCGAGCATCTAAAGTAACCAGAAGTAATAGTGTGTTGAATGCGAAGGGAGATACGTCCGTATTTGCATATCGTGTAGACCACAAGAAAATATGGCCAGGAATATAACCCAGCGGTTGCACCGGTCACAAACACGTGCAAAGGCAAGCCAATTGTTCACTTGATTTACAAGTCAAAATAAGGAATTGCATCGGACATCATTTTGGTCATTGATGCGTCAAACTTGAATTGTCCTCAACATGTCTACCATAAAACTATATTAGCGCTTTTCTCGGCATGGTCATAAACATACATGTTCACTTTGAAACATTCACGTTCAAAATATGTATTTGGTGACATGTTATGTACATCGCTGCGTGTATTTTGTGAACACATGACTATTACCTGGACTTGGACAGGTACACACCATTTGAGAAAAATACAGTTGTATGAAGGCTGATTCAAATGTTTCGTAGAGCACCAGTTATTGATATTATTTTAATTATGTACAAGTATGACTTAAAGCAATACATCGAAGACTATGCTTGTCGTAAGGGGCGACTAACGGGATCGGGTGGTCAGGCTCGCTGACATGGTTGATGCATGTCATCGGTCCCAATTGCGTTGATCGATGCTTATGATGTCAATCACTGGATTGTCTGGTCCAGACGCGATTATTTACAGACCGCCTTCACATAGCTGGAATATTGCTGAGCGTGACCTTAAGCAACAAACAAACAAAAAAATCAAACAAACAAACAAACAAACAAACAACATAGAAGACTAGTATTTACATGTTTGGAGCAACATTTCGTTGTCTATGTATGAATGCGTATATATGTACACGCTTGCCGAGCAGGAAACACAGGCATGACTGTGTGCTTTTTATATTGATTAAACGTATTTCTTTACAATTGTGACAGGAAGCCTCATTTGATGGATAATTGTCTGTGCATAAATACACCCACGTGTAACTTTTTTAATTTAATCTAAAATATCTCTTATAATACAGCATAAAATATAAATAGAAAAAAAAGATGAAGATAAAAATTGAAAGTTTTTTGGCCAGCTAAGTCAATTTCTGAAGTAAATGAGCCAGTAAAACACTGTAAAAATAAACTGTGAAAAGAAATTTGGTTTTGATAACAAAACCTAAGTTGATCTAATGGTGCAATTTGTATGTATCTCAATCAATTTGAAAATGACATGAACAGAAAACAGACTTATAAGTGCACAGGTTTTAAGGGTAGTGAAGAAAGCTTGTTTGATTGATCAATGCAAATCTTCCGTGAAGACTCGCCATGAAATCGGACAAAAATGTTTTCCCATGCAACTTGTAGTTTTATAACTGTACTTTTGTGAACTTCAATCAGACAGCATACACAATTCTTGGTGGAGTGGAATATGGAAATGTTTTAAGTGATCGGTCATAGTCAGCGCTATCAGTTGGTCATCTGTAAAAAGCTCAATCGCGAAAGATTGCACACATATAGCTGATCGCCATTACCTGAATGTGTGTATGATCTTGACGTATCAAATAATACGATAATGGTGCAATTTCACATATTTCATACTGCCATTATCACGCTGTGTTTGGTCAGCAGCAGTAATATGACCCTGACGTGAAAACATGTGTTGGATGACGTTCTGAGGATACTGAGGAAAATACCATTCCGATGATAAACATAGGGTCATGACAGACATTTAGATGCTATCAGTTTTTACAATCATAATGGGAACATCATGGCAACATGCCTTTCATGTCAAGCCGTCTTGTAATGAACCTGTGCAGGTATTCCGACAGTGGAAGAAACCATATTGGGGAGTATTGATACACAAGACCATGAACGAGTGCTACATTCCAATACATTTGGGGGCGGTGTGTGTGTGTGTGTGTGTGTGTGTGTGTGTGTGTGTGTGTGTGTGTGAGATTGACATATAATACAAATTCAAATTGTACTTTTGGAAATGTTCTCATTTCCTATTAGTCTTTTTCTCTCAAAACATAAACCATAACTATTAAAACATGCTTTTTAAAATATGGTCTTGCATAGTTAATTATTCCGTGATCTGAAACTGGTCGCCAATATGAGAGTCGTGACCTTGATGAGTACGTGGTGTGATTAAAAAGAAACCAAAAAAATGTGAAAATAGATTCAAATGGAGAAAGTTCTTTTGTGTTATCAAAATTCGACAAATAACGACTTCCCGGCACCTATTGGACAGTTCTTTCTTCATGTGTCCTCAGAGGTGGAAATCTGACGGTGCAAAATATTGTAAAAAAATATATTCCAGGATATTCCATGAGTGCAAAGCCATAGTCATGCGTTGCCGCCATTGCGACAACAGACTTAAGCACAGATATCGTTCTCTCCCAGTAAATTCCGATGTCAAATAACGATGTTATTTGGACACGAAAACGATGGTTTGAAAACGTCCAAATAACGTCGTTTTCCTGTCCTATGACCATATACGAGAAAAAACGACGTTTTCGTGTTTGCAGTGTAACTTGGTGGAACAACAGATGCCTTGATATTCTCACGTGATTGTCTTATCAAGCTGATTAATGGTCTGACCTTTCGGGAGTTAGTTCATCTGTAGTATTCCTTTGCAATCACAGAACACTAAACAAATTGAAGTTGTCAATTTTGTCAATTTTCATCAATGACGAATATCTATATACTTGCAAAAATAAGCTGGCTGGTGTATTTAGAGTTGAATGTAGTGTACTTAATACAAGAAAACTCTTAAATTCCTTCTTACTTAGGCTCAGAACCTTTCAGCCACCCTTCGTAAATTATGTCAAGTAATGTGACGAAAAGCCTCAAGTAAACTCCATCTTGTATGTTTTGAGAAAACAAGAAAAGTTGCGTATGTTTAATCCTCATTCTCGTTTCCTTTTGTGACATGCCTTTCAATACTTTGGATCAATGGTGCCCTGGATTACCCCAAGGAATACACACTGGCTCTGTTAAAGGACCCACAATCTAACATAATCAATATTTACTTGCCATTAATATAAATTCAATCAAAATTGGAGATTATACATAGCAAGAGAAAATGATCATTCTTTTTATCTGCTGAAAGAATTGAAGCTACTATCTTTTTACTTTTAGCATTCTCATTTTAAGCGCCAAACAAATTGAATGCCCATACTATATTATGCTAGAGCTTTAAGGTATTAAATTAGTTTTCATATAATTCAAAATGTACTTTTGGAACATTTCTGATTTCCTATTAACTCTTTTTCTCAAAACATAAGCCAAAACTATTAAAACATGCTTTTAAAAATATGGGATTGCATTTTTTCCATCAGTTAAATATTCCGTGATCAGAAACTGGTCGCCAACATGAGAGTCAAGAGCCTAATGTGGTACGTGGGGTGATTAAAAAGAAACCAAAAAATGTGAAAATGACGCAACGTTCATGATATATGGAGAAAGTTCTTTTGTGATATCAAACTACGACTTGACGGCACCTAGTGGCCACATGCTCTGACTAACCTTCAACGATGATCCACTGTCCGTTTCCCCAAGCATTCCTACTTTCTTTTTTAAAACATCAAGTAATAAGAAATTCTAAAATAACGGCAAAATCAAGGACATTGATTGAACTGCGAGTGTATTTAATAGCATGTATGAAGGTCGATTTCTTCATATCAACAATTTTTCAAATGATGTATGTAAATAGTTTCCAAATTATACCAGCTACTTTGACACGTATGGATTTCCCATGATTTTCTGTACGAAAGGTAGCGCCAATCTACGCTTTCTACCCAAGGCAGTAAACTTCCTGACGTGTTTACCAAAGTGTTTTGAGTCTCATTAAAATTTATGAACACTGAACGTACATGCTGATGGGCAGCTTTGATGGATGCTTTCATTCATGTTAATGTCAATATTTGCATCCAGAAATAGGAATCAGTGTAGGTCCCAATCGTACCAGATAATTGTATAACGTTTCATACCAACCACACAGGATCAAAAGGTCATGTTTCTTTTTTAATTACTTCATAATTTTCTTCAATACATTTCAGATTAAGAGAAAATAACCGCAGTTGCAACGACAACTTGTAAACATGACGTTTAGGTGGTATAATCAATTCAAATGTGATTTTAAATTTAGTTTATGATGTATAGTTTTCTAGTTATTTTGATTGCGGCTGGTTGGTTAAGGTCGCAACACTCGGGTATAGTCCAGCAATATGACGCTGGCCTGTACAAAATTTGGAGTTCGGACTCGATTTCAAATTTCATAGTTGGATTAAGTAGTTGAGAGTGAGTATGGTTTTACGCCGCTTTAAGCAATATTCCAGCAATATCACGGCGGGGGACACAAGGAATAGGCTTCACACGTTGTACCCATGTAGGGAATCGAACTTGGGCTTTCGGCGTGAAGAGCGAACGCTTTAACCCCGAGTCTACCCCATCGCCCCTCATAGTTGGAAAGATGTTTCATCAGATATGAACCCAAATATGGTGGTTACAGTTATGAATATATGGAGGTTCACACACACTTGATGCCGTATGTTTATGATATACCGAACATCATGTTCATTGGCGTGAAGTATGTTTGTTTTTCAATTTGTCGTTTCCATGGTAAAGAAGCTGCTACTCAATTAATCATTTATCATTATTTCCATATAAAGGAGCCATAAGTTAAAAATAATGTTCTGCGTTAAATGTCTGGCAAACAAAACGTGTAACAAATTCATATTGAAATACAGAAACAGAAATGTTTTGCATTGTTCCATGCGCCTCAATTGCTTTGTCGGTTTCTTTACATCATATGGTACGACTCTGGTGCTTAACTGTTTTCCAGGTACAAATTCAAATATAAGCATGAATATGATTCTATTGAACTGAAGATAAGAATAAAAGTTGATATGGAATTCGAAATTGTATATAAAATCAATAAATGCTGGCCTTTTCCGTCAGAAAGTACTTTATTTTTTATATGGCACTATAATATAACCGGCTCAATCTTTCGAATTATCCGCTTTCTGCCAAGCGTTAATCCTAGTATCAGGTAACATGGAATCACGTTCAATACGACCGCCTCCGTGGCCTAGTGGTAGAGCATTTGCTCGAAGAGCGGAAGTTCGGGAGCTCGATCCCAGGCCGCGTCATATCTACATACGTTAAAATATGTTACTTGTTGTTTACTTGCCTTTCGCTCAGCATAAATAGGCTAAAACAAGTGGAGTCTGAGTGGAGTATTCATGTTAAACTACGGCATGGTATCTCAGTGGGCTAGCACTATTAAATCGGCACAAGTCCGGACTAGTACAAGCAGCAACACACACACACACACACACACGTGCATGCACCTATATGAATGCAATAAAAGAACGCGACGTTAACCCCCTTTCACCTCACCTCACTGCTTCCAATAACTCAACACAACACCATAAGGTAAACACTACTTTGGACATGTGTTATTATGAGTTGAGTTTATCGCCGCTTTTAACAGTATTCAAGTTACATCACGGAGTGTCTGTTTCATGTGGGAGGAATGCCTGATGTGATGCATGTCACAGACATTTACTACTTTGGCGAAACCCACGAGCACGGTTATGGTGCAAACAAAACCCGAAAGATAATCGGGGCGAACCGGGATTCGAACTCACGATGAAAGGTTTCTGGCGTTCCCAAGGGACACAACTCTGCACAGCACCCGTGGCCCTTGTACAAGAAGTGAAACGATGTTGTTTGTTATATCTTTTTCAACCATGAATTAATTACACACAATTTTTTCTTGTAACAAGGAACAGTAGCTGTTCATGCTTATATGGTGGAGAAATATCGTTCATAGATAAATGATAACATTGAATGCACTTTTTGAATTAACTCTGAGTTCTTGTCATTTAGAGAATGGTGACAGATGTTTTTTTATTGCTTCTCCAGCATTCATAACATGGCACATTCACTATGCTTCCTTGAAAACAGGGATTATTCAACTCATTATAATAGAGCGCCTGTCTCCAGTTGGTGATGGTATTCTCTACAAACGGTATCTCAAATTAACACCAATGCAGTAGCAGAGATCACATAACTGCCTTTAAACAATGCTCTGAAGATTACCAATCTACTTCGAACTGAGGTCTGTTAATTTTCATACATGGTCGTTTTAAGGCGATATGTATCCCGAGAAAAGTGTATTTATAACTCAAAGCAGCCCCATCATCACATGCACGTCTACTGAATGCCTGTAGACACATGTATCTGGCACATTACCTTACCAAACTAGGTGACAGACTAGCTCATCCATATTCAGCTTTAATGCGAAGTGTTGCCATCGGTCCCTAGCTACTTAACGTATAACTGCCTCATTGACGTAACTGGGGGCATATTATCTGGGCATTGGGCATGTTTATCCATAAACCATATTTACTAGTTCGGGAGAACATACACAGTTCCGAATTTTGAATTGTACGATATGTCGCCGTGTTTGTTCAGGTCAATACTTGACTTGTCGTTGCATGTGTTTGTGACAAAGGCCACCACTATTTCATCGTGATTCATAAATAGAAGCCCTCTCATTTTCCTAAGAAATGTCTACCAAAAGCAGTGTCGACTTATGATTCCAACTGTATGAGCATGTATTTCATTCATAAACATTCATTAAGATTCATAAACATATTCTCATAATATTGTCGAATTCGAATTCGATTTTGCTTTTGGCACTTTTTGCAATGTATTCCATTCACAGATACTCAAGATCTCATGTATACGCTCTTTCTGACGCCTGAATGAGATTGAGAGACCTTGACTTTCAATAACAGAATCAGGTGTCGCAGAAGGTATATCAGTTATAAACTTTAAGGCTCGAACATCTGTAACATGTTACAGTGGGGAAAATCAATCGCGGAGATGGTCGCGGATTCAAATTCTTGGAAAACATTGATCAGTCAAAAAACAAGAAGTTGCTTAAAGACTATTATTGTACCCTTCATGTCAGACGTATAAGCTATGGGCATGTCACATAAAATTGCACATTGTTAGCGTAATGTATAAACAACATCAGCATCAGCATCAAGAATGTTGCTCTAGTCGGATGCTTCTCATGTTTGCAAATGAAAGTAACAAATGATTATTGAGGCCTACTGTAAGTATGATCGATGAGACAAAGGTGAACGTCTGGTTTTTTTTCAAATATTTTTTATAATTTTATTGTGGTCAAATGATACGATTTTAAAACACACCAGGTTTTGTTTGCGTTTGATGAAATTCCGTATTTTTGGTGGTCCTTTCTTAAACACTTGTTTTTATCGACTGTGAGTGAGGGATTTGGCACATGGTATCCATATTATTGTTAACAACAGAAGACACCAGATGATCGAAAACAGTCCGGGGGTAGTTGTTCCAAATGTCAACCAAAGATTGGCCTAACAGAGCTGGCAGGTTCTGATCCTGTCGTAGGCGTTGTGTCATTTCATTCCAGACATGTCTGGGGAAACCGCCGGCCATGGCAGTACAGCAATGTTGTGAAAGCTGTGGGCGGGCAGTATCCTGCATTTGCACAAAGTGTAACTATTGCTTACTTATTTTTATATATTTTAAAATGAGTCGTATAAGTGCGAATGCAGGGGTGTGTGAGGAGTACGCGCCTCAAGTCAGTGTGGGTCGTCCAGTTGAGCGTGAGAATGCCAAAACACCAGTACATGTTGGTCCAAAATCGAGCGTAAGTACTTCGTATGTTTTCATAGTCAGTTATTGTAGAACTGTGTACATTATTAAGATATTGAATGTACAGTAAACTATATACGGTGTTGATTATACTCAACCGCAAAAGAAGGCAAATCAAGTTTTTTGTTTGTGAAATACACAAAATAATAATTTGTGAAAAGAAATGTCTCCAAATGTCAAGAGACGCATTGAAGAAACACTGTTCACTATTTACATATCATTCATTTTGAGCACGTCGCAGGAACGCAGTCGTTTGTAATGTGATGTAAAATAACATGTGCACATCCGTACTTGCTTCGTCGTGATAGTCCACAACTATGATTGTCGTGCGACAGTTCCCTTATACATGTCTGTGTAGACATTTATCAATGTGTCATTGTGATGTAAAATAACATGTGCACATCCGTACTTGCTTCGTCGTGATAGTCCAGAACTATGACTGTCGTGCGACAATTCCCTTGTACATGTCTGTGTAGACATTTATCAATGTGTCATTGTGATGTAAAATAACATGTGCACGTCCGTACTTGCTTCGTCGTGATAGTCCAAAACTATGATTGTCGTGCGACAATTTCCCTTGTACATGTCTGTGTAGACATTTATCAATGTGTCATTGTGATGTGAAATAACATGCGAGATGTTTTATAGCTGAACCGTTTTGATTGCATTGTGTAGAAATACTACTGCAATGGACCTACTGCGGTACAACACTACGACGTCCATCTTGTACCAATATTAGTATGTGTAGAAAGCTAGGATGTAATTAGTAGTATAAGAGTGCAAGTGTGTAATTTAGGAGTGTTAGTTTAGTATTGAGGTAGTGTTAGGATTAGAAGTAATAGAGTTCGATAAGTAGTTAGTAGAATGTATGAAACTATTTTTCTCTCTTTGTAATGAATTATAATTAGTTATTCTCTCTTCTTGGGTTCTGTCGTTTCTGTTGTTGTTGTTTTGTTGTTCCACGCCGCACTCAGCAATATTCCAGCTGCTGGATATGACGGCAGTTTGTAAAATAATCGAGTCTGGACAAGACAATCCAGTGATTGATATCATGGGCATCGATCCCTGCAATTGTGATCGATGACATACTTCGACCAAGTCAGCGAGCCTGACCACCCGATCCCGTTAGTCGCCTCTTCCGACAAGCATAGTCACCTTTCACGGCAAGCATGGGATGCTGAAGACCTATTCCGGATCTTCACGGGTCTGCAATCATGTATAGGGAGTTATACGCATTCCAGCAGACTAAAATAAAACCATGATTGCAACTAACGCATGACCAGTAAAGCGTCACACAAGGGGCATGGGTGGTTCAGATAACTCAGGCGCCGGAATTCTCTGAACTGGGTTGCGTACATTGGGCGTTGCAGAATATATTAAATTAGCATTGGAACATTTGAACTGAAACACAACTTACACCTTGTCGAGGTGGGTTAAAACAATATGGTTGTCTCTTGTCAGTAAGATCGATTAAACTGGGAATTGAGTAGACATACTTCTTTTTATATCGTACTGATCTGATTATGGCGTTGGTCCGTAATGAAACAGCTTTGACACATACCAAGAGATTTCCCTTTTTATAATTTTTTTGGTTAACAGCATACGATTATTTTTACCGACCTGGTCTTACAGAACGTTATTTGGCATCGTTATTACTGCAGGAACCCTAGTTTAATCTGACATCTTGACGTGTTTTCAAACTCAGAGCACAATACAGTGTCTTAAACGTGAAATGTGCAGATATTGAGTATAGGATTTGTTTGTTTGTTGTTTAACGCCTCATGATCAGGACTATTCTTGTATAAGATGGTGCATACAAATAAGACTCAATGTGCCACAGTGTTCAGGCCTGAATCCTGTTGTTTGTTTGTTTGTTGTTTAAGGCCGCACTCAGCAGTATTCCAGCTACGGCGGTCTGTAAATGATCGAGTCTGGACGCCTGAATCATGTATATACACTATGAAAATTCTACAAAGTATTTTTCAAACATTGTCTGTATGTA
This sequence comes from Haliotis cracherodii, assembly GCF_022045235.1. Lineage (NCBI taxonomy): Eukaryota > Metazoa > Mollusca > Gastropoda > Lepetellida > Haliotidae > Haliotis > Haliotis cracherodii. The sequence goes on from NW_027266283.1 coordinate 5,414,749, forward strand.
AACACTTACGTTTTATTGAAATAGTTGGGTTTTTTTATTGGCCTGCGGAAACAATTGATACAAGTATAATAAATCAACCAAAACAAACTCAACCAATAGTTAATGTTATCCTGTCAATAAATTCATAGCCCGTGTAATTGGGACATGCATGTACAAGTACAAAATTTAACCCATAAACAGAAATGAATTAAGCCCAATTGATCCATTCGTATAAACTCTTTGAAAAATATCATAATTTCAATAAACACGTTCATGCACAATATTCATATTGAAACTGACTCTCAACTATTGCGTTGTGTGTAATTATGTTAGTTAATTTGAAGCAGTCAAAGTAGTCACTGGCCTAACCAAGTTGCGCGCTAACGTATTATAGTCTGAAACGTTGTTGCTATTAAACAGTAGTTTTGTACTTTTCTTTTCGATTGGAAGCAAGATATCTCGAGAATAGCTTCCACATACTTATAAATATAACCTTTAGAAATAATACTCCCCAGTAATGTGTTTCTCGTGATATCAATGCAATACATTTTGCACAGATGCCACTTTTGAACCACTCTTTGTACTGGTATTAACACCAAATAAATACTGAGTCATGCGGAAGCACATCCGTCATCAGTCAAGCATATGATTGTCTCTCGTAATTTGAGAGCGTATCATTTATCATCCCAGATGCTAAACACATCCAAATATTGACTGCAACATAGTATTGACCAGTCAAGAACAGTAGGTCAGCATGAGCACTGAATAAATCATACAGTCACCGTCCTGCAGAATATCAAAGAAATGATATATAGCTTACTTAGCTATTAAATAGAAATAGGTTTCTGTTTTGTATTACTATCATGTTAAATGCTTGTTGGTACTATACTATGTAACGACATAGTATTAGATGCACTAATATTATACCAAGTGTCAGCTTTGTTTAAAAATGAGTGATTGAGAGTGATCAGGGTTGTTTGTTCAGGGTTATAGCATTGATGGCCTCAGTAAAGTTTTCGAATGACATCTGGAAAACATTTTCAATATGATGATTTCCGACGCAATTCCTTATTATGACTTCTATCATATTCTAACAATTGACTTGCCTTGAATGTGTTTGTGACGCGTGCTATAGGTGAATCAGGATATGCTCGCATTTGTGGGAACAATTGGTATTTCCACTTTATGAGGGTGATTCATCAACACATTCTAAAAATAGAGTCGGAATCGTTCAAAGGACTCTGCGTTTGGTAGAAATGTCGCATGATTATGGAATGTTTTGTTTTTTTTGCTTTTGTTTATTGACCTGAAAATTCTAAGGGATGAAGGTTCAAGACTTTTACCACTTCTGTTTAACCCACGACAAACCTAGAAGCAAATTCTAGGTGAATATTGGATTCGAACACACTATCATAGGTTTCAGGTGCGCCGCAAGGGGAGCAACTCTTCACAGCGAATTGCAGCATTTTAGATGCCTGGGCCATCCGCACCCATTGTTTAAAGGATGAACTGTATGTTCGTTGTACGTTTTTGTCTGAACATGATTCGTTTCGATGGATGTAAATGAAATGACACTTGGAAATAGCTTTCGTAAGAACACATATAATACTACACGTATAATCTTACAGCTTCGTTTTTCAATACGATCAGTGGGATAGTCACGAGGTAAGGCATCAGCTCGTCACGATGCGGCTTCAAACGGGGCATTAAAGATAATTAACATACTTTTATCAAGCACAAATTAAAGGTGATTTTGCCAAACTTTAAAAATTATAACATCAACTGTCGTTTTCCCTTCAACAAACTAAAGTCTATAATTCCAATCAGACTTGAAGGAAAACATTTAGATTCCAAATTCCAATATATGAATGTATTGCTGTAATGTCATTGAAACGTGCTGAGGATGCAAATTTAACAGCAAGAACATGCAAACATTTATTCTTACATTGATTTCCAATAGAGCAGAAAAGATTACCAAAAGGGTAAACAAAAACGTGCATGTCTCTCCCACTGAGACGTCCTATTCTATACAGAGGTTCTAAAGAAAACATTCATTACAAACACCGCTGTTACTAATATTACACGTTTATATGTAACATAACTGATGCGGTCAGTGAAACGAGTAATGCCAGCAAATATGGCCTTGGGGAGCAAATAATACAAAGTCGTATAATGTGGCATTTTGTCGCGGACAACATACATCCTTCAGCATTTACGTACATCAAAATATTTTATATGTCTGATCACAGACGGGCTTTGGAAAAACGGCAGTAAATCGTTCACGGTTTGGGCACCTTGTGCTTCATAAAGTCTCTGCGAATGTCATTACCCATTCGCTTTTGCAGAGACGTAGTCAGAGAGCTAATAATGACCGCTAACTCGGATTGATAATACTGGGAAGAAGACAGTAAATCGGGCGACCCCGCTGGTCATTAAATCAGGCATGCACCATCATCTTAAACACAGTACTACACACAGCAGGACAATAGGTGACTTGAAGTGGTTTGCATCGGATGCTTGATTCTATTACCAAACATACGCGTTCATATTTCCTTTGCGCTTGGAGGTTATACGGTCTCTTTTAGTTCTTCAGTTGCAGATTCTTGTTAGCTCACCTTGATCCAAATATATTGATGAATTATTCGTAGGGCAGGACATGCTTATAATTTTCGGGAACACCAGTCCTGGTACAATAACTGATTTTCAGTGATCCATTCATATAATTGTCATCGCTATCGTGTCTTTGTCACCGCTATCTTGCCTTTAACGCCAAAATGAATCTGTTTCGTCGGATAATCAAGACTGGTTATTCTTTGGCGTTGACGTTTTATATTTCCAAAGATTTCACTTCTTTTCAGAAACTACTTAGAAGGCTATACGTATGTACATCATAATAAGGAATATTAAGGCATAGCACCAGGTGAAATCTGTACATGCTGAGGTAATCATTAAATGTTTCTCACATACTAATTAGTTATACACAATTACATCCACAATCAAACAACCGTGAAGATCCGGGTTAGAATTGGTCTTCAGCAACCCATGCTTCTCGTGAGAGGCGACTGACGGGATCGGGGAGTCAGGCCCATGATCAGTGACTTGGTTGATGCATGTCATTGTATACCCAAGTAGATCGATGCTCATGATGTCAAGATTATTGTTAGCTCACCTGGATAAGTAAATGGTCGAATTACCTTTTAGTCATCACTTCTTTTCAGATTTTCAGAAACTATCGAGAAGACAAAAACCTACGTAAGTACGTCATAATGAACAATATCACAGCATAACGCAATGGGGATCGATGACATGCATCAACCAAGTCAACGAGCAGACCACCCGATCCCGTTAGTCGCCTCTTACGACAAGCAAAGACGCCTTTCACGGCAAGCATGGGTTGCTGAACAGCTATTCTACCCCTAATCTTTCACGAGTCTGCAGAATTGGAAGTAGAAGGATCAAAATAAAAACGAAAGACCAGCTGGTTACATCCGCTCTACATTATATCAAACCAGTTCCAAAACCTGCAACTAATATTGGGTGTTAGAAATATATCTTATGTCGTAGCAAAGTGTTTTATATATATTTTAATGTATGTTATCTTACATGTCTTCTTATCATTGATCGATTTAGAAGTCTCTCGTAACTCCACGAGGGGTGGCTCAGTTTTTTATATGAAATCGTATTTTATTGTATTTGACTAGTATCATATCTGAGGGGAGGCTGGAATACAATATCTGTCTGTCTGTCTGTCTATACAACAAAAATGCCTGCTTGCCGACGCCGTCCAGTTAATCGGACGTCTTTGTCTGCCTTTGTTTTTGGCGTGTTGTAACTTCGCATTGCAGTTGTGTCATGTATCTAAATGATCAGATAACACAAACTCAAATAAACAGATCGGCAATTTGCTAGTGAGAGAGGAAGAAATAATTTTCAATTGACACATGCACCAAAACCGAATAGCATTAATGTTGGAAATCAAAAACCATATTCTGCTATTTAAGCTTGGGCAAGATACCTTACAAACTTTTAGTCCTGTTCTGAAAAAACAACATGGTCAGAGCAAATGGTGGCTTTCAATTCTTATTCATCAGGTGTAATCACAACGAAAAGCCTACTGAAGCGCTTTGGAAATAACAAGCAATTTAGTTGACAATTCAAGTTAAGAACTTCCAATGGCGTGCTCGCTATGTATGTCTCCCCGCTGTTACTGTTAGATATGGCAGTGCACCGGTCAAAAAACATTCTCAGCTTAAGAGATAAAGAAATTCTTGGGCAAAAATCTCATCCTTGGATACGGTGAAAGTAAAAAGGGACACTAGGTGGAGGCTTTAACCTGTGCACTGACACGCGAGTATTGCCAACAAGAAAATAGCTCTGTTCATGATCTGCATTCTTATGGCCGACAAATGCAAGCATTATTCCTTTGGTAGAACTGTACTTTCCTCTGAGGGACCCTCCTATCATCTTTTCTCTCAAGACCCGGGGCAGAATAGGTCCTCGGCAACCCATGCTTGCTGTAAAAGGCGACTATGCTTGTCGAAAAAGGTGACTAACGGGATCGCTGACTTGGTTGATGCATATCATCGATCCCAGTTGCGTGGATTGATGCTCATGATATTAATCACTGGATTGTCTTGTGCAGCTCGATTATTTACAGACCGCCGTCATATAGCTGGGGCATGCACATCAGTTATGCGACTCCACCTGCTTCCAGGTGTATATGCATGGAACTAACGCCTAAGACCTGGGGTCGATTCCCAACATGGGTACAATGTGTGAAGCCCATTTCTGGTGTGCCCCGCCGTGATATTGCTGGTATATTGCTAAAAGCTGCGTAAAACAATACTCACTCACTCCTTGTATGAGTTGGATAAAAGGATTGAAAGACACTCCTCTTTCTTTCAACAATGGTAATGTCCTGCTTGACAACGGTGGGGGGCACTTCATGTATTATTTAGCGATGACGCCAAGAATCCAATCAAAACTTCATCAAGTTCATCAAGTGAATTCACGTGCACTCTTCTGCATACATACACTATGAATACCACCTGAGGGGGGGGGGGGGGGGGCATGTACATCAGGATGCACGTCCGCCTGCTTTCATGTGTATATGCATGGAATAAGCGGACCCTTGTAACAGTACACATAAAATAAGACCTATTCACTATTCAACTCATCATTAAGCACCTACCAGATCACTCCTCACGGCAACTTAGTCTTTATCGGGGTAATGAAAAGCCTCTTTGACCTTGGCCTTTAAGTAGTTTTGTCATCACAGGACAGATCTAGTAGAACATTAAAATGACACTTGTGTCCTTGCTAGTTGTGGCAGTCTTAACTTGCCGCCTTATTGAAAATATATACTAATTATAACAGTTCCAGTGAGTGTAGGATTTTTTTGTTGTGCTTTCAATATGATATTGTTAACACATTTGGGACAAAACACCTCAAGCAAAAGTGAAATGTATCTTTAATTGTATATACGAAATGTTGATATGTTGATAAATCGTTATGTTTGAATGGATACAATGTGCATTTCCCAATGGCATCTACGTTTTGTATTTAACATCTATACAAGAAGATGCCACCTCGAAACAGTGTCATATAAGCATGTTCTGTCACAGAAGCCCGTTTGTAGACATTGATGGCATCTGGATAAAGAGCCCACTAATAAACATGATGTTTATTGAACTCTTCCAGTATATATGTTCCAAGTGCCCCTTCTTGTACAAGAGTGGCCACATTAATTTCTACCCATTTTAACTTCGACATAATGTATGGAGAGTTCAGTGTTACGTTTCAGACTTGGGATCGTGAGCTCAGGTTTGAGTGCAGGCATTATACGAGACTTCCCCATACGTGTAACTCTACACTGTTACAGTAGTTGATCGTGATTCGACGGAACGGATGAGGGTGTACAGTATCAGTTATTAACCTCTTTGTTATCTCGTAAGAAAACATTCGTCAAGAGGACATCCCAATCATTATCATGAGCCGTTGTATGAGAGTATCGGGACTGACCTGTTATTGCCATCAATAAATGGTCCGGAATGTCTCCATTAGCGCGTATCTTCCCGATTATCGTATGATTCTGTGCACAGCTGAGTGATATTAGGCTTATCGAGTAGATACAAATTACAATTTTATCTCAAACAGTTTATATCAGGTTATCTTTCTTGGCGTGATTATCCATTTTTGAATGGGTCAGAATGTACAAAAAAAAGAATGTTTTGTTACTATGATTTGCAGCTGGAAATGTATGTTTCCTATTCTGTGTTTTTAACATTTAGATTTTCGATGTAAATGATGAAATTGCAAATAAATATTTACATATGATACCTTTTACACGTTGTGTATAAAGAATACAGAACTTGAAAATGTCTGTCATTGAAAAATAAGTAAATAAATAATACTAAGAAGGACTAAAATATCAGCAATTAAAAAAACAGCCGATGCAATTCCCTAGTTTCACGTGGAGTATATGTTACCGTGTTTGTTCAAGTAAACACTTGACTTGCCTTTGCCTGTGTTTGTTCAAGTGAACACTTGACTTGCCTTTGCATGTGTTTGTTCAGGTGAACACTTGACTTGCCTTTGCATGTGTTTGTGATGGGTGCTCACCTATTCACGAATACCTAGTGTCATCCCTTATTCATAGTGATTCATTAACGCAGGGTTATAATACAGTCGGAATTGTACAGTGAATTCTTCTTTAAGCAAAGATTTGTTATGATTATAGAATGGTTTTGTCGTTTTGTGTACTTAAATACCAGAGCATATTTGATTTTGTTGTTGTTGTTGTTGTTTAAAACAGAGTATTCCATCTACATGACAACAGACTGTTAATAATTGAGTCTCAATCAACTAGAACAAACCCGTGATTGATATTATGATCAACAATCCACGCTGTTGGAGTACGATGACATGCAACCAACCAATTCCCAGAGCCTCACTGTCCAATATATTTTCTCTGCCTCTGCTGTATATAACTGCTATAACTTGGCCCCTGTTTTTGTTTCTTGGTTTGTCAGCACCATACCCATGCTCATGCCTTTCACCAAAATGGTAAACGCCGGGGACCTGCATCACTTCGGGCTTTCCTCCCACATTAAGCTGACACGCCGTGATTTAACTGGAATACTGTTAAAAGCGGCGTTAAACCCAACTCACTCACTCACTTATTGTAATACATAGTTAAACACTTCACCGTTACATAGTGATATATTACCAAAGGAAGGACTCATGCCTTGTAGTAATTGATATTTCATTTGGTTTGTTTTAATCAACAATTACATGTGTTCTTAATTTACTTCGCCTGAACAAATTCAAACTGACATTCTCAGCGTTTTAAAAGAAAGTCTTTTTGGAAGATATCCTTTCATTCAAATTCAATTAGATATATTATTTGCGACATGATTCCATGTGGTCTAACTAAGCTTTTAGTTTTAGTCTTATAATCCCAAGTATGTTTATAACGCGATTTCTGTTCTTAACCAGATTTAAGATCCATTAAGATTCGACTTGATTTTGGAAAAAGCAAAGCCAGGATTATTGATCAAGTCAAGATCTAAGTGAGCAAACACAATCATTGTCGATTTCAATAAACCCAAGACAAAGCCATCTAGCCTCAACATAATTAGAAATTATCGATAGAAACCAGATTGGAACGTGGGGAGGAATACAGATTTATTCTCTCCAAATTCATCTAATTCTTTCAACAAATATTTTCTTTCCGGATCCACGCAGACTCGATCGACTTCTGTGAGTAATTTGGACACAGAGAGTCTGTTTTTGCATCATTCTATGTTTAACTTCTTCCAGTGACTTTTATGTAATGTACCCACTTGGTAAAGTCACTTTTTTCAGTCAATGTTCATTATTACTTCGATTTGGTCAAAACATGTCAGCAAGTACATGCTTTTTATGCCACGACATGGAGAGTGATTGATTTACCAGGCTAGAACCTCGTTTAATCAAGCAAATTTGAGTATTAACCTAATCAAAAGGCTGCGTTTTGTTGGGAAATTGATTTATAATAGTTTCGCTTCTGAAAAATGTTAAAGTCTAGAAAGAGTGATATTGAAATAGCAATTATTGTGTCCCTGGACGTGAGAAGCTCAAAGCGAATTTATGTTGACTATTCGGCATGGATACACTTTCCATAAAACGACCCCTGAGGCATTCTGGGGGATAATCCGTGTCCCATGCTGGTCATTGTGGCCATCGATCCTGGAACATGGTGCAATTGGCAAGGAGGCAGAATAGATTCGATAAATGCACAAGATACAAAGGCTAGTTTTAAAGTCCAAAGTGAAGATATAACTTCTTCTTATCTGAAGATCATAAAACATATAACATTGAATTTAATAAGAAGACGATTTAAGTAGCAAAAGAATGTACCTGACTTACAAACAGTTTGTCATTGGACAGTAACATGGACTTGTTTGTACCTTTCAACTCTCTCACTTTCCATAAAACGACCCCTGAGGCTTTCTGGGGGGTATCCCGTGTCCCATGCTGGTCATTGTGGCCAACGATCCTGGAACATGGTGCAATTGGCAAGGGGCGCTGGTGCTGGTTACCATCCATATAGTGAGTGAGTGAGGTCTTTACGTCGCTTTTAGCAATATCATGGAGAGTAAGGCAAGAAATGTTCTCATTCTGGGGAATCGAACCTGTACCTTGGCGTGATGAGCGAACACTTACACCACCAGATTACCCCCACCGCTCCCCAACGAGATAGCACAACTACATAGCACAACTACATAGTACAACAAGATGGCACAACTACAGAACAAGTCATCTTCTTCTAGTCATCACTGCTGGTCCGTCACTGGCTAAGCAAGTCATCTTCTAGTCATCACTGCCGATCCGTCACTGGCTAAGCAAGTCATCTTCTTCTAGTCAAGTTCTGAACTATGAATGTAGTCATTAATAGTATCAACAATTATTGAGTTGGCGGTGCCGTTTGGAATTTTAACATCTGGCAGAAATGTTACATTTGCTGTCCCATTCTCAATATACCGATCCACAAAGACAAGGCGTTTTCTGGTGGATACATCCCAACATCCATCCATCCTTAATCCATGTGAACTAATTTGCTTCATCATTCCTTTAACCTCCTCTTTTACTTCCTCTAAATGGTGCACGGCAAATTGCTGCACTATGGAATGACGTGAGTGTGTTGCATTCTTGACAAAAAAAAGTAGTAGAGAGTGGCTCCAAGTCCCACACGCAAATGGACGAGTGGTTTTAACAATGTGGCATGGAGAAAATGATGTTTTATGTTTTTTAGTGATTGAAGAAATCTCAGTTGAGCAACGTTTTTAAAAAATGTCATTGATTTCGGACCGTTCATTCGATTGGAAAGTTGTACAGTTTATCATTGCATCTAAGATGCTTCACTGCTGACCTTGTCAAGGTCAAATTTATTCCATACACCAGACTCCTTTCTTGCCTCTGTTTCCCATTTCTGAATAAAAGTTAACAGACCACAAAAAAGTTAACGCTCTTGCCATGCAGTCTCCATACACTCCTCGGTGTACTGAGCCATAGCCTATCACTCTTACACTTACTTATGAAACTCCCAGTCTTGCTCTTGATAGTATATCCAAGTCGGGGTGAATCTGTGACTATGTCATCTGGGGCTGGGACGAGTCCAAATGTACCACCCGGGTACCCACCACCCTATTACCCGACACTACCCGGGTACCCGCTGTAGATATTTAGAGATAGATACAAAATGTCCGATTTGGAAAAGTTTGACTGTAGCCCCGGTAAATTGTACTTAGATACACGGGTAAAGGGATCCGGTCATGCATACACTGAAATTTACTGCATGAAGTTTTATCTTTATTCAAACGTACAGAAGTCAGAAGGAATGGGTGCATTGTCAGAAAGAAATGGGAACATTAGAGATAGAATTTTAGATATTTTTTTGTCATTGAACAATATATCACGTGACTAACCACGGGTCCGGGTAGTCCTGTAGGCACCCAGGTCCTACTCAGGACCCACCCGACCCGAGTACCCGAGTTACCCGTCACAGCCCTACTGTCCTGTAGGTCCCCGGGTCCTACTCAGGACCCACCCGACCCCAGTACCCGAGTTACCCGTCCCAGCCCTACTGTCCTGTAGGTACCCGGGTCCTACTCAGGACCCACCCGACCCCAGTACCCGAGTACCCGAGTTACCCGTCCCAGCCCTACTGTCACTGGCTAAGCAAGTCATCACATCCTGTGTTTAAGTCCTGAAGGTACCCGGGTCCTACTCAGGACCCACCCGACCCGAGTACCCGAGTTACCCGTCCCAGCCCTACTGTCATCACATCCTGTGTTTAAGATGGAGGGGGCACAAGTTGATGGGTCCAGCTGGGAAATAGCATCTGTCCAGTGACTGGTACAACACCGCGTCAGTTTCCACTAAGTGTAGTCTGACAATGGTTCATCTGGGAAATAGCATCTGTCCAGTGACTGGTACAAAACCGCCTCAGTTTCCACTAAGCATGGTCTGAGAATGGTTAAAAAACACAAATAGTACTTGTAATGTGCTGATATTTAACATTGTGGACTTCCTGTGGTGAAACTATTGTGTAGAGCGTTGACGGTTATACTGAAGGACCAATATTGGCGCTATTGAATGAATTGTAAGTATTGACACTAATTGGTGAAGGTGTTCGTGATGATACTGAACCACAAGTGTTGACCCTATTTTGTAAGAGTGAAGCTTTGACAAAACTCCCTATTGTTACCCCATGCTATGGTTAAATGAGTCAAAACTCCCTATTGTTACCCCATGCTATGGTTAAATGAGTCAAAACTCCCTATTGTTACCCAATGCTATGGTTAAATGAGTCAAAACTCCCTATTGTTACCCCATGCTATGGTTAAATGAGTCAAAACTCCCTATTGTTACCCCATGCAATGGTTAAATGAGTCAAAACTCCCTATTGTTACCCCATGCTATGGTTAACTGAGTCAAAACTCCCTATTGTTACCCCATGCTATGGTTAAATGAGTCAAAACTCCCTATTGTTACCCCATGCTATGGTTAAATGAGTCAAAACTCCCTATTGTTACCCCATGCTATGGTTAAATGAGTCAAAATTCCCTATTGTTACCCCATGCTATGGTTAAATAAGTCAAAACTCCCTATTGTTACCCCATGCTATGGTTAAATGAGTCAAAACTCCCTATTGTTACCCCATGCTATGGTTAAATGAGTCAAAACTCCCTATTGTTACCCCATGCTATGGTTAAATGAGTCAAAACTCCCTATTGTTACCCCATGCTATGGTTAAATAAGTCAAAACTCCCTATTGTTACCCCATGCTATGGTTAAATGAGTCAAAATTCCCTATTATTACCCCATGCTATGGTTAAATGAGTAAAAAAAACTATTGTTACTCCATGCTATGGACCCGTGAAGATTCCGGGGTAGAATAGGTCTACAGCAACCCATGCTTACCGTAAAAGGCGACTATGCTTCTCGTAAAAGGCGACTAACGTGATCGGGTGGTCAGGCTCGCTGACTTGGTTGATGCATGCCATCGTATCCCAATTGCGTGGATCGATGCTCATGATATTAATCACTGCATTGTCTGGTCCAGACTCGATTATTTACAGACTGCCGTCATATTGCTGGAATATTGCTGAGTGCAGCGTTAAACAACAAACCAACCAACCCCATGCTATGGTAAAATGAGTCGAGAATCAAGTTGCAGTGACGACACCAGGTGTTCGCTACAAGACTACCTTTGTACGTGAAGACAACAGACACTAGGAAGCGTGCTGCATCAATATATCAACTTTCTCTTAAGCAAACTGATGACATTTAAATGCAAGTCTTCAGTTAAGATTGGCAGGTGTGTCCAGATTGAACAGAATCATCAAACAAAATGTGGACATCGATGTATGGATAAATCACTTCAAGGAGTCCATTTCCACACCGGGTAGTTTTGGTACCAGTTAGTTTCCACAACTTTTTCTAAAATTTTATTGCAGACTCACGAAAAAATATACATTGTGATATAATCGCATAACAAAATGTGGGGGTGTTTCAGCGAACCTCTGTACCACTGGATACATGTCATTTCTCTGTTCAGACGGAGGAGCCTGCAGGTTCCTCTAGCTCTGATTGCCGGAACCGGTTAACACTAATATCCATAGCGTTTATGAATCGCTTTTCGCCTTTCACACATTCGGTTGGTGGGGTAACATTAAGGTAAAAGCATTCGCTAAGCACGCTGAAAACCCGGGTTTGATTCCCATGTGTGTACAATGTCTGAAGCAGTGACATTGCTAGAATATTGCTAAAGTGGCCTAAAACTTTACTCGCTCACTTTAACACATCCTTATTGCTAAAATCCCTGCAAATTCTTGGTGTCCCACCATAATGTTGCCAGAGTATATGCATTGCTTAAGGAAGGAATATATCATTAACTGTATCCATGTTTGGTTTTTGCAGCAAGTTAAGAGCTTTCAGCCAACAGGCAACGTCGACAGTCAAAATGTGGAAAATGCGTTTGCCATATCGGACTCTAAATGCACAAGCTTGATGTCCTTTTTAAGGAATGAAATAAACATGGAAATATATCTACACATCGAAAGTTTGTTTTGGGTGAAACAAAATATGAAGTTCTCTTCTGTTGATGCTGGTGAATTTACTCATACAGTTTGAAACAAATTTCATTTTTTCTGCTGTTCATTTTCATTAGATACAGAGGACCAATAGATGTCACCTATACTGTCGTCCAATCACAGCCTTCGTGACATCGGCCTCGGCCTGGTCACTCCACTTGTTCAGGTGGACGTGAACCTACTGCAGCATGTTACTTCTCTCTCAGATCGTCGAGATGGTCATGCTGTGAGTTATAATTATTTTACGAACGCTTCTCTCAGTCTGTCGTTAAATACTTTCAGAAAAAGTTTCACCTCTTGATTCATCATGCAAGTGAGTAAGTGTGTGAGCTCAAATTTAAATTTAAATTAAAATTAAATGAATCATATATTTACAATGTATAAACATGTCGATTACGGACAGTCAAACAACTAGAATATCACAATTCAAAGTTTGTATTAAAAACCAGTAGGCGAGAAGCAAAGAAATAATACAATACACACACTGAGCTATAGATCGCCAGCAGCCACCATATCAAAACCAATTGTGACTTACGGTACCTATCACCTACCTGTATGGTACCAGTTGTGACTTACGGTGCCTCTGCTACCTGTATGGTACCAGTTGTGACTTACGGTACCTCTGCTACCTGTATGGTACCAGTTGTGACTTACGGTGCCTCTGCTACCTGTATGGTACCAGTTGTGACTTACGGTGCCTCTGCTACCTGTATGGTACCAGTTGTGACTTACGGTACCTCTGCTACCTACATGGTACCAGATGTGACTTATGGTGCCTCTGCTGCCTGCATTGTACCAGTTGTGACTTACGGTGCCTCTGCTACCTGCATGGTACCAGTTGTGACTTACGATACCTCTGCTACCTACATGGTACCAGTTGTGACTTACGGTGCTTCTGCTACCTGCATGGTACCAGTTGTGACTGACGGTGCCTCTGCTACCTGCATGGTACAAATTGTGATTTACTGTACCTCTGCTACCTGTTTGGAAACAGTTGTGACTTACGGTACCTCTGCTACCTGCATGGTACCAGTTGTGACTTACGGTACCTCTGCTACCTGTATGGAACCAGTTGTGACTTACGGTACCTCTGCTACCTGCATGGTACCAGATGTGACTTACGGTACCTCTGCTACCTACATGGTACCAGATGTGACTTACGGTACCTCTGCTACCTGTATGGAACCAGTTGTGACTGACGGTGCCTCTGCTACCTGTATGGAACCAGTTGTGACTTACGGTGCCTCTGCTACCTGTATGGTACCAGTTGTGACTTACAGTGCCTCTGCTGCCTGCATTGTACCAGTTGTGACTTACGGTGCCTCTGCTACCTGCATGGTACCAGTTGTGACTTACGGTACCTCTGCTGCCTGCATTGTACCAGTTGTGACTTACGGTGCCTCTGCTGCCTGCATTGTACCAGTTGTGACTTACGGTGCCTCTGCTTTCTGTATGGTACCAGTTGTGACCTACGGTACCTCTGCTACCTGCATGGTACCAGTTGTGACTTACGGTACATCTGCTACCTGCATGGTACAAATTGTGACTTACGGTACCTTATATAATTGTTATTATTTAAAGCGATCAAAGCACTAAGACGTAGGTAAGTCCCATATGTTAACATTGACCTTACGACAGCATCAGTGCTAAGATCGGGCCCAGGGCCCTGTTCCAGAAAGAAATCCAAGCACTACGCCAGTCATAAGTCTATGTTAAAGGATGCTAGTTTCGATCATCTTAGTACTGTACCTGTCGTAAGTCTATGTTAAACAACGGGAGTTACGACCATATCTTAGCACTGCGCCTTTCGTAAGTCTACGTTAAAGTACGAGAGTTACGACAATCTTAGCACTGCGACTTTCGTAAGTCTACGTTAAAGTACGAGAGTTACGACAATCTTAGCACTGCGACTTTCGTAATTCTATGTTAAAGTACGAGAGTTACGACAATCTTAGCACTGCGATTGCTCTGTGAAAGGGTTCCCAGGACACCACAAACACAATCAAACTCGCCTACTTAACCATACGCTTGGGTCGTTGTAGGACTAAGATCGCTGTGTTGAACGGCATTCTGGACTGAGACATTAATCTAACAGATGACAAAATGCCTTCTGAAAGTTGTCGTATTTAGGCATTGTCCTATTTTTTCAAAGTAATGCCACATTCTATTTTCGTCAGGCTGCCACATAACGAGCCAACTGTTATGACGCCGTGGCTATTGAAAGTTATCACGGCACTTTCCACCACCAATTATTTTTTCGAAAGAAATGTCCAAGCCTTGGGTTATTCATACTGAGAACTCTGGAGCATAAAAGATAAAAGTACTTTCAGGAAATACTTCTCTCTGAAGTCATTTTTGATGGCGTGAGTATCGAAGCTATATTGGCGGTTTGCACCCGGAGGCTGCCTTTGAAATAAATAGTACCAAATTCAAGTGATCGGAAATGCCACCGGTAAACGGCAGGTACTCACGAGTTCTCAAACACACCATATTACCATCTCAGTACAAACACTGGACAAATGTAAATGATCCCCATTGAAAAGGGACAGGTTCGATGTAAGATGTCGACTACAGATTCCTATCTACTGATATACGTAATAATGAAATTAATTATTTTGAAATTGTGAATATATAAGACGTCGACGCCAGACATCCTACAAAGAGACAGATTCCATTGGACGTAAAGGATACATTAGTGGTGATAAAGATAGGCATAGATCACTGACAGCCATGCCAGCCAGGACACAGGTCTTCCTGTTTCACTGAGAACAGGGCGTGGTGGTAGCGGACAGACCAGAGAAGAACTTGAAAGGATACACTAGTGGTGATAATGATAGGAATAGATCACTGACAGCCATGCCAGGACACAGGTCTTCCTGTTTCACTGAGAACAGGGCATGGTGATAGCGGACAGACCAGAGAAGAACTTGAAAGGATACACTAGTGGTGATAATGATAGGAATAGATCACTGACAGCCATGCCAGCCAGGACACAGGTCTTCCTGTTTCACTGAGAACAGGGCGTGGTGGTAGTAGACAGACCAGAGAAGAACTTGAAAGGATACACTAGTGGTGATAATGATAGGAATAGATCACTGACAGCCATGCCAGCCAGGACACAGGTCTTCCTGTTTCACTGAGAACAGGGCGTGGTGGTAGTAGACAGACCAGAGAAGAACTTGAAAGGATACACTAGTGGTGATAATGATAGGAATAGATCACTGACAGCCATGCCAGGACACAGGTCTTCCTGTTTCACTGAGAACAGGGCGTGGTGGTAGTAGACAGACCAGAGAAGAACTTGAAAGGATACACTAGTGGTGATAATGATAGGAATAGATCACTGACAGCCATGCCAGGACACAGGTCTTCCTGTTTCACTGAGAACAGGACATGGTGGTAGCGGACAGGCCAGAGAAGAACTTGACTGCAAGGTCTGGTACCTGGCACACACATTGTCATTGATGCTATGTGTGATAGGAATTACCTTGTTGGGAGACCAAGCTTGTTCGGAGCTGTCAAATGTAAGATGCTATGTATGATAGGAATTACCTTGTTTTGAGACCATGCTTGTTCGGAGATGTCAAATGTAAGATGCTATGTATGATAGGAATTACCTTGTTTGGAGACCATGCTTGTTCGGAGTTGTCAAATGTAAGATGCTATGTGTGATAGGAATTACCTTGTTGGGAGACCATGATAGTTCGGAGTTGTCAAATGTAAGATGTTGCATATTGGCTTTGCTGAGTTGTCCCTGAGCAGCTGGATCCAGTGATCGTGGGTTCTCATCCAGTTTTGTTCTCTGTTTTATTCGTCTTGTCACCTATGCCTTCGTTTGTGTTATTGAGTTCACAGACTGTAAATGACTAGCAATGCCTCGCAACTGTGAGACCATGAAGCACAAAATGCCAGCCAAGTCACAGAACCTGACCACCCGATTCATTACAACAAGGGGGCGGTCGGGTAGCCTAGTGGTTAAAGCGTTCGCCCGTCACGCTGAAGACCCAGGTTCGATTCCCGACATGGGTACAATGTTTGAAGCCCATTTCGGGTGTCCCCCGCCGTGATAATGCTGGAATATTGCTTAAAGCGGCGTAAAACCATACTCACTCACTCACATTACAACAAGCATTCCTTATTTGAGACCTAACCCAGATTCCCAACTGATTCTATTAAAATGTGAGTGAGTGAGTGAGTGAGTATGGTTTCACGCCGCTGGTAGTATCTGGTTTAAATACTTAAATCAAGTCAAAGAAACCGGCTCTGATACATGCTTAACACTGTTACACAAACGGTGAAGAAACATGTACTTCCTGTTCGAAAACAAACATTAGGATATTTCCACACTTCAGAAATGGGTCAAAAATAAAGAGAAACCCTTTGATCAACAATGGCTGTCTATGGTCACGTGGTTCTGTTCAAAGGCGAAATCAAACACAAGACGAGGAATTTTCTTCCTGGATGATACTCATCGAGATATGAATAGTTTCAAGGATGACAGAAACCAGATCTCCAGAATTATTTTTATTCATATGTTCCGGTTACACTGAACGAATTCTTCTTTCTTGTCACTTGATGTTGAATCAAAGGATGCTCTGATCTTTTTCTCTGTTGAATGTGTGCTTCGGTAAAAAGGTGGTAGGTGAGTTCAAACCGTTTTAACATTACATTTGCTGAGTGCTGACGTACCACTGATCGTAATTGGGAGGTGTCTGAGACCTGTGTGTGTGTGTGTCTGTGTGTGTGTGTGTGTGTCTGTGTGGGTGTCTGTGTCTGTGTCTGTGTCTGTCTGTCTTTCTGTCTGTCTGTCTGTCTGTGTACTTGTCCGGACTAATTGCGAGATCATAGTGCTTGCCCACAAGCAGTGTTAACATGGATACCACACTCCAACGCGTGATACTGACTCCGAGCCGAGGTGTCCTTGTTTTAGCCCCTTAGTCCTTGTTTTACCGTCAGTAAGGGTAACAACAAGTACCATTATTTACGAGGCCGGGGATCGAACCAACGACCGTGCCCTCTCCGGACACACACTCTGTCCACTAGACCAAGGAGGCAGTCTGTACCGCATCATTTGAAAAATCTCTTACTCCATATTTACCTCTTACTCCAACTTCCACATTTGATAATTATCTCAGTACAGTTTAATTAAATATAGTCCTGTAAGTTTGGAAGTTTAGTGATGAGCTGTTACACGTATGTCCTAGCGGTGTAATGGCAGTTTAACAGCATGAAGAATGCCTGGTTATACTCTTAAATATTTGTAAATTAAACATTCCATTTCTTATTTACAACCAAATGCTTCAAAATAATATCGATAGAAGCGCTCGTAAAATACACAATTACATCCTGATGGGAGCTGAGACAAGAAATTCACATACCGTGTGATACATGATACTATTTTGTTCCTATATCTGTGTGGCATTAAGGCAGAATACGAAACCAAAAGAGTTATGGAATAATCACTGAAGCCACTTTGCTACCTGTAGAGCAGAACATGCTTACCCTTTTCACTAGCACCTGGGCCCCCATTGCACAAAGCGATCTTAGTGCTAAGATTATCGTAACTCCCATACTTTAACACAGGCTTACAATTATCTTAGCGCTAAGATCGTTTTGTGCAAGTGGGCCCAGGTGTCAGCACTGATTTTCAGTGATCCATTCGTAAAACCGTTTACCTTATTTTGTCTTGTACGCTCAATAGCATCTGTTTCGGGAGATATTCAAGATTTGTAATTCTCTGGCATTGACATTTGGAATTTAATGGCACCTTTAAGGTCACATGAACACTGTTTCACAAATTCAATATTGGGAATGGAACTCGGACAATATATGTGACAAGCGAATGCTTTAAACACAAGGCAACCCTCCTCTCCACAGCCGCGAATTATAATTCAATAGATGCTAGTTGCAAAATATATTTTATTCCACAGAATGTACAATAGGAATTATCAAAACTATATTGAATGGTCAATATTATCACAAAATGCTTAATGTCTTCTAGTCTACTCCATAATGTGGAAATGTACGTTCTAAAATGGGGCTAACAATCACAATATTTGTGTGCACCAAATTTATTGAACCATATTCTGTCAGTAAATACATATGACACTGTCAAAAGTACTTACCAGTACAAGTTGTAATGTTGGCTTCTATCGCACAGTATTATCCATCTAAGAATTTTTGAATAGTTTTACATATATGTCTATGTAGGTTTTTGTTCTTTGTATGTGCATGCGTGCAAATTAATACTAAGAAGAAACAAGGGATATTGCTTAAGTTAAGGCAACAAAAAACCTTACTTTCCTTACAAAATCATTGTTATGAAACGAGAGCAGGACACGCTTATGCTTTGTGATCACGAGACCAAATGGTGCCATCTCTGATTTTCAGTGATCCATTGATGTACTTCTCACCTTAGCTGCTGTGATGACACATAACCGAGACTGTTGTTCTCTGGCGTTTAATTCAGCCCGAATAAGCCTATCAAACCTTGTTTTGTGTATAGCCTCACACTGACGATGACACTCGGCTTTTACGGAAGTATAGCTTTACCCGCAATCATCAATACTCCAGATGTAGCATTTACGAAAGGTAGTTACAATGTAGATATCAAATCAGAGAAATTCCATTCTTTGACGTTTTAAACCAGCTGTCATTTCACCCGTGGAACATTTTGAATGTCGTGTTCTCACCAAGTTCAGGACAATTGTCTGTTCCAGCCCTGCATGCTCATGGACTGTTACCTCTTGGCCTCGGATCTTGACTCAGGGTGATGTTTGCTAGTCCCGAATTATTTTATTTTGTTTTGTTTGTTTTTGTTTAATGCCCCACTCAGCAAATATTTCAGCTATATGACAACGGTCTGTAAATGATATAATCTGGGCTGGACAATCCAGTGATTGACGTTATTGGCATCGACTGGGACACGAGGACATATGGTCAACCGCGCCTGACAACCCGATCTACTTTGTCAAGCAGAGGCTGCTGGGGACATACATTCCTTATCATTGACTTGTACATAATACAGGACCAACCATGCACTGGCCTTTTGTTGATTAGCGTGACTTCTTGGCATGGCTCGATTGTACAGATTGAGGCTGCAGACTCACAGTGAAATTCTTGTATTGTACTCTGTACTGCTTTATATGCACACCAGGGTTTCAGAGTGAGTGAGTTTGGTTTTACACCGCATTTAGCAATATTCCAGCAATATCACTGCCAGGGACACCAGAAATGGGCTTCACACATTCGGCGTGAGGAACGAACGCTTTAACAACTAAGCTACCTGACCGCCACCAGGGTGTCAGAAATACTTATACACGACCATAGTCAATAAAAAGTAATGTTTTACAGGTGTATATATCTTGTGAATGTTTAGTCACTCACACTTTCTTTCATCAAAGTGAGGTATTTTGTTCAACTCCCCTGTGCAAACTGCTAATGACCCTTAAGCAATTATCCATCACTTGTAACAGTAATCACAATATCTGACTGCGTCTTCTGTACATGACCTTGACCTTTTAGACGTGCTTGTGAAATAACTGTCGAGCTATACCTTGTCATATGTGTACCATCAGTGTCCACTATAGAACCATTCTCTGTCATGACCTGATTCAGCAACACCACTGTGTGGTCCCTGGTCACATGCGTACCGTCAGCGTCCGCTATAGAACCATTCTCTGTCATGACCTGATTCGGCAACACCACTGTGTGGTCCCTGGTCACATGGGTACCGTCAGCGTCCGCTATAGAACCATTGTCTGTCATGACCTGATTCGGCAACACCACTGTGTGGTCAACATCAGACCCAGGAGCCTCGTCTTTAAGAAGAACGACAGGGTTTGGGATGTTCCTTTTACCAAACTCATTAACCAAACCTTTTCCCGATGACATGGAAATAACTGAAGTTGCTTTATCGTCGGTGACATCCTCCTGAATTGAAGGTACCTCACTATGCCCATCTTTATTTTTAGACCCTCCAGCAGTTGAGCCACTTTGGGCAACTCCAAAATCAGAGCTTGTGTTGTCATTGCCATGTTTAGAGTCACTTGTGTCTATGCCGTGAGTTGACCCTGTTATATTTCTTCCAAATGTGGAGCTGTTTTGTTCTGCTCCAAAATTGATGTCATTCTTGTCACCATCTGCAGTCAAACCATCTTGAATATAACTCCTTTTGTATGCTTCCCCATCCTGATGATGAGTCTTCTCTAATCCATCACCTGCTTCACCTCTACCATCAGTCCCCCTGCCAGGTATTCCTGCAGGAGAAACGTTCATGTCCTCAACTAGCAACGCCTGTTTCAAGTAACTTGTGTGCACGTCAAGTACATGTTTATCTGCAGAAGAAACGTTGATGTCCTCAACTGGCAACGCCTGTTTCAAGTAACTCGTGTGCACGTCACGGGTATGTTTATCTGCAGGAGAAACGTTCATGTCCTCAACTGGCAACGCCTGTTTCAAGTTACTCGTGTGCACGTCACGTATATGTTTTTCTTCCTTGCCGCTTTCTTTGATGTCCTGAAGTCTCCCAGTAACGACGTCAGCAGTCACCTCCACCCTACTGACCAGGTCGGAGCTACTGTCCACCGTTGTTGTCGACCCTGCCTCGCTGATCACTCCTGTACTGAGGGAGAGGGTACCGGAAGTTGCATCGTCCTTTTTGACCTTCCGCTTCCGCTTAGGTACGAACTTACAGACCATGCTGTCGTTAGCTTGACTCATGTCCACCCGACCGTCAAGCCAGAAGGTTTTCATTTTCCCTTTGCCCTGAAGAAAAACATAATGCATATATATATTCCCAAACCGAATCATGTCATTTTGCGTTATGTCAGTATTGACTGTTTTCACCCGATTTCGTTATTTACAGAGTAGACATATACACTTACCTCCGGGCATCTAAAAAAATGTATGTGTTGTTTTCTTGTAGAAGCGTAACACATTACATATACAAACACACTTAATTAGCTCCAAATAATGGACTTCGCCATAGCGAGTTTTGTAATTCCGTCAGAATGTTTGTATCCCGTTCGATTTAAAAAGAGTTCACTGTGTGCAAAGACGTTCTTATCAACGAGAACCTCTAGACATGCTACAAATCGAAACTTTCCTTTGTTGCATCATATTTGCTTTGGTGAGGATTTAATATATTTGGAGCCTGTCCCTGTATCATAATACAAAACATTAAGTGTTAAACACAACAAACCTGTTCCCAAAAGTAGTGTGCTATAATTAGCTGTATGGGTTTCAAGGCTGCGTTCATCAATTTTGCTTAAAAGAATTTCCATCGTTTGTACAGAACAAACTTGCGTGCCTGAGGATATTTTGTTTGAAGTTTTCATAATTTCGTTTAAATATAGTACTTTTTCGTGACTGAGCGTACTTGAATTACTTCTCTACACAGAAAAAGCCAGTGATACTATTATCTATAGTGTGCATTTATGTCAGACAAACGATATTCATGACTAAACCGGGTGTCTTACTGAAACTTGAGTCATTTAAACCGGTTAAACCAGTGTTCATTAACATAAAATCTTTCTGAAACTATGGTCAGTTTTGGCTTATTCTGTAAGTAAATTTGAGTTTGTGAACGTTGTTTGCCAGTAAATTCCACCTACGAGGATTGACTGATACGTTCCGAGCCGAGGAATTGTGTCGACGTTCACTAAAGCCAAGAGTAAGGAGGCTGCCAAGGAGAAAGTTTATAAAACGGAGTAATATCTTCCCTCCCTAATGAATCAGCTGTGTTTTCTGTGAGCATTTCAACTAAAGTAATTCTATTTTTCCATGATATTTTGATTATTATTATCAATTCTTCCAACACATAGCTTTTTCTCACATGCCTAATCCAAATTTACAAATTCATTTTTTTCATCAGATCTGGAATGTTATCAATAAAACGATACTCTCAACATGTCATTCAAAACAAAATTATTTCTAATTATCATAGTCCTAGTTCGCATACTAATGTGTTCATCAGAGTAGAATATGAACGATTAGCTATGCTTCAACCCGTCTCACGTCACTTAAGGTGCATTAGACCTGGTTGGAGGAAGACAACCAACCTTAATGTCGATCTCCCCTCGCTCGGATATCAGGTAATTATCCGTTTTCATCAGCCGATCGCGTGTTGCCTGGCTAATGTGGATCTTGAGAGCTGAAACGACAACATTAATGAGCAGTGTCATGCAGGAAACAGTTTACAAATGGATTAACATTTGTTCGTTGGGCCGAATTAAATTAATTATAAGATGTTCATCCGCACATGATGCCAATCACTGGATTGTCTGGTCCAGACAGGATTATTTACAGATCGCTGTCATATAGCTGGAATATTGCTGAGTGCGGTCTTAAACAACAAACAAACAAACAAACACTCCCAAAGACCCCGCTTCACATCTCAGCATTGTCTCCCAGGTACACACACACATAGAGGAACATATTTAAGTGGCCTTGTTGCTGTAAGTGATGCTGTCAAACCATATATCCCACCAAGCAATCAGGCTCCATGTAAATCACATCAGTTGACAGTTAATGTACACATATGTGGTTGTTGTTTCTACAGCAAGGTTTCGTAGGCCATCGGCCCGTGTCACAGCAGTTGTACAGCAGCCATTATTGTAATTGAAATTTGCATCAGCAGTTTTGTTCTTAATTGCATAGACTTATGAATATATACAAAGCCACATTTCTTATTATGTTAAATTTTCACTTCACATGCAGTGTGTTGAGAGGAACAGCAAACCTGCTAAGTCCTTGCTTGGATGAAGTTGGCTGTCCTGAAAAGTGAAACAGAAGGCTTTCTGTTTGCTGCTCAGGACCAGTCACTTCCCACTCGAAACCGTCAGAGTGTGATTTTGCATCAAAACGTAAATATGAAATATCCTATGAATTAAATGAAACTGTCCAACATACTGTCAGCGGATGCCAATCTTTGGCACAAACAGTATATTAAGCGACATATGTGGAATGTCTGGGTCATCTTATTACCGTTTGCACAATGGTTGGGGTTGGACACAGAGGTCCATCCATTGTAGGACCCAGAATATGTAGAGGCCGTCATGGAAAATGATTAATACAAACTTCTTTGGAATAGGCCCCTATACAGCCTACAAACTACGTGTCAGACAAGGACTTTGACCCCTCTGTGCAGATGCATAACAATGCAAGAACTTAAGGTATGATTCAATAATGGCACGCAAGTCAAAGTTGGGTTTCACTGTATTTGGAAAAAGACGATAGATCCAATACTGTTTGACTTTAAAACAATCAAATGAGTATTAGAATAGGAAACAACACATATATTTACAATAACCCTTGAAAAGTTCCAAAACCGTATAGAAGTACTTAAATTATGATTACACTTTGCCAGACCAATATATTTGTCACTTTTTCCTGTTATTGTTAATCTTCACTGAATTAATTTTCAAAAATGATCGAATAAATGAGAAAAATATGATAATGATTTTTCTCATGAATATTGCCAGTAGCTGAACTAAGGTCAGAACAAACAGGCAGGGTCACCCAAAAATATGACAGTCTCTAGGGAATGGTTATGAAAAATGAATAATAAAATATAAAGTGCTTTGCATTTTGTCTTTTCACGGAGGGTCTTATATATAAGAACATACCAGTACCTGACCGGTCCCTTAAATGTATTCTAGATGGTTTTTAGTTGATGGTTCAGATTCTGCTTTACAGTTGAATTTCTTATCAGTGTCTATTTTGACCTACCAGTTAACGGTAGGTATTAAATATCCATAATAAGTAAGATAATAATTTCCAATGTGGCTCCCGTTGCAACTAAAGCAAGGAATGATTAAACTTACGCCTGATTCAGCTCCTACATTGAGATATATTTGCTCCTCTAATCAGTAATTCAATCAGTTGTATAATGACTTGATATTTGGTGAAAATATCTGTTGTAATACTACTGTTACTTTCCTTTGCATTTGGGGTGGTAGGGTAGCCTAGTGGGTAAAGCCTTTTTCCAAAGTCCCAGGTTCTATTCCCAACATGGGTAGTGTGTATGAAGTCCATTTCTGGTGTCCTGGCAGTGAAATTGCTGGAATATTGCTAAAAGCCGTGTGAAGCTATACTTACTTGTTCTCTCATAATATAGTATTTTGAGATCACTAACATGACTTGTGTGATTGAAAGTTAAAGATAATTATGAATAGTTCTGATTTTATGTATAAGAACCTATTTTACTTATTTTTGCATTGCCTTGTTTGCCCTTCCTTATATTTTGATGTAATGTAAACATTCGAGAAACATTCAGGTGAGCCTTGTGGCAGGTATTGTTTTTAGAAGATAGGATACAATTTTGTATTTTCTGTACACTTTGCTGTTTGCTATGGCTTATTTACATGTTCTAAGATTGGTTAACATAGATAAATATCAGTTGCTTGGTAAATTGTCATTACCTTACTGTTCGAGAAAACAACGTTTTACCCTTTGTCAATATATGTGTGTTTCTTAATTTTTGAAAAACAAGTTTCTAAAGATGTTATAAATTGTTTCAGGTACCTGGGTTTTACAGTGACACCAGCTACATTTAAGAAGATCCTGCTCAGACATGACAAACAAAGGACTCACCGGATGATGAATAATCCTCCCCAGAACAACCAACAGATTCACCTCAGAAAGTGATGATTCTGAATGAATAATGCCACATCAGTGTGATTCTGTAGGTGGTTTTATTTCGACACTAATCAAGTCTGAAGGAATTAATACCACAGCAGTGTGACTATGTTTATGTGGTGTACACCGACGCTGACTATACAAATCTGAATGACTTTTGTGGTTTACTACACAAACATAATTGACTTTAGATATTCTCCTTCCTTGAAATTCTTCTGAGATTTGACTACCGGGTAATTTGGTTTATTTTGAAAATGGCATTGAAGCGTCTGTTTCTGTTTTTGCAAGTTCTTGCATACACTTCTGGTTACTGCACCAATCAAATGTCATAAAATCAATAAATATGATTTTTTATCTGAATAAATTATTTGTTTTGCTTCATTAGCATAAAGATATATAATATTGATCAGCCATAGCATAGGTGCTGAACATATATCAAATATACTTTTGCCCTGAATGTTTTCCTACAATTAATACAGCTCACTGAACGAAGTTTTTAGTTCCATGTCAGGAGAAAAATTACATTGATATTTCTATGTATCGGTACTTTATTAAAGTGTTTCTGTGGATGCCATTAGTCTTGTGCACCTATTTGGGGCAATTATATTCTGTTTCAAACTTCAATGAAACTCTGTCTAGATGTAGCAGGTACTGATACAGTTCCAAAATAATAACCTTTTACTCGACACCAGGAACAAAGGCCCAAGTGAGCACATAGCCGGTGACTTTCAAGTTTTTATCATAGTGTGTATGGTGTTTTGCCACTTGGGCTTCCCACATTGTACCCGTGCGGCTAATCGAACGCTTCAACCACTAAGCTAGAACAAACTGGGAGTATGAAGAGGATATTTAAGGATGTCATCATACCAGGACTGATAGATGTTCATTTAATACGCTTAACATCTAAAAAGAAATATATGTGAAATTGAAAAATTGTCTTCTCCAAAAGCCCATGCCCAGATAGCTCAGCTTTAAGGGGATATTTACAACTAAAATAACACAGACTATTACTCCAGCTATCTGATATGCCCAGGCTAACATTATTCACTAGAAACAAGACATCAAGAAAAATCACATCCGGATACCTTCTGGATACCTTCAGCAATCTTCAATTTTCTTTGTTAGTTTCAAATAAATTTTAGGTGTTTCACACTAAATAGAACAAAATACCCCCCCAAATCCTTACATTTTTTTTTAAACCTACACATTTTTTTGGCTGTGCATGGATAGTCAGAAGAAGGTTTCCGGTGAGGTATCCGGTGCCGGATCCTTGGACACCCAGGTTGAGGTATCCGATGCCGGATCCTTGGACACCCAGGTTGAGGTATCCGGTGCCGGATCCTTGGACACCCAGGTTGAGGTGTCTGGTGCCGGTGCCGGATACCCGGATTCCAGGAGTGATGCCGGACTACATGGAGAACTATAATTATGGAGAACGATGTTATTCACCATGTTGAAGGTGATGATTACTTAGTAGATTCTTTTTACACAATTTGAGATGAAAAGATTTTAATGTGATAAATTACTTTAAAATTTTGCAAAAACAGTTTTGGAAATGTGTTCAATTCTGAACATATATATTGTAAATGGAAGATTTGGGACTGACTATCAAATCGGTGAAGTAGTTACTGGATACAGTTATCTGGGCTTGTATTTTAGACTACTGTGGTCGAAAGCTTTATATAATATTGCAATTCAGACAAGAAAGGTGTTCATGATCCTTTTAAGTAGTATAGATTCCTTGAAGCCATACTCGCCTCACTTTTACTTCAAATTATTTGATGCCAAGATAACACCAGTACTTTTATACGGGGCCGAAATTTGGGGGTTCATTGACATAGAACCACTAGAAAAAGTTCACTTGTATGCCCGTAAGCGTCTTTTAAATGTAAAGGTATCAACTTCAAATAATGGGGTGTGGTAGATACTCTATTCAGTCGCTTGCTGTTTTGAAATGTGTCAAATATTGGCTGTCTCTTTTCAATATGCAGGAATCCCGTTTACCCAGACAATGTTACAATATGTTGCGCTTGTACTATGAACAGGGCCATGTAAATTGGGTAGCAAAACTTAAAACTGTTTTCTTAAATTAGGATTTGGTGATGAGTGGTTCTCTCAAACATGTGGTAATAAATTCAGTATTTTTTATATGTGTTACCTTAATGGTTAAGAGACAACTTTTTTTCAGGCTTGGCCTAGTAATTTATATGAAAGCCCCAAAATGCTTATCATGCACAGTTTAAAACATCCATTTCATGTGAGAACTATTTGAGTAGTATTACTGTAAATAAATTCAGAACCACATTGACTCGTTTTCGGCTCAGTTATCACAATTTAGAAATGGAACGTGGACGACATAATAATATTCCTCGTGAATTTAGAAAATGTAAATTTTATAACGAAAACCATATCGAAAATGGATATCGCGTTTTGTTAATTTGTCTGGCTTAAAGCCATCTTAGGCAAAGTTACATAGAATCTAATTTTTACATCTTTCCAAATATTCTGAAGTTTAATACACTACTGTCATCGCAAGACCCTATTATCAATATGAATACAGCAAAGTACTTGTTTTATGCCAATGCTATAAGAACACAAATACTCCAAAATGGATAATGTGCAATTATGATAAAACTGCTTTTGTTAAGAAGCAAAGAAATGTATTATATCTTACAATGTTTGCACCTAAATTGTATTTCGTCTGTACAAAAAGGCCCGTGGCCTACAAGTACTGAATAAAGGGAAGAAGAAACAAAGTTATTTGAAACTAGCTACAGCAGCTATTGCCGGCAGAAACATCAGATAGTTGTACAAATGTATTTCAGCTTGTCAAAGGTTGTATCCGGCTGTGGTAAAACATTTCTTTCTTTATTTAGCCTCAAGAGTTACGATCCAGGTAATGCACCATACATTGTGACCATCGAATACCCATTTTGTCCATATCTAACTACAAGCAAGGTTACAGCTGAGCTACCTGTAGTGCCCACACCATACATTGTGACCATCGAATACCCATTTTGTCCATATCTAACTACAAGCAAGGTTACAGCTGAGCTACCTGTAGTGCCCACACCATACATTGTGACCATCGAATACCCATTTTGTCCATATCTAACTACAAGCAAGGTGACAGGTGAGCTACCTGTAGTGCCCACTATTAATCAAATAGTTTCATGCAGTTTCTGCCAATCAGGAAATAATTTAAAGAATACATTATGTCATTGCGAAAATAATCAGGAGATTCTGAAGGACTTCTAATAAATTTGATTTGGCCTACAAATGTTCCACCTTCAGGTGTGGCTCCTGGGTAGAAGGCTACAACCATGGCCTGGGGTCTCAAGACTGCCATGCAAGACAACATGCTTCAATCTTAGGCCAGACAATATATCACCTTAGCTTCTTCACTGCCAACTAAAGATATTGGTTTTGTAAAATAATAATGTTAAGCATTTTTTGGTAAAGATCCAGGTCAGATTAGGTCTTCAGCAACCCATGCTTGACATAAAAGGTGACTGTGATTGTGGTAAGAGATGACTTAAAGGGACCGGGTGGTCCGACTCACTGATTTGGTTGATGCATGTCATCATACAGTTTGGACAGATGTTCATGATGTCAATCACTGCATTGTTTGGTCCAGACTAGATTATTTACAGACCACCAATATACAGCTGGAATATGGCCAAGTGTGGCGTTAAAACATCGAACAAACAAACAAACACTTATTTTTTTCATTTTCTTTATTAAAAGCCTATTTAATTGTTAAGGAAATCAACCCAAATGAACATCCACAGCATTTTACTTTCGCCTCCTTGTTCCTTGTTCCTTGTTCTCGGAACATTTGAAAACTAAATTGGTCTGATCCGACTTTTGTAAATCCGGTTAACAAATATCACATCAGATTCTGAAATGGTGCACTGCCAAATGCTTCCTTTTTTAGGCATTGACAGAAATATCTCGTGAGAAATACCTTAGTGTGAACAGACCCATGAATAGAAAGATTAAGTGAGTCAAAATTTAACCTCACAGTCATTATTGCAGACATATTCCCAACTATACATGCAATGATTCACTCTCTTACTCCCCATATTCAGTCTCCCACTAACCACACCTACCCATGTTATATCCCCCACCAACCACACCTCCCCATGTTATATCCCCCCACCAACCACACCTCCCCATGTTATATCCCCCACCAACCACACCTTCCCATGTTATATCCCCCACCAACCACACCTCCCCATGTTATATCCCCCACCAACCACACCTCCCCATGTCACATCTCTCACCAACCACACCTCCCCATGTTATATCCCCCACCAACCACACCTCCCCATGTTATATCCCCAAACAACCACACCTCCCCATGTTATATCCCCCACTAACCACACCTCCCCATGTTATATCCCCCACCAACCACACCTCCCCATGTTATATCCCCCACCAACCACACCTCCCCATGTTATATCCCCCACCAACCACACCTCCCCATGATATATCCCCAAACAACCACACCTCCCCATGTTATATCCCCCACTAACCACACCTCCCCATGTTATATCTCCCACCAACCACACCTCCCCATGTTAGATCCCCCACCAACCACACCTCCCCATGTTATATCCCCCACCAACCACACCTCCCCATGATATATCCCCAAACAACCACACCTCCCCATGTTATATCCCCCACCAACCACACCTCCCCATGTTATATCCCCCACCAACCACACCTCCCCATGTTATATCCCCCACCAACCACACCTCCCCATGATATATCCCCAAACAACCACACCTCACCATGTCACATCTCTCACCAACCACACCTCCCCATGTTATATCCCCCACTAACCATGCCTCCCTTTGTTATATCCCCCACCTCCCCATGTTATATCCCCAAACAACCACACCTAACCATGTCACATCTCTCACCAACCACACCTCCCCATGTTATATCCCCCACTAACCATGCCTCCCTTTGTTATATCCCCCACCTCCCCATGTTATATCCCCCACCAACCACACCTCCCCATGTTATATACCCAAACAACCACACCTCACCATGTCACATCTCTCACCAACCACACCTCCCCATGTTATATCCCCCAACAACCACACCTCCCCATGTTATATCCCCCATGGGGGTGGGTGGGAGGGGGGGGGGGGGGGGGGTTGTAACCTTCATTTACTTCACATTCATCAACCTAAGGATGGAAAAGTGTACAGGTGAACAAGAGAAGGCAGTGAACAGGAGAAGAGAGGATCACAGAGAGGATCACAGCTAGATGCAATCAGTGCCAAGCTTGCTGCACCTAGCCAGCTGCAGTCTTGCTGATAAATGATTCAAACAAGATGGAGTACCTCATGTTCAGTAAGAACATGTGCAGGTACAAATTCCAAGGACATGGTTGCTGTCACTCCCCACAAAAATAGGATTATCCGAGGAATACGATACCAGCAAAGGTCTTTTCAAAATGTACTTGGAACTGGCCCCATTCAATCCATTCAACCTGGCTCTCATTCATATAAATATGTACCAGGAGAGCATCACAGTGAGTGAGTGAAGTATGGTGTTATGCAGCTTATAGCACAGTTCCAGCTGGGAACACAAACAAATTGGTTTGACACATTGTTCCCATGAGTGGTATAAACCCCTGGCCTTCGGGGTGATGATCGAACAACTTCCCCACTGTCTCGGTTTTATACCCAAAAGTCATCCACTGCAATGTAGACATTAACATGGGTGCATTACTCTGGTTCCCTCAGTTGTCCCTGAATATTTGTACCATCCATTCAATAGAATCCTCAGTTCAGCATTGTCATGTTTGTTGTGTATAGTGTACATGCCTGACAGTCTATGTATCGCGAAAAAGTTCAGACCATATCCATTTGTATCCTATAATTCCATGTACAAGTTACCGGAGTGCCAGAACCGAACAGGTCCAAAGTTGAATATCACAGAGCAAAAATGTCTGCTGTTGATACAGCTCACAAAGGAAATGAGGTGACGGTTTCCAACCTTCGCGCATGCACAAAGGTTTGTTCACATTTGCATGATGCATTGTGGGATGGCTGACAGGGCAAACTCCGCAGATTGTATGATGAGATTACAGCCAAAATATAGGATGTTGGGATACGATGAAATCAGCACAGGGCCTGACTGTCACATTCACTGAGTCAACTTGTACAATAAACAAAGGTTACTGGGGCCCTTTTTAACCCAGACACTGCACAGGGAAGGATTCTTGTATGATTGAACTCTGTACTATAATAACATTTGTGCTACTTGCTGCAAGTGAAGCCTGTAGGGATGCCGGGTCAGAATATAGGTCGCAAGAGGCGACTAGCGGGATGGTCAGGCTTGGTGACTTGGTTGATGCCATCGTATCTCAATTGTGTGGATCGATGCTCATGATGCCAATCATTGGATTGTCTGGTCCAGACTTGCTACCAATGTTCTCTGTACATCATTTGAGGTGAGGTGAAGTGTGGTGCGTTTGGGTTTAATGTCAGGTCCAAGAGTACTGCACTTATATAGCGATGTTGTTGTGTGTGTGTATGTGTGTGGCTGCTTGTACTAGTCCGGAATCATACCGGTTTTATAGTGCTAGCATAACCTACAATAACCTGGAAAGTAATCTCAGTATGCAGCGGCCATTACAACTGATGGGAGGGCATCGATGGAAACTGAAAGTTCTGTGACAAAGACTGTGCATTACCCATGTGACTGGAAAATTGAAAATACAGTGTTGCAAACAAACCTGTTGTATAAATCACCACAATCAACAAATCAATCACAGATCTTGCTGAAGTCCTTTCTTCAGCTGGTTAAGAATGGATGTTGATAAAGGCCTCAAGAAGTATAAGACTTTTCATTAAAAATATGGAAACATTTCCAGTCATTATCTTTTATCGATTTTATGACTTTTATTGACATATCATGATATTACCGTATTGTGGATCAAACTTCCAGCTCACTAGGACCTGTAATGTCCATGGAGATGTCAGTTAACGATGGACGGACAGACAGACAGATGGACAGGGCAGACAATGTGACACAACATAAGCCTACTTGACTTTCAGCCAGGTGAGCTAAAACTCTGGCACAGGCTGCGCACCACAATCAAACAGCAGTATATTCTCTTGTCA
Organism: Haliotis cracherodii; assembly: GCF_022045235.1. NCBI lineage: Eukaryota > Metazoa > Mollusca > Gastropoda > Lepetellida > Haliotidae > Haliotis > Haliotis cracherodii. Next base: position 5,447,150 of record NW_027266283.1, read on the forward strand.
TCTTTCTTATGCTACATGCACCACCCTGATGACACCCTTAGTCTAACAGCCTCATTCCAGAATAAGCTCTGCTGGACTTGTGTCTGACTGAAAGGTGGAGGTATGGATGTTAAACGTCTAGGGGCACCACCCTGAGGACACCCTTAGTCTAACAGGACCTGGTTCCTTAGTCTAACAGCTTCATTCCAGAATAAGCTCTGCTGGACTTGTGCCTGACTGAAAGGTGGAGGTATGGATGTTAAACCTCTAGGGGTACAAAGACTGTACTGCTAACATGCCGACCTTCATCTTCAATATTGGACAAGACCTTGGGAATCAGATTGCACTACAGGATGTGCTGATTAAGTAGGCTACAACCAATGGGGATTTCATGTATGTGGATGACATAGGATCTACCACTTTCAGAGCCTTGTACATGTCTATGTGTGGGGTACAAAGGTTATCTCACCCAACCCTCTTGGCTCAAGGGCAGTTTCTGCAATGCTACAGAGCTGATGGCAACCCAGACAAGTTCCTTGGCACAACTTGTACACTTTAACAGGGGAACCAGAAGGTGTACAGTGGATCACAGCCAACATGAAAGTACCCCAGCCTGACCCTGTAGGATCTTACCATGAATGTATCCAGTTCAGTTTATGTCTAAGCCAGCTTGTTAGAGGTCCTCTGACTGCTTGCTGAAACATGGAGGTGGAATGTTCTTATTTGTCATCAGCATCTTGGCGCCTGTGTTTCCAGTAGGTGTCTCTTGCAGTGATTGACAAGGGCGTGGACAAAGGGACATCAGCTAAAACACAAGAAATGACAAGGTCAATATGCCTTCAGCAGCAACTTCTGCTACAGTGGTACAGTGGACACTGGTCTTGTAGACCCAAGGCAAGTGCTACTCAAAGTCCTCTACACAACAGGGATTGTCAGGTGAAGTCCTCTACTCAACAGGGGATGGCAGGTGCAAGTATCTACTCAAAAGGGACTGTTAGGTTCACACCTCTACTCAAAAGGGGATGTCAGGTGCACTCCTCTACTCATCAGGGGCTGTTAGGTTCACACCTCTACTCAACAGGGAGTGTCAGGTGCAAGCCTCTACTCAACAGTGACTATCAGGTGCAAGTATCTATTCAAAAGGGGCTGTTAGGTTCACACCTATACTCAACAGGGAGTGTCAGGTGCATACCTCTACTCAAAAGGGGCTGTTAGGTTCACACCTCTACTCAAAAGGGGCTGTCCGGTGAAAGTCTCTACTCTACAGGGTCTATCATGTGCACTCCTCACTGATCATAAGTGTCTGTCAGGGGCACGTTTCATGTCATGCCATGCAAATAAATCTTTGTCTTACCCATGCCATCGATGTGTCCAGCTGTGTTTGTGTGTCTCTCCTTGCATAGCCTTGAGACACTACAGTAGTGACTGTGTACTCTGTGCCCGGTTCTCTGTTGTGTGTGGTGATGATAGTGTGACCAACAGCTGGATGCAGTGGTCCTCAGCTGCAACAAAATTACTCTTTTCAATACAATGACAAACATCATCCTGAATGAAATTCTCAAGATGAACCTGCACATGCTGAGTGGAAGATGTCAAATAAATGAAACTGACTCACAGAAATGTGAAACTATGAACAGACCACTTAGTATATCTTTGCCAAGGAATGTCAACTTTCCTCAAAACATCCTTTTCATAGGATCCAGTTATTTTGTTTGTAGACCAACAGCAAACAAAAGATGTATTGTTTTGTTTGTTGTTTAACGCCGCACTCAGCAATATTCCGGCTATATGATGGCGGTCTGTAAAATAATCGAGTCTGGATCAGACAATCAAGTCATTGACATCATGAGCATCGATGCATGCAATTGAGATCGATGACATGTATCAACCAAGTCGGCGACCCTGACCATACGATCCCGTTAGTCGCCTTTACAACAAGCATAGTCGCCTTTGACGGCAAGTATGGGTTGTTGAAGACCTATTCCACCCTGGAATCTTCACGGGTCAAAAAAGATGTATTCAGGCATATTTCTTGAATTCACTTCCACATGTTGCCAAACCAGCCAGGTTATGATAAAACAAACACTCTCTCACATCCTGTGTTTCCCTAAATACACACTGTCACTTTGTGGCATCGGTCTAATTAGTCTACTAACCTGACACATATCGTCAAGTGTTTGCCATAAGGTAACACAGAGACATGCACCAGCCAGCATGGTCAGTCTGTTTTGTCAGATAAACACACTACTCCAACCTCCCTTGTCAACTACAACACATGCATCTATGCTTAAAAATAACTGACTGACACTGAGTTGTTATTTCCTCACTATTTTACTACTTATCAAATATAACACCTGCAAAAGTAGCTTTGCTATTTCATAATCTTAAAATGTTGTCGCAAAACTTTCCAGACGCAGTTAAGGCTACTGTTACCTACTCTGCATGATGTGAGAAAAACTCAAAGTGATGCAGATCTGATTGCACATTTCTGTTTACTATAGTGAAACCCATGAATTGTTGACAAACAAAGAAACATACTCGGACCCGGGATTTGAAACCACCTGACACCCTCAAGGGAAGGAACTCTTCACAGCAAATTTAGGGTTACCCATGCCTCTCTCGTGGAAAATGAGATTCTGCACCACCATGCCTTTTTAAGGACGGCCCTTAGTAAAGGCTTTACCTTGGCCTATATCTACTTTCTACTGCCAGTCACAATGAATATGTTGTGCATAGTAATGGAGCTTGCTTTGTGACCTTGCACACTGCTAACTTCTGTATGAACACCTGTAAAGAAGCATTTTGACACATTTTCATGTCATAAAATAATGTTGAAGTACATGAGACTTCTGTCAGAAACCATGCTCCCAACTTCTACATGGGAGTGATAATTCTTGTGTCAGTATGGAAAAAGATGCATCTATGCTGGTGTGCTCTAGAAAGAACACTGGACACTGTGCTGTGACAGTATTTCTTACCAAAAGAGTGGGACAGTTGGGCATTAAGTCGCTTTTTCAAGCGTATTAAAGTTAAATGCTGGCGTGTCAGCTTTATATGGGAGGAAAGCTCGAAGTGTTGCAGGTCTCAGACATTTACCACTTTAGTGAAATCCAAGTGCTTGGGTATGGTGCTGACAAACCTAGAAACATAATCATGGCAAATCGGGATTCAAACCTACAACCATAGGTATTGTTGTAAGGTTGACAAAAGGGGGTTTTACCTGTATACGTTTATTCTCTTGTCCTGATGTGTTGTTACACTTGAGACATATCATCATATGTGGTGAACGTTGAAACTGTTCAAGCTGAATACAAAACAAAGCAACCTTAAGATAGTTTTCCCAACATCTCAACCTGTCTATTCAATTACACATTTACTGATATTTCATTAAATATTCATGTCTGCACAGTACCAAAGTATTTACCAGTATGTCATTCAAATAAATGACACCAATACATTTAGCATTAAGAAGTCCTAACCATACAAACCTATCCCTAACAACAGAAAGACAATTTAATGAAACATACTGTGTTTATATTTACAGAATGTCTTGGCCCCTATTGCATCAAATGCTGTGATTTTTGTGATTCACTGCAGTGCCGCTGTCATCCTCAGGTGACTCAGGCTTGTCCGGCCTTTAACCATGCTCATATTCAAAATCCAGATCTGAACCGGGAGAGAAACCATAAACTGTCACCAACAACAGTTTTCTGGCGTGCCAAGGGTCGCAAATCAGCAATCAGCACAGAGATTTACCATGCCTGACGACTGGGACACCCATGCCCAACCCACCAGAATAGAAATGTCAGTTATATCTAACAAGCAATATACAATCATGATTGCTTCTACTTTGTTGAAACAGACTTGTAATAAATATGTAACATCCCATAATACACATACTGGTAACACCAGAAACTGTTGATTGAAAATACTGGAATGATAAGAATTTGTCTCTTTGTATCACTGTGAGTAGTTTATAGCATTATTAATTAATTCTTCTGTGACTGTATTGTAAATAATGATATGCAAGGGTTGTATTGGGATGTTTCTCGTTGTCAGGAGTATTGCAGTATACCGATATACCAGTTAAATTGCACACTCCCATTATCAACAGAGCTTACTGGACCAAACAGAATGTTTCTTGACTCAGGCTTCAGACAAGTAGCTAAAGTTGCAGACTGTTCAACTGGTTCCGTTGTAGCCTACATATTGACTTTAAATGATATGTAGTTTGTTATACTTTACGGATATGTGGTACAATCTAGTTTAGACTGTTCATTCCATGTTCGCCTTCAGACACATCAGATCAAACAAATGCTGTGATGGCATTAAAGTAGATACAGTCAAGTGTAGTGTGCTCAGGTCAGGTGGTCAGGTCATTGTACTCAACAGTATGAACTGGGTGGTCAGGTCATCGTTTTTAACAGTGTGATCTGGTGGTCAGGTTATTGTATGTAACAGTGTGATCTGGTGGTCAGGTCATTGTATGTAACAGAGTAGATTGTTGCTCAAATTTTCATTCACTGGATTGTCTGGTCCAGACTTGACTATTTACAGGCCATGGTCATACAGCTGGAATATTGCTGAGAGTGGTGTTAAACCACAAACAAAAAACTGTATAATGTTGTTGGTTTGATGTGAGAGGACAATGTAGTATTCAAAGGAACTTTATAGAACAATGATTAAAGACCAATGTGAAGCATCACCACATATTCTGACATGTAAAACATTGTTCTAAATTATCCATGAGACTCAAAGGGTACTTGTCATGTGAAAAGTTGAAAATTTAAGGGGCTTCCTTAATTCAAATACTATAGCAACAAACCTGGAGGACCCCAGGACCACCTTATTTTCCAACATTTAAGAAAAAAATTTCTGTTAATTTCAAACACTGCCAAAGATTTTGCCATTTCTTAGGAGAAAAGTAATTTATATATTTTACTGGCATGAAAAACTTTCATGATTTAGAGACGTTGGATACAATAGTTTGTGCGCATCTCAGTTCACACCGTTGCACGTGAGTTTACCATGTCGAATTACCTCCCTTGACGTCCCCTGTCTTCTACATAATTGGTGGAAGAAGCAGCGTCCGTTTATGATTGTGGAAACCTGCAACATGTCCCTTTGCTATCCTTCCCAAACATGAGCCGATAAGTAATAAAACAAAACTGTTCCAATGCATCTCTGAATTTTCAGATTCAGGGGGAAAACAGTGCGTAGAGTTGCTAAACATTATTTTATTAACTTGGCACATTTTATTCTCCTCCCTGGATTTCTAGAATATTCTTTCTTCCTGTTTTTGGTACCAGAAGCATAGCTATTTATGATTAATTAATTGCTATTAATGAATAAACAAAAAGCATTGTAGAACATCAAACCTGCCTATTATGTTATACCTAAACAATACTGAATGACAAACATTATATGTGATTTATTATATCTACATAATGAGTTATCTCCCTTTTGAGGTATCAGTATCGACACACAAGCTTTCTTTGGGCATGCAAATACCGGTACACAATATTTTGCGTGGAGACCTACAGATTTCTTATCTAAATTTATGTTGCTTGCTGGATATTGTACGTTATTCGTGAAAATGGTGACTGTAGTGGGTTTTGATCTTTTAAATAACTATTTACAAGAGTACTTGCTCCTTTGATACCCCAGCCACATTGAATGTTGCTATTTTCCCTCGATTGTTTCTATTTTTGGTCCTTTTTTCACAATACTAGTAAGTAGTATGTATGAATGAAAAGTAATAAATACTACAAAGTAAGTTTATTTACACTATCAGGTTGATGTGTTTCAAGGAGTTACCTTAAGCAATTTCTTAAAGTGATGTTAAATCATGTCCTTCGAGGCCTACCCCACTATACGCGGGTGCCACCTTCGAAAAATATAGTATGGAAAGGTTTTGTTTATTTGTTTATTCGGTACAAATATACTATACACTCTCTTCATGTTACATCTCAGAGTGTTGTAGTGGGTTTCACTTATTGTATCCTACATCTTTAAGGTATCATCTTCCAATGCTGGGCCCTATCTCAGAAAAAGTTGGGTTTGTTTTTTTAATTTTTAGTATGCAAACAAAATATTTTACGAGCTTGATTATCTGTGAAGATCTGGGTTACAATTGATCTTCTGCAATCCATGCTTGTTGTAAGAAGCGGCTAATAATTGCATCTTATTTGGTTATTTCATGGTCATGATTTCAATCACTGGATTGTCTGGTCCAGGCCTTATTATTTAGCTGAAATATAGCTGAAATACTGCTGAATGTGACATTAAACAACAAACAAACAAAACTGGCATGTACAGCTCTGAGCCCCATAACTCTGCTGCTTCCTCAGCACTTGTAGTGTAGTTTCTTGGAAGGTTTGATAAAGTAACTTTAATTTAGGTGAAAGTCAATTGATAATAATAAGTTATATTATAAGTCCCATTGTATATTACACATCATAACAAAGTCTTTTGGCCCGTGGTCTCTGAGAAAAATTATTTTAACATTTTTGTATGAAGTGATTATTTCTTTCATTCTCCAAGCAGGAACAGCTCGGAGTCAAAATATGTTTCTATAAAGCATAGCAAGGTTACTGCTTGCTGTGCCCAGCGGATTGTGAGAAGAAGTTTTTAAAGATTACACATAATTTGACTGAGGAAAGTTACGGTCAAAACATGCTATTTACACTGTCTATACCATAATCAGTGGCCACTTCAAATATATTCAAATTATCTGAACAAATAATATACGGGTAATTGCCAACAACTGCGTGCTTGCCATTTAAACCAAACGATACCTTGGAAAGAGAGTTTTTCAACAAACTTTTAGGCTGACAATATTAGAGAGATATGCGAGTTCTATCGTCGTTGTGTGTGTTTTTTTTTATGAGAACAAGTCAAAACAACCCACATACACACTGGACACACTTACGGCGCACCTGTGTATACAAGAATGCTGTTGGTCATAATATTATTGAACATTGCTCCATTATTTCCTGAGAGGATTGACACCAATGAGCATGTCTTGCCTCGGCCACACCCAGTGCCTGTTGGTGCAGTCGGAAGCAAGTGTTGCTACATCCGTGTCTACAACTTTATCTATACATGCAAAATAGTTTTTAAAAGTTTTAATAGTAAAGATACTACCTTATCTATCCACGGGCTGGTAAGGTATCCCATGACATATCACATTTTGCTTATAAACAGCTAACATCGTCGTTATCATTTCTAAAAATCGCTTCCTGGCCGCCATTTTGTTCAAGAAAGTTCAAGGACGTGTATGATGGTGCTGGACTGACGTATTGTCACTCAAAATATATGATTTTGAAAGAAGCAACTCCATTTTAATTGAAAAGGAGCACCAGTAATATGGGAGATTCCTGAACCTGAGGACAAATCTAGAATTGATATATTAAGGGATTTTGCATTGCAGAAAGGGACAGTGAGACATTCTAGGAACGCATTTTTACCCACACAGACAAATAATGTTAATTCTGTCAATATCTCTATTTTCCTACGGAAACCTTTTAGGGCCATTTGGTTTGTGTTTTGGGGCTGTTTTTGTCTACTACCTTGAAATTTAAGATACTCAGTTGAAAATTCTAGTTAGTATCTTGAAATTCAAGATCATTATCTAGAAATGTAAACATAACATCTTGAATTTTCAAGTAAATATCTTGAAATTTCAAGAAAAAAAACTAATGGCCCTGAAAGGCTTCTGTAATTTTCAACTTTTTCATTTACAGTTTTATACGATCGAGGTAGATTCTAGGGGTGAAGTTTAGTAGCATTCCACCACAATACATTTTTGCATTTTCTTTTAAAACAGTGTCAATAGATATCTCTGTGTGTATAAGAAGAATGTGTGACTCACAGTATGACAAATACAGTAATTTCGAGGTTTATTCTAATTTCTTTCTGTACGTGTCAGGTTTACACAGTATATTAGATTTGGAGCCAGTCTATTTATAACTATGCAAGTTGCGACACACGAAGAATTTTTAGGAGACCAGTCTGGTTGAAATCTCCGATATAGTAAATTTAGATAGATCTTTCACAGAGGGCCTGAAACTGATGACGTCAGGGCTTAAACACATGACGTCATTAGTTTGTCCTTGCATCTTGGCAGTGACTCAGCTGTCAATGGCAGCATGTCAAATCTCCGCTTGGCGTGAAAACCTGTACGTTTTAAAGGGGCACTGATCTAAAGCAATTCCACGGGACTGGTTGTTGCCTTTGCTATTGTTTTTTCCCGTGAGTACCCGGATGATATAGCAGAAACCTAGACTAGTTCATTTGTCGCTTTTATTGATAGTATGAGGGCGTGTGGTCACATTGATCAACAAAATGAAATACAGTTTTGGAAATAATACGGGCATTTTGGTATCTTTGTGGGTAGCATCGGTAATGGTGACGAAGTTTTGATAAGTCACTTGCTTGGTAATTGTGCCCTTTTCGTTTACACTATTTTGATTTGCAACACAAAGTAAATATTTCTCCTGAGCTTTGCTTATTTTATTGTGTTTATATTTTTACAGTCAAATGTGAAAAAAAATTCACTTAGGAAATTTATGAAACGTCTGAATATTCCGCTTTTTTAAAATTTGACTGAAAAAAATATGTCCATCTGTATTTTTATAAAAACGAATTCAAAACATGTTTATATTTAATATCATCACCAAGAGACTGAAAATGTTACGATGAAAAGTACATTTCTATATTGTTTGGCTTCTAATCCTACATAAGAATCTATTAAGATGGTTTTAGGCACTTTTGATCGTCTTAATCAATTTTAGTCAATCTGTTAAAGACATGGACAGATTTTGCAGTCAAAATGACTGAAATATTTACACATTTTATAAATTGCCTGAGAGAACCACATTTTACAAATTGACTGTAATATATACACGCTTACAAAGGAAAAGACTTGTGAAAACAACGTCTATCGCGCATCGGAGAATTTCCCAACCAAGACGTAGATCGAGGAACAAGAATGAATCTGTCCAATGCTACAGCAAATGAAGGAAAACAAAATGCAAATATCATAATTACAACCTATCAAATTTATGTGTATAATTTTAGGCAGCTTCCTTGTTCGAGAATTGTATCTGTGAATATCCACACAAGGGAACAATATCCCACACGTGTGCAGCTGTACAAAGAAACTTATTCGATGTCACATGTCTCTGTAAAACAATCAACTATTTTAAAATATATATATCGTTTCGGAATATAATAACCTGTGTTCGTTTCAAAACTGATCGCTTACATTGTTTCAGGTGTTTCACATAGGTTTCAAGTCTCAAAGGTCGACTGAGAAAGCCCACTTGACAACTATTTTCATAACGTCCACGGTTCCTAAAAAACTCCATTGAGTTAGATAACAATGAGCAATCAATCAACGTATTATCGGATAACCCTTTGACCAAAGTATGTTGTTTTTACATGGGCACTTCACGCAAGGATATGAGTGTATTCACTTTGTTTTAGTAAACCTAGACATGTGAACACTCACTTTTGACATGTCCATCGTCCAAGATAACAGTGATTAATCAATCAGTGTATTTTCTGTTAATCCCTTGATGACTAGGAACTATCGGTTGATTTACAAAAAGGTAAATCCACTGATCATTTATCTCTTGCTGGGCTGCCATGTGCATATTACATAACACACATTTCACCTCACTTCAAACCTGGATTGAGATTGGATAATTACCACAGACACAATAAATGCCAATGGGAACCTTTGTCAGTTATTCTGAGTGGTGCTACCACTAATTATACCCGTAATAAATTCATAAACTGAGCATCAAGTGAATGACGACAAATACACAAGCGTAGGGTTATACCAGAAAACGTGGATGACAACAAGGGAGTAGTAATGGTATTGTCCATGCAATCAATCCGAAATCCGAAAATGTTTTCTCTGCATGGATACTTATTTTTATTATTAAACTATAACAGTCAGGGGTATTTCCAAATAACGACATCAGACGAGCTCCGCCGTTCTTTTTGTGTTTGTTTAGGATGAAGAAATTAATTAAATTGCGCCCTTTGTCGAAATCTTTATAGATTATGGTTAACCAATCGGTGTTAAAAAATGAGTAAAAAAATTATTGCCTCCAAATTTATTTAGCTGTCCTTGCAGTCGGTAGCCAAATCTCTTATCACGCTCAGTTGCGTTGCCTATCATCCGGGTACTCACGGGGGAAAAACAATAACAAAGGCAACAAACAGTCCCAAGGAATTGCTTCAGATCAGTGCCACTTTAAGAAATGTTTGCAATCAAAAGGCGTGTGCTTCATGACTTGCATTGCCGGATTGGCATTAATAGCATAATTTCCTCTGTAGGATGAATGGATTTGTGTTACCAAAACATTTATGGAAAAGGGTTCTGCATAAGTAGATAAATTAAAGACAATGTCACGTGACGTGATGGCGGGTGTGGTCAGAAATTGAAGGGCATTAGAATGTGAACTAAAAGGTATTGACGCGTAACAGGAAAACAAAAACGCACGCACGCACCCATGTATTCGGTGAATGTGATATGAAACAGTGAGAAAGGTATGTTACAATGATACAACTAGATCAACATTTCAAAAGGACGTGGGATTATATTTTATTCAGAAGCATTGTTTCAATATGCCACTTTTCATTATCATCATAGACTGGTGACTGTTCCCTCCCCTTGGGATAGACATGTTCCTGGTATTGTTGCACTGGAGGTGGTGTGTTTATACCGTTGCAAAAATGAAAACTCACAGATATTATCAGTTGAGCATTCGAGGCACATTCGAGTTCAGTTTCCAATATGACCAAAGGAAGGTGAATGGACAGGAAACAAACAGGCACAATTGCCCAGTCATGACACTGGTCACATTCCTAGCAATTATCACCCAAGGTAATACTCCGACAACAGCTCAACATTGTCAGCCTTTTATTTTAATTAGTACTAAATACCGGGCCATCAAATGATATCTTGTTTGACTTAATGCGATTCCTATTTGATAAACACAATTCCGAAGACACAGATTATTTGAATTAGGGATGGGCTCGTCCAGTTGTCTAAAGTGCAGCAATTCCTTTGAATAATTTTAAACGCACCCATTCCCCACCACGCCCGAATACGCTGATAGTAGTTTTGCATTCTAGATTCTAACTGATTATAATCAGAAGACCACTATTGACTATCAAACGTGTATCAGATCAATGTTCCTGTGCAAACGTGTTTCCATTAACCCACCAGACTCAATTACTTACAGACCGCCGTCATTGTAGCTGGAGTGCAGCAAAACAACAATCAAACAACTATTTGTTGTTTGACGTTCCAAACTGTGCCCAGTATTTATACCGAGAGTGTTGTGTCCCCTCGGGACGTTATATACACTGTATGTGAAAGATAAAACACGAAACAATCCTCACCCAGTGTGTTTTATCTTATTTGTGAACTGCAAGAATTTTCAACACTTTCCGTGAATATTAGGAAACGGACGTAAAATATCTCTGGCTGGCGAATAATTATGTACCTGGAAATGAGATTCTTAAAGCATTGTGAATTATTTAGTGTTTCACTCCCGAGCCTGTAGATACGAAAGTTCGATCCATTTAAGTATAAAAACAACAGTAGTTTGTTTGTGAAATAGGGGAAAAGGGTGAACATTAATGCATTTGTCTGTAACAAATTCATGAAAATGAGTTGGTAACATTAATGCCATAAACATTGGATAAGGCTTTGGGATATGTGTGTTTGTTTGTTTGTTAACGCCGCACTCAGCAATAGTCGCTCTGTATAGCGGTGGTATGTAAATAATCGAGTCTTTAAGACAATCCATTGTTTGCTTTAGGATATGAATGATATACACCTTATATGACACCAGGAACTCTTTGTTTGGGACAGATTTAAATTAATATATAAAGTTTAAATCTTAGTTTCACAAAACAGAAAATATAAGTTAAGTTTGAGAATAATTAACATGTATATATTAAAGAGATACCCCTTAATGCAGTGTCACTCTTACACAGTTGAGATAACTTCACCTAATCGAAAGATAGATAGTTAGTGACTAAGGATGGTTTTACGCAGATTTCAGCAACATTCCAGCAATATCATGAATTTTAAGGGAAACACCAGACATGGGCTTCACACATTGTACCCATGTTGGTATTCGAAACTAGCCTTCCACATGACCAGTAAACACTTTAACCACTAGGTTACCCAACTGGCCCTAATCCCATGATAGAACACATGGGTTGGTCATCAAAGGTCTCAATCAGGGGGTTTATGCTTATGTTGAAATAAGGAGGTAGAAGTTGAATTCGATATTTTTAGAACATTTTTATTCAGAATTGTTAATTATCAAAAATATACTTCGAAGATATCGAGTATATGATTATATGTTTTGAATTGATGCGTTTGCTACTACAAACCCTGCATGATGGAACGATAGGGGTATAATGTGTCTATTTTACTGCTTTACTTCACTAAAAGAGAGAGAAGTCTACCATTTCAAGGAAAGTCCTCCATAGTCGCTAGGCAATAGTAGGATCGCTTGAAAGTGTCTTTCTCCCAAGGAAATTGGTGTATCATATAAATACTTACCTAAATAATAGTGTTATGGCTTCTGAGGATATATTCCAAGCATGAATATTTTGTGTCTATTATTGCGCGTCTTTCGTAATCTACCAAATGAGACAATTCTATGCTATTTCAATGTAAGTGGTTGATAGTACATACGCAATAGTAGTATCGCTTAAAAGTGTCTTTCTCCCGAGGGAATAAGTGAATCATATAAATACTTACCTAAATAATAGTGTTATGGCTTCTGAGGATATATTCCAAGCATGAATATTGTGTGTCTATTATTGCGCGTCTTTCGTAATCTACCAAATCAGACAATTCTATGCTATTTCAAGGAAAGCTGTAGGTAGCACCTCCGCAATAGTAGTATCGCTTGAAAGTGTCTTTCTCCCAAGGAAATAGGTGTATCATATAAATACTTACCTAAATAATAGTGTTATGGCTTCCGAGAATATATTCCAAGCATGAATATTATGTGTCTATTATTGCGCGTCTTTCGTAATCTACCAAATTAGACAATTCTAGGCTATTTCAATGCAACCGTTTGATATTACCTATGAAATAGTAGTGTCGCTTGAAAAGGTCTTTCTCCCGAGTTAATAAGTGTATCATATAAATTCTTACCTTAATTATAGTGTTATGGCTTCTGAGTATATATTCCCAGCATGAATATTGTGTGTATATTATTGCGCGTCTTTCGTAATCTACCAAATCAGACAATTCTATGCTATTTCAATGCAAGTGGTTGATAGTACATACGCAATAGTAGTATCGCTTGAATAGGTCTTTCTCCCGAGTTAATAAGTGTATCATATAAATACTTACCTAAATAATAGTGTTTTGGCTTCTGAGCATATATTCCAAGCAGGAATATTTTGTGTCTATTATTGCGCGTCTTTCGTAATCTACCAAATGAGACAATTCTATGCTATTTCAAGGCAAGCGGTTGATAGTACATATGCAATAGTAGTATCGCTTGAAAGTGTCTTTCTCCCGAGTTAATAAGTGTATCATATAAATACTTACCTAAATAATGGTGTTATGACTTCTGAGGATATATTCCAAGCATGAATATTTTGTGTCTATTATTGCGCGTCTTTCGTAATCTACCAAATTAGACAATTTTATGCTATTTCAATGTAAGTGGTTAATAGTACATACGCAATAGTAGTATCGCTTGAAAGTGTCTTTCTCCCAAGGAAATAGGTGTATCATATAAATACTTACCTAAATAATAGTGTAATGGCTTCTGAGGATATAGTCCAAGCATGAATATTTTGTGTCTATTATTGCGCGTCTTTCGTAATCTACCAAATGAGACAATTTTATGCTATTTCAAGGCAAGCGGTTGATAGTATATAGCAATAGTAGTATCGCTTGAAAGTGTCTTTCTCCCGAGTTAATAAGTGTATCATATAAATACTTACCTAAATAATAGTGTTATGGCTTCTGAGGATATATTCCAAGCATGAATATTGTGTGTCTATTATTGCGCGTCTTTCGTAATCTACCAAATCAGACAATTCTATGCTATTTCAAGGAAAGCTGTAGGTAGCACCTCCGCAATAGTAGTATCGCTTGAAAGTGTCTTTCTCCCAAGGAAATAGGTGTATCATATAAATACTTACCTGAATAATAGTGTTATGGCTTCTGAGGATATATTCCAAGCAGGAATATTTTGTGCCTATTATTGCGCGTCTTTCGTAATCTACAAAATCAGACAATTCTATGCTATTTCAAGGCAAGCGGTTGATAGTACATACGCATTAGTAGTATCGCTTGAAAGTGTCTTTCTCCCGAGTTGATAACTGTATCATATAGATACTTACCTAAATAATGGTGTTATGGCTTCTGAGAATATAATCCAAGCATGAATAGTTTGTGCCTATTATTGCGCGTCTTTCGTAATCTACAAAATCAGACAATTCTATGCTATTTCAAGGAAAGCGGTTGATAGTACATACGCATTAGTAGTATCGCTTGAAAGTGTTTTTCTCCTAAGGATATAAGTGTATCATATAAATACTTACCTAACTAATAGTGTTATGGCTTCGGAGGATATATTCCAAGCATGTATATATTGTGTCTATTATTGCGCGTCTTTCGTAATCTACCAAATCAGACAATTCTATGCTATTTCAAGGCAAGCGGTTGATAGTACATACGCAATAGTAGTATCACATGAAAGTGTTTTTCTCCCGAGTTTTTAAGTGTATCATGTAAATACTTACCTAAATAATAGTGTTATGGCTTCTGAGGATATATTCCAAGCATGAATATTGTGTGTCTATTATTGCGCGTCTTTCGTAATCTACCAAATCAGACAATTCTATGCTATTTCAAGGAAAGTTGTACATAGCACCTCCGCAATAGTAGTATCGCTTGAAAGTGTCTTTCTCCCAAGGAAATAGGTGTATCATATAAATACTTACCTAATTAATATTGTTATGGCTTCTGAGCATATATTCCAAGCAGGAATATTTTGTGTCTATTATTATGCGTCTTTCGTAATCTACGAAATCAGACAATTCTATGTTATTTCAATGCAAGCGGTTGATAGTACCTACGCAATAGTGGTATCGCTTGAAAGTGTTTTTCTCCTAAGGATTTAAGTGTATCATATAAATACTTACCTAAATAATAGTGTTATGGCTTCTGAGTATAAATTCCAAGCATGAATATCACCAAACAGGTCCATATGGTTTCTTATAGGATAAATAATACTTTGTTTCCAAACATATTACAAGAGTTATTTTCGAGACAATGTGCAAAATATTTTAACAGAATATTTATTTGTTGAATGCTTCAGCTTAAATGTAATCTTAACCCACTGCCTTGCCACATTTAGCAAGATTCACAGCTGTCTCTAGCTCCTCTGCTTGTCTTTTCGTTGAAAAAGACAAGTGTCAACAGGGATAAGAGAACTCCTCCACAAGCAACATCCCCTATAATTTTCTGTAAATAGGCCTCATTAAAATTAATCACTGTCTTCCTCATTATACAAGGACTGATATTCACTCTTCCACCTGTTGCGGGCAACATCCTTATTTGTAATAATACAATCCACCTGGATTACCTCCCCTGGTATAGAGCTGCGTTTTTCATCAGTAATGCCAATTAAGTGTATTGGTTAAAAAAAATCACGGCTGTCTGTTGGTTTATTTTAATCCAGAAGTCGCTGCTGTTCCTTTGATTGAGATTCCTCTCACATTAATAGAGTCACTTTGTCAAATGATTTTCGCTCATACCCAAAACTATGCTTTAAAATATTCTTCCTTAGGGCAGATTTACAATTACGTTCTGAAGAGATTTCATTATCCCATGCACTGGGGCTGGAGTGCGTCACACCAATAAAGGTCTATGAAATGGCTTGTCCTGGAACCAACAAGCATTTCTCTGAGAGGTAAACCCAGCTTTCCTATCAAGTTCAAGATACATACATTATGATAGATATATTCCAAATTATATACAATGGAAAGCGTCCTTCAGGGATTAATAAAACGTATGTAGAGGCGGATCCAGCTTGTTATATCTATTTTTGAAAATAATCATCCCACAAATCATAACATTATATAATCCGCTTAACATAAAGTTATATGTACTGACAGAAAAAGTAAGGAAACGATTATAACGAGCAGGAAACTGCTGGTACGTTGTGCCCTTCGGTCCCTCACATGGCAGGCTAGATACATTTGTTACAATAAGTTTCAAAAACACTGGGACAATAATACTGACTTTGTACCCTTCTGTTACTCATGGCATGCTAGATATATTTGTGACAATAAGTTTCAATAACACTGGGACAATAATAATGATACTGTCTTTGCGCCCTTTTGTCACTCACAAGGCAGGCAAGAGGCATCTGGGACAATTATACTGGCTGATGTATTTTCAAGGGCTAAATTTCAGCCTAAATCATTTACCCATGGCACAATAATCACAGACACAATTTATTTCATGCACTTGTATTGGTAAGCATGCAGAAAGTATCAGGAAAAGCCGAAAACGATGCGTGTTGCTCCCCACTGTAAATTGTTACGGGTCATTCACATTGCGCTGATCCCTTGACGCACGTTATCCCCAAGGCTTCCTTCGGGAGGCAGAAGGTTTCGTGGCATGTTTCTCTCTGGTATCTGTTCCTCACAGTGCAACAGGATTTGCTGATTTTATTATATGGAAATAGTCAATGAAATTCAGACAAGCGCCAAGAAGTCAAACTGGCCCTCTGTTATGTTATGCACAGTCAGCTCTGTCAGACAATCTGTTGTGTATTATTTCTTTCTTTTATTGTTTATAAAAAGAAATACCTGTTAAGTAAAATGGGCTTCAACCCAGGGTAGCAGAAAGCCCATGACACATAGCACAACTTATCAGTACATCTTAGATTTTTTTTTATGGATATAACATACTTCTCACTGACACATTCACTCTAGTACTACAAATATACTGCATATATCAAGTGTGCATAAATTATTGAAGCTTATTTATCATATTGCAGTACTATAAAGTATGTGGTCTCTAACATTAATGTCTTGGTATGAAACTAAAATTAAAACGGATGCTGCTCCTCATTTTAGAAAATTTCATAATACCAGATCCAAGCTTCATTGAATATCTGCTGATTACCTGTCTTGAAAGCAAATATCTTTTTCAAAGTTGTATCGTGAGAATCTTCCTTTTTATAAACATGAAAATAAGGTTTTGTATTTTGAAATTTGCTCCTATAGATATTGAATTTTGCAAAAAGTAAAAGTAAATGGAACAGTTTATCTGTGTTCATGTCCTCTTTTTTAAAGGTTGTGTATTGTTTTTTTACAACAGTAAATGAAAGTAAAAAATATGACATGTTGGTTATGAGGGATTACAATGGACTATTATTTATTGAGTCTTTCATAGAGAATCTCACAGTGTGTCTTTTGATGTCAAGGCTTGCCAAGGAGTTTTTCCACTTTTATCAACGAGTGTTCATATATTTGATGTCTGAGGCTTGCCAAGGAGTTTTTCCACTTTTATCAACGAGTGTTCATATATTTGATGTCTGAGGCTTGCCAAGGAGTTTTTCCACTTTTATCAACGAGTATTCATATATTTGATGTCAAAAGACACGAGGGTGAGATTTTATTTACCATCCAACATCATTTTTCCAACTTTTCAGTTTGTAGACAGTAATAAGCAGTAAAAAGTACTGCCAAAACCTTCAGTAGCAGAGCCATTAGTGATGTCATTTGATTGTGACGTCATGGTAACAATGACATCACAATGGTCTGCAAAGCATTATGATGCAATTTCATTGCAGCAATATGTACAATGTAAATAACACTTGATTTCACCTAAACGATATATCCTGTGGTAGCCTGTTTTTGATGATAAAGTTACTTATACTCAAAATTGTATTTGTTATTACTTCTTTCAGTGGCATTTAGAAGTTTGTGTGATGAAGTTGTGTAAGACAAGTTCTATCAGTTCTAATAAAGAAATTGTTCATCCATAGAACTTGTCTTACTTCGTCTTTGTTATTGTTTGTAATTGTAATAATCTGTCCTCAAGATCAAATATCCCAACCACTCGGTGTAGCCCACTGACCACTCGCACGCATCATTGGTCAATTGTTCCTGACATTGAAATGTGTAATTAAAAAACAAAACAAATTTCCCTACTGTGGACAGTGAAACATTATACAGGGCGTCGTTTACTTTCAACAACAGTGCACTTCGCGAACTGTGTTATCAAAACAAATTAATGCACGACCTTATGTACCAGTGCGTCGCCTACCTGTGCCTACAGTGCAATTTGCCAACAGTGTCAACAAAACAACTTTATGCGCCAGTGATTTATGTAATTTCCAGTTTACCCCTTCAGTTACAATGTAGACTCACACAGGCAGCCAGTAACAGTAGAGATGTTACTGTGGATACATAACCCAGTGTCCCTCAATAACAAAGAGAGATCACACAATAATTTAAGGACAATTTATAGGTGGCAGTAACTAAAATCTTGCTAAAATATTGTCCCATGTCCCATCAAGCACCAATGATTTTCACATTGCACATAAATCTATCGAAATCTAGTTGATACATTTTCCAGTTCACAGATTCACACAATGTCACACATTAGTTACAGTCCGCCGTCATATAGCTGGGATATTGCTGTGTGCTGCGTTAAACAACAAACGAAACACAATTGACAGTTGAGGGAACACAAAATACAGTGAGTGAATAGCAAACACCGGTATACTAATCTGCCAGGTGGCGCGTCGGAATTTCTGTCCCGGAAGTGTTGCTGATGTAAACATGTCGCGCTACAGCTGTTTGACAGGTGAGAAGCTGAAGAGGGAGTTGGGATGCCATGGAGCAACGACACGCGGGAAGAAGATCGATTGATTGAAAGGTATGTAGTTGTACAAGAGACTTGCCAATACTGTGTCAGTTTGTGAAGAATCTTGGAAGTGTCCTTGTTTTCTTCCACGACGACCCGAGATAACCTGTGAAATCCGAACTGAATGAAAAATGTTCTTGTCGATAAACGAAACGTCAGGGGTGTGTAAAGTTTTTCGTCCATTTGTATTGAATGAAAACCTGTGCATGTTGGTGAAATCGTAAATAAAGCATGCGTAGATTTATTTTACCCATTATGCTATGTCAGTCGTCTACAGAGCATGATCCATGAACTGGGACTGTAATGGCTTCAGGTATGCGAAAGCCGGTGGTGTATGCATGGACTCACGTACTGCATCAGACTCAAATCTATCGAGATAAATAGTATATTTAACCTTTTGGTATTTTAATTCATATCTCGAGTGAAAATAATGAGAAGAAAGCTTCAGTTAGGATTTCCTAACACAGCTCAGGTGACACTGTGACCATATGAGACTGGGTCATTAACACATTCTCGTTTTTTACAAGCTATAGTCCTGGCAAAATAACCCTCATTCAAGTTATTTTGGGTATGATCTGATGTTCTTAGTTCTGGGGTTGGACATGACCTGTGACATTTTCATTCTCAATCTAAGTCATAATTCCAGTACTTGGAAAATAGAAATACCTTCTTACATGACTTCGAATTCTGTTTCAAGGGTCAGGTTGCACAAAATATTTTTATTAATAGTAATCTAATGCATAGGTCAGCTTCAACTGGATTTAAAGTATTTTGAAAAAATAATTGATTTTATTTTTCAAATATATACAGGTTTATTATAAAATTTGTTTCAGATTGGAGTCCTACGACAGGAATAATAACTTCTACCACTGAGAAGGTGACATAATATTAAAGTTACCAAAGCCTGTATGTTTTGAATCATGGCCAGTCACAGGGTTCCAGCAACTGATGTCATCACACAAAAACAGGTTGTCGCCCATGGCCTCTTCAGATGTCGAGGCATATTTTAGATACCGGTTAGCTGTAGATAAATGAAGAGGTAAGTGTGCAATTTATTTCTATGTGTTACTAAAATTTATTGAAATTATTACCAATGGTAACACTAACATTTACAGATGTATTTGACAATACATATCCTGTGAAACATACATGAGAAATCTTTGCAATAAAAGAGATACTAAAATGAGCAATATTAAATTATTTGCTTTCAGACTGCAGATTTGAAGCCGATTGAGAAGGGACATCAACTTTTGAAATCCAATAATGTGCTGGCTTGCAGTGTTGTCATTGTCACCATGCCTACTTCAGTGGTCTAGTCAGTGCTGCTCTGAAGAAAAAGCTCCATTCTCAAGCACATATTGAATCGTCAGTGATTAATGATTTTAAATTAGTCAGTAATCATTCACAGTTTCGCTATTCATAATAGTACATTTAAGTCTGTTATAACAAATATCTCACCTTTGTTTAAATTTGTTGATGCATGTCATTGATCCCAATTGCATGGATCAATGCTCATGATATCAATCACTGGATTGTCTGGTCAAGACTCCATTATTTACAGACTGCTGTCATATAGCTGGAATATTGCTGAGTGTGGCATTAAACAACAAAACAACCAACCTTTGTGTAAATAATGTTATACCATTCATAAACATTGACATTAACAGGAATAATACATGATGTGTTGCCATGATGATACTTATATAACTCCATGTTACAAGTTTTTATTTCCTTGACTTAGGTATCTACAGCCTTCGCATCATGACAGCAGAATGTGGTGGCGGGGAATACACACTGTGAGTGCCCAGCTGGTAAAGGTCCCCATGGAACCTGCAGACACCTCGCTTCCGTCCATCCTCCTCATGTTGTCTCAGTCCAAGTCTACAGGTGTGATTGCTGTGAGGCGATCCTGCACAGACAGACCGCAGACATTCCACAGGCCACAAAAGGAATATTCAGGTACCTTACCATGTGTACTGTGGAGCAAATATATTAGTATTCAAAATGCATATACATACAAGTTATTTTGTGTCCATTATTTTCTTAAAAATAGAAAGTCTTTATTCGTTTAAAAAATAGTGAGTATTGTTTTAAGCCGCTTTTAGCAATATTCCAGCAATATCATGGCGGGGGACACCAGAAATGGGCTTCACACATTGTACCCATGTCTGGAATCGAACCCACGTCATCGGCGTGTTTACTGCAGATGACACAGTATCTTCAGACTCTGCAGTGTGGTAGTTGAAGGTTAGGTTGATTCACATGTAAATGGATTTTTTCTGGTTCCCTTTGAGCTTCATACCACATGGTTAAACTGTTTTAACCATGTTATCTGATTGAATTGTTTTGTTCTGATTTGTAAAGGAGTTTCAACAAT
The DNA here is from genome assembly GCF_022045235.1 of Haliotis cracherodii. Lineage (NCBI taxonomy): Eukaryota > Metazoa > Mollusca > Gastropoda > Lepetellida > Haliotidae > Haliotis > Haliotis cracherodii. The sequence continues at coordinate 5,468,458 of NW_027266283.1, forward strand.
GTTATTGATAAGTTTTTGTGTGACATGATGAAATTTTATTCTGTCTATCTCTGACAGATGACGGATGACCAGGCTGCGGACTTAGAGTCAAAGACAAGAAAGCAGGCCAAGTGTAGCTTGTGGCATGAAGAGAGGAGATGGAGGTTGACAGCATCTCAGTTTGGGACAATTTGCAAATGTACAACAAGGAGAAACAAAACTAAATTATGTTAACAAATTGTCTCCGGAAGGAAACTGTTACGTGGTATGCACTCTTGTGACAAGAGTTGCTTCCCTTGGCGTATGTCAGCCATGCAAGTTCCAATAAACGTTGATGCTTTAACCTGAGTTGGCTATGGCTATCCAGACATGTGTACAGCATACACAGCACGTAACATGGTGGCAGCAGGTGACTTTCTCACTCCTCTATGATACCACGGCCTATTTCTGTCAGTTTTATGTCTGAAATGTTATAATGGAAGCCGAGGTGTTTCAGACCACGTGCGTTCGTCTGCTATCATTCAAATGTCTCAGCAGTGATGTCACTCGCTGAAATGAATGAACACTTGAATCTATTAGCTTAATTTGACCTGATAAGTGACATTCTGCACACTCGAGAGATTCCTGTCTGCATTTGTCGATGTCAACTAGCTACAAGTGTGTATTGTCTGTGAAGATAGTCTAGCCTTGCTTCAAGTCTGCAAATATGGCCGACAATCCTCCTCAAGCTCAACGGCCTGTTAGTGGTATAAAACCTCCATCATCCCTTGTTATTGAATCCAACATTGCTGAAAATTGGAAATCATTCAAACAGAAATGGACCAATTATTCTATACTTGTGAACCTGCCAGGATATGGAAGGGAATATCAAGTAGCTTTGCTCCTAAACACACTTGGTGATGAAGCCTTAAAAGTTTTCAATGGATTCCATTTTCAAACACCAGAAGCTGAGAGAACTGTCAAAGAAATTCTAGACAAATTCGAAGCATTTACTATTGGTGAAGTTAATGAGACATATGAGAGATACGTCTTCAATCTCAGAAAACAGAAGGAAGGAGAGACATTTGAAAATTTCTTAGGATCAATCCGTTCTCTTGTGAAAACCTGCAACTATTGTCAGAATTGTATCTCTTCAATAATAAGAGATAGACTCATCCTTGGAGTAAGAGATCCCGACACTCAGCAAGCACTGCTCAAAGAGAGGGACCTCACTCTAGAAAGATGTATCGACATCTGTAAAGCCACTGAAAATGCGTCAGTTCAGTCAAAGTTGATCAGACCTGAACCTATCAATAGAGTTGCAATAGACTCTTTGAGATTAAGGCAAAAGAAGCCTCTTCGTTCAAGTCAAAAGATGAATTCTCCATCGAGAAGTCAGAGACCCCAATCTCAGCATGAAAGAGACTGTAAATTCTGTGGTTATTCTCATATCATGGCTCGTAAAAGTTGTCCTGCATGGGGAAAAAAGTGCACGAAGTGTCACCAGCTGAATCATTTTGCACCAAAGTGTCCCAGCAAGAAGCAATACAGCAAAGTCAACAATGTTGAGCTTCCAGATGAAGATTGGATAAATTCTGTGCATGAAGATTCAAACACGGACAAGCCTGCTAAATGTAGAATGACCGTGGAGGGAAGAGATGTCTTCTTCACTATTGATCCTGGTGCTGCTGTTAATATCATTCCGTCTTCCATTATCCAGGACAAGTTGAAGAGTCTGAAACCTACAACTAAAAAGTTGAAGATGTGGAATGAGACTGACGTCACTCCTCTTGGTTGCCTAAACATTCTTGTTCAGAATCCTGCTAACAAGAAAAAGTATTCTGTTGAATTTGTTGTTGTGAAAGAGAACTTTGCACCTCTCCTAGGTGTCAAAACTGTTACACTCATGAACTTAGTCACAATTCATGAGAAGAATATTGAGCGTGTTGCCAATATTGAAGTTACTGAAAAGTTCAGTGATGTGCTGGATGGTAAACTTGGTACTTTTAGTGGTGTTGTTCATCTGTCAGTTGATAGTGAGGTGAGACCAGTTGTGATGCCAAACCGTCGTGTTCCTGTTGCACTGCGCTCAAAGTTGAACACTGAGTTAGACAGACTGGAGGAGTTAGGTGTGATTGCGCCTGTCAGTAAGCCAACCCCCTGGGTAAACCAAATCGCAATTACGCAAAAGAAATCAGGTGAACTTCGAATTTGTTTGGATCCACAAGAACTAAACAAAGCCCTTTGTAGAGAGCATTACACTCTGCCTGTGCTTGAAGATACCCTACATGAGCTAGGGAAGTCAAGAGTTTTCTCCAAAGCTGACTTGTCATCTGGATACTGGCATGTCCAACTCGATGAGGAGTCAAGTCTTCTTACGACCTTTCAAACCTGTTTTGGTCGTTATCGATTTCTCAGGTTGCCATTTGGACTTTCTGTGTCGTCAGAAATCTTCCAAAAGAAGTTGATTCAAGCCCTTGATGGTCTACCAGGTGTCGTCTGTATTGCTGACGATGTGCTGATTCATGGTCGGAACCTAGAAGAACATGATGCTCATCTTGAAGCATTTCTAGCAAGATGTCGCGAGAGCCATATCAAGCTGAACCCATCAAAACTTGAACTGCGATTGAGTGAAATCACCTTCATGGGACATTTGATAACCAAAGATGGTTTGAAGTCTGACCCCGAGAAGGTCCGAGCAATTCAAAACATGGTTCCACCAACAAATCTTGAAGAACTTCGACGTTACCTTGGTCTTGTGAACTACTTGTCAAAGTTCTTGCCAAACTTAACTGATGTGCTAGCTCCTCTGCGTAACCTTGTAAGAAAGGACGTTGCCTGGACATGGTCCAGTTCTCAACAGGAATCCTTCCAAAAGGTGAAGGACATGGTTACCAAGGCACCTGTATTGTCATATTATGATCCAGAGAAAGAGCTGACAGTTGAGAATGATGCGTGTGAACATGGCATTGGCTCAGTACTAATGCAGGAGGGAAAGCCTGTCGCTTATGCCAGTCGCTCACTAACTGACACTGAGCAAAGATTTGCTCAGATAGAAAAGGAAATGCTCGCCGTGACCTTTGGTCTTGAGAAATTCCACCATTACACATATGGTAGAAGTGTAACTGTGATAACTGATCACAAGCCACTAGTGTCTATCGTCAAGAAGCCCTTGTCTAGAGCTCCCAATAGACTGCAGTCATTACTACTGAGGACCCAGCGATATGTGTTCGATCTTCAGTATCTACCTGGAACAGCTATTCCTATTGCTGATACACTTTCTAGAGCGCCATTGCCTGACAAACCGTCCTCTGAAACTGTGTATGTGAATAACGTCTATCATCTGCCGATCAAGGACAAGCTCATGAATGACATTAGAGTTGCAACTGCATCTGATGAAACCCTCACCAAGTTGAAATCAACTATAATGGAAGGATGGCCAACACATAAGGAGAATCTGTCCTCTGAGCTTACTCCTTACTTCAGTTATAGAGATGAACTCACCATTCAAGATGGGATAATTCTTCGTGGACCTAGAGTTGTCATCCCACTTGCATTGAGAGATGAGATCAAGAGAAAACTTCATGTTGGTCACATGGGGATAAACTCTTGTCTACGCCGTGCAAAGACACTTGTGTTCTGGCCCTTGATGTCAAGTGACATAAGACAGTATATTGAGTCATGTGATATTTGTGCTCGTTTCAGTGATAAGCAATCACCAGAACCTCTGATTATGCATGAGATTCCTGATCATCCCTGGGAAAAGGTGGGAACTGATATTTTCACCATTGAAGGTAGGAATTACCTTGTGACTACTGACTACTACAGCAATTTCTTTGAAATTGACTTTCTGCCTGAAACCACTTCTGATGTTGTGGTTACCAAGTTGAAGCACCACTTTGCTCGTCATGGTATACCTAAAGTCGTCATCAGTGACGGAGGACCTCAGTATACCAGTGAGAAGTTCAAGAAGTTCAGTCAGTCTTGGGGTTTCTCTCATGAAACTTCCAGCCCCGGTAACAGTAAAGCTAATGGTGCTGCTGAAGCTGCCGTTAAAGTAGCTAAAAGGATGATGAAGAAATGTCTAGCTGCTAAAGAGGATCCTTACCTGGGATTGTTGAATGTGAGAAATACACCGACTGAAGGCGTACTAACAAGTCCAGCCCAAAGACTATTTGGTCGCCGAACGCGTACTCAGGTTCCTTGTACGTTAAAGACTATTCAACATGATTCTGGTCCGGATGACAAGCAACAACTTGAAGACAAAAGGATGCTTGTAGTTGAGAGACATAACCGGAAGTACTCTGGAAGACCTCTCAAACCCTTACGGGTTGGTGATACTGTCAGAATGCAACCCATTCAAACCGGCAGGAAGGAATGGAATGAAGCTACTGTGACAGCTAAGATCAAGCCAAGAACCTACTCTGTGAGATCTGATAATGGTCACTGTTTCAAACGGAATAGACAACAACTTCGTCTTGCCAGAAAGTCGCGAGTTGAGGATGATGATGTTAATCTTGAGGTTCCAACATTCCCAAACTGCCAGTCGCCAAGAAGATCTAGAGATGATGAACTTATCCAGGATAAGCAATGTGTTCAGTCTAGTGCTAACCTCTCTAATACTCAGACTGATTCTGTCATTCCAACAAGAGATGTTCCAAAGAATACCTCATCTCCAAAATCTGACATGTTCAAGACAAAGTCTGGGAGAGTAGTTAAGCCAGTTAAACGTCTTGATTTGTAATTCTTAGATGTGTTCTTTAACAGTTTTCCAAAGACTGGAATAATAATGTGTTTCTGATGTTGTTTAGTTAAAACTAATAATTTTGTCATTGCAAGTTGACAGCGAACTTTAATTCAGGAATTATGGGAAGGTGCTTTAACGGAATGTTATAGTGAACTGCATAGTGTATCCCAGTATATGGACCGACTCGGTAATGTCACTCATTTCTTGGATTAATGTACCTGTAGTTAAAGGTTTAATTACTTTATTTGTTTTCCTCAAAGGAAGGGAGATGTTACGTGGTATGCACTCTTGTGACAAGAGTTGCTTCCCTTGGCGTATGTCAGCCATGCAAGTTCCAATAAACGTTGATGCTTTAACCTGAGTTGGCTATGGCTATCCAGACATGTGTACAGCATACACAGCACGTAACAGAAACTAGTTTTTAACTCTGTGAGGCATGGACTACAGCAGGAACCCAAAGCTGTTGCCAAACTTGAGATAGCCTGCAATGTGCAAGTTCACAGTTGTGGAATGTTTGTTGACTCTGAACTCCCTTAAAAAGTTTCCTTGCAGCAACCCCAGACGATGTCATTGATTCTAACACCATTGTTGAGGTTAAAAGTCCTTACAGTGCTAAACTCTTTCCTTATCTTTGTGAGAGAAATGGTCTCGTACAACTAAAGGAAAACAGTAATTACTACTCTCAGGTGCGACCTGTGAAGATTCCGGGGTAGAATTGGTCTTCAGCAACCCATGATTGCTGTAAAAGGTGACTATGCTTGTCACATAAGGCGACTATGCTTGTCATATAAGGCGACTATGCTTGTCACATAAGGCGACTATGCTTGTCACATAAGGCGACTATGCTTGTCATATAAGGCGACTATGCTTGTCACATAAGGCGACTATGCTTGTCACATAAGGCGACTATGCTTGTCACATAAGGCGACTATGCTTGTCACATAAGGCGACTAACAGGATGGGGTGGTCAGGCTCACTGACTTGGTTGATGCATTTCATCAAAGCCAATGACGTGGATTGATGCTCATGATATTAATCACTGGATTGTCTGGTCCAGACTCGATTATTTACAGACTGCCGCCATATAGCTGTAGTATTGCTGAGGGCGGCGTTTAACAACAAACCAACCAACCAGCTTTCAGGTGCAGGGTCAGATGTATCTATCAAAGCGAAAGAACTGCTTATTTGCTGGTTCCATGTTTAAAGACTTCACTTGATGGGGAATACTGTACAGGAAGTTTGATTCCCGGACTGTCATTATTCTTTCCTCAAGCCTTACATTGCTCCTCACTGCATTTGTTAAGATTCCCGAACAGACCTTTTGTGGATTTATACACCCATGTGAAGACCATCAAATTTACGTTTGCCTCGCTTTTCAAAAAAATATCTGAAAGTATTGACTTTTCACTGTTAAGGAATAAAAGTAAATATTTTCAACAATTGAAATCTGGTGATGAGAATGATACAAATAAGTAAAGAGGTATATCCCTCATTGACACCATGTGTAAAGTACTTACTTCTATTCTTAGCTGTAGACTACAGCAGTTTGATGAAGATTATAACATAATTGATAAGGCAGAGGCTGTATTCAGACCCAACTGGTCCACCATATATATATACAGGCAAAAAGAAAAACATAAACTACTGTCTTTTTGTGTACTTTTCTGAAGCTTTTGACACTGTTTGATTCTTAAATATCACTTGTAACCCTGAAGGATGTTAAATTTGTTTGTTTGTTGTTTAACTCCGCACTCAGCAATATTCCAGCTGTATGATGGCGGGCTGTAAATAATCGAATCCGGACCAGACAATCCAGTGATTGACATCATGAGCATCGACCCACGCAATTGGGATCGATGGCATGTATCAACCAAGTCAGCGAGCCTGACCACCCTATCCCATTAGTGGGCTTTTGCGACAAGCATAGGATGTTAGAATAAGGGGTAGGTTATATAATGCACTTTCATCAATGTAATCCAACTTGTGTGCCTGTGTAAGGAATTCAGTTGGAATAACAAGCTAGTCCTGAAATCTGGGGAAGAACTTATTTCAAGATTATTATTACAAATTAGATTACTCTCTTGATGTTGGAACAAATTACATTCAATATTATGGCCTTTGGTCAGTGTCTGAAACTCAACAGAGTAAACTGGTATCCTTAGGGCCAGCACATTTTAAAAACTGTAAGCCCAGTGGAAAAAACTGTAGGCCCAGTGGAAAAACTGTAGGCCCAGTGGAAAAACTGTAGGCCCAAACATTTTAGCTGAAGCAGTTAGACATACTCTTGCAATATAACATTACAAAATACAACCAGTCAACCATAAGCTAGATGATAGATGGAGCCTACATTTATCAAGGAAATTATCAGCTTTTAAAACCTTGGAACACTGGCCTTGGGAATGTGTTGGAGCAGATCAGCAAGCAAATGTGAAACATTCAATGGTATTTTTATATAATATCACAACTACAGTCTTATGTACATATATTCATCATTTCAACTGTTTAAAACACAATAAAATTGTTATATGTGAACATTACATGTTTGTCCCTAAATGTTGATCCACAATCTATGTAAAACACTTATGCATAAACATGCTTACTTTGTGTGCATAATCCACAAACAGCCTTGTACTATAAAAGTACATAGTATATGTGTTAAACAATGGAACTGACTAAAGTGTCCCTCTTTCACCAGACTCAGACACACTGCATAAATAGTCATTTTGATTAGATGCAGGTCAGAGTATCCATGGTAACAGATTGCATCTCACGTCTTCATATCATGTGTACAACTGACTGTAGACACAAATTGTCCGTGTTATTTTGCTTTTGATTTTATGACATGCTTTGTGGTATCTACAACTTGGTATATACATGGAAAACAATTCTTACCAGTATTTTATCACATTAAACATGAGGTTACATGGATGGGATGTCAGCCCAGTTCACCACAAACAACCGCTTTATTTGTACTTGTGTTAACAGACAATGTTCTCAAGTGTACACTTTAAACTGTCTGAGCTTGTGAATAACCCCACATACCTGGTCCATAACCAATGACTGGCACAATCATTCTGTCAACAATAAACACAACTCTTAAACATATGTTTACAGTATATATACATGTGAGCAAAATATTCATGGCTTTTCAGGTTGTTGTGCTAATGTAGTTCTAGCCAAACCCCATGAAGACTTTGGGGTGTCACATATTCACAAGCACTTGTATGCTGACACAATTTAAAGTTTTTGACCTTTTACCACAATTTTTCAATTTGTTTGAATCGTCGTCCTCTGCAAAATACAATCATAATTGTTTCATCTAAATTTACATGCAAATCATATTTGCCACAAAAGATTGCTACATCTGATTTCTGCAATTTGACAATAGCATCACTTCCATTTACAATGCCATCAGTAAACATCTATATGCTAATGTTATCAACTAACTCATTCACAAACATACCTTTGCAGTTTCCTGATTGTATTAGTTGGACAAGATCATTAAGATTTCTTTGTTGTTTGACGCTGCACTCAGCAATATTCCAGCTATTTGACGGCGGTCTGTAAAATAATCGAGTCTGGACCAGACAATCCAGTGATTGACATCATGAGCATCGATCCACTGGGATTGAGATCATTAAGAAACAGATAAACAGCAATCACACAGCCGTGTCTAATACCCACCATACAGTCACAGTAGACAATCACAACTGTCTACTAGTAGTAAACTGTTGTACTTCCAATGCCATGAACAGACAACACTAGGTCATGTTTAGAATGGACATTATTCATGCAAGTCAGTTGACAATGCTTGGGTTGGTTGGTTGGTTGTTTTACGCCGCACTCAGCAGTATTCCAGCAATATGACGGCGGTCTGTAAATAATTGAGTCTGGACCAGACAGTCGAGTGATTGACATCATGAGCATCGATCCACGCAATTTGGATACAATGACATGCATCAACCAAGTCAGCGAGCCTGACCACCCGATCCCATTAGTCACGTTTTACGACAACAATGCTTGGGCGAAAGTTTGACAACATATAGCAAATTCGAACAAATTCTAGAACCTACTGGAACTTTTGATGGATGAAGCTCCCTCTTAAGAATTTTGTAAGTGTTTCCGAGTCCAATGACACGCTCAATAGGAATTCTCTTGGATGATACTCTGCGGTCGGACTGCCTCTTAGGGTTCAAGCTGACATGTTGACTTTTACATCTGCGGAAGAAAATGTATCCTGCACCATAATGCCTCTGTCCGCCATAATGCCGCCATAACACGCCTGGCATTCACAAATCTGACCTCTCAATAATCTGCCTGCCACTTGTTGACCCACCATAACTGTCACTAACATAGGTAACAAGCTGACTTCGACCCTTGAGCATAGTCGGAGTGTTGACTTTTACATCTGCAGATGAAAATGTATCCTGCACCATAATGCCTCTGTCCGCCATAATGCTGTCTCCTGCACAAAACACACCTGGCATGCACAAATCTGACCTCTCAATAATCTGCCTGTCACTTGTTGACCCATCATAACTGTCACTAACATAGGTAACAAGACCTCGAGGAGAACAACTAATCCTAGTTTTCAGAGTGTTCCTGTTCTTGTACCTTGAGAAAGTGGCCCTCTGGTAATCGGAACACTGTTAGTATTGCACACCTCTTCAATCGTCTTTTCTTTCCTGTAAAGAAAATATATAGAATTATTTCAAAATATCCTCAAGGTTTTATCGTAATAAGGAATTTAGTTATTGACTTGATCATATCTGATAATAACAAAACACATGGTAAATTCATGAACAAATATTATCAATGAGGAAATAAGAAAATTATTGCAATACATTGTGCAAAATTGAAAAAGGTGTTAATTTTTGGGGGGACAAATTTATGGGAAAGAAATCTAAGCTATAACATCATTTTTTAAGTGGTTGGTTTGTTTATTGTTTTATGCCACACTCAGCAGTATGATGCCGGTCTGTAAATGATAGAGTCTGGACCAGACAATCCAGTGATTGATATAATGATTACGACACCCCCCCTTGAGTATGGACTTGGTTTCCATAATTTCTTGGATGCCGGATCCTCTTCCTAATTGCCACACGCCATTTCATGCAAATATCTGGATCTTGGGGGAAAAACGTGGCCGTCAGAACGACTGTCACATTGCGGAACACATTTATGTCAATAAATGGCAATAAATTATGGCAATAAACGAAAGTCTAAAAAATAATCGTATTATTTCAGACACTTTAGGCTCCATTCAACAAATTCAAAATAAATATTAAAAAACCTGTCTCGATTTAATAAACAACATCACCCATCTCACATAAGTACTAAACAGTCGAAAGTCTAAAACATAAAAAAATGTATCATTTCAGACTCATTAGGCTCCATTCAACAAATTCAAAATACACATTAAAAAACCTGTCTCGATTTAATAAACAACATCACCCATCTCACTTAAGTACTAAACTCATCATATAAACCAATAGCTATACTACAGATACCTGGCCACACCCATGTCCCTGGAAATGTCTCTGCTGACCTGGCTGCCAAACAAGAAACACTACAACCCTCACTTCAACGCCAATTCTCTTCCAGTCAGGTCGAAATAAAAACTGTGATTAAAAAACAACATCAAAATTCAAAATTTTGAAATTCTTATTCAAAATTGTATGGATAAAATCACTTTATGCAAGACCAGATACAAATTTCCACCAATTAGATAAATCATTACCAGGGTCCCAAATTTAAGTTCTTATTGACATAAACTCAATATACCCCCATATGGTAAATGTGATACATGGAATAGCCGAGGGGACCTCAATCCTATTTGAACCTCTGTCCCCTATATAAGCCTATCAACAAACCCATTAATCTATTTCTTTACACTATATAAATAATTTTATTTCCTCTTTGATGCACGTAACCCCCCGGCGGTACCCACTGACTGACTGTGAGGTTTTCCATCCACTTCACAGTTAATATATTACGTGTAGGTGGGGAAAGATAAATCTAAAAAATGTTTCAATATAAGTAAATCACCATACCCCAAAAAACTGAGGGAATAAACCCTAACACTAACGCCTATCCCTCTCATATATACAACTAGTGATTAATATCTATGGAGAAAAATTAAGTAAGTAACAGGAAGTATAAGCTTAAAGAGGAGATAGGTTTATTTCTCGATAGTGAAGTGTCCTTAAAGGTAAACAAGACAACCTACAACTATCCTATTGTGATTCAAATATACTGTTTATTATGTATAGAAGGAGTATAGCATAATGTGGAGTAAATGTGCAGGTGGAAATAGCTGCAGTTGGATATAGGGGCCTGATAAAGAAGAAAATGGGAATAAGAGCCTAACCTAAGTCTATAACGGATGGGGTTGTGGTGGCGAGGTGATGAGGCTGTTGATTGTTGTGTCAGTGACTGGTGACCTTGACATTTGCAGGTGGCTGTTTAAACGGTGTGTTCTGTTTAAGTGGTATGGATACAAGATATTTTGCGCGCGGGGGACGTCGTAGAAGACATTCCGCGCTGGATATTTCGATCCTAATCGGAAATGGGAAAACGTTTGTTTACATATGAAATTTTGAAGCAGAGACGTTCCACCCCCACCACCACCCCAACCCAAACCCCAAAGACTAAAACACAAAACCCGACACCGAGCACCCTCACACCCACGACAATACACACAAACAATAGTAACGGCCGACATCCACCCCCCAGCCAACCCCCCCCACCCCAAACATAACCTGACAATCACACCAGCCCCCACCCCACACCATACTTCCAACCCCAAAACCCTGCTCCCGACACCACAAGCCACCATAACAAACACTCATACACAAACATCTGCCCAAAAAGGCCTGCCCCACCCCCACACCACCCCCACCAAATAAGACAGCTACCCACAACAAACCAACCTTCACTCAACACCCCCCAATCACCTTCCCACGCCCAATCCTACTCCATATATCCAAAAACAGAAAACAATTCCCAGATAATAAAAAACAAACTCTTAAAGCAGCACCATGCTCAGCCATCACTCCACAAAAATTACACAATAACATCAACAAAATAGTTGAATTTAGAGTTGCCGCCATACTCATGAAAATGCCCACTGCAAAAATATTACACACACTGGCTACCAAATCCAAAGTCTACCAGAAGTCATTCGCCTCCCTACAAACAGCCACCCTTAAACTCTTTCTTTTTTTATTCAATTCAGTATATGATATTACAGAGTAATACATTGCTAGCACGTGGTGTGGTATTCTTATTAGGTGGAGGTTACTATACATACCTATACAGCAGACAGCAAAATGTAAGTTGGCTACAGATGTCCAACAATGTTATAAATGGTGTTACAGCTGACAGCAAAATGTAAGTTGGCTACAGGCTTTCAACAATGTTATAAATGATGTAACAGGCAGGCTACATTTTGAATCTTTATTAACTTAAGCTAAATCCTTACAGAACATTAGTGGAAATTGTTCATGTGAAAAAAATAATAGAGACACATTAACCAGACAATTCATTTACCAAATTCTTCCATTTTCTGTCAAACTGTCTTATAGTATTGTTTTTGTGTGCAATTGATTTCTCTATCCAAAATATATCAATTAAAGTCTTCAGAAACTTTTCAAGTGACAATTTGTTTTTCCTAATACTTGATACATGTATATATTGTTTTGCATGCCAGTATGATCCTTCCATGATATATGATATAAGTCGAGAATGGTATCCCATTTTTCACAGACTGTTGTGGGATTGGCTGTAGTTCTAGTCTTTCCATTAACATATCTGGTGCCTTTAGGCGCTACAAGTAAGTCCATCAAGGTTTTATTTAAATGTTGATTGTATCAGATAATGTGATTATTTCTAATAGTATCTTTCCAGGATTTTGGTATGTTTAATAGAACTTGGTAATAGTCAGTAATTGTGCCTTTGATTAGGTATTTTCTTTTAAGTTAATTAAAGGGCATTATATCATCTTCATTCTTTAATTGTGTATAGTCCCTTAAAAAAACAATTTCTTATAATGAAATCGTTTTTTAAAGCTGATGGTTACACCAAAGAGGTTCTTACATCCTTAAACTTAAAAAAAACTAACTCTTCTCTTAAATATAAGAAATCTTACTACCCATTCTTCTTCATTGATCCAAATTAGCCCCAACCATACATTTGATAAAGTCAGTTATCACCCGATCAGCCATGGCGATTTTACAATGGGACTGCAATGGTCACCAAGCAAATGGGCATGAGCTTAAGGCCCTCATAGCCCAACATAAACTTCAACCCCTCATAATAACTCTCCAAGAAACCCTCTTATCACCAAAAAAGGCCTTCAAAATACCAGGCTTCCAATTCATTCAGCAAGATAGACCCCACCCCATGAATAAACCAGGGGGACTCGCATTTTCATAAAAGACTCTTTAGACTACAACATCATTGACATCCCCACCCCCAATCAAGAAGTCCTGGCTATTATTACCACTATAAACAAAACTAGGTTAAGATTGATAATTATTTACCACACTAAAACCAAACCATTCAACATTGAGGACTTAGACATACTATCTAAATACATTAAACCAAACACTATTATCCTAGGGGACCTAAATGCTCACCATCCATTGTGGGACACAAACAATTATACTGATGAATATGGAAGACTCCTGGTAGACTGGATTGACAGACACAACCTCATTTCTCTTAACGATAACCCGCCCACCCGTTACCCTAAACACCATCTTCAAAATCCAACAGCAGTGGACCTATCTTTAACAACAGACAATTTTTCAAAAAAAATCAGCTGGGAAGTTCACCACTGTCCCATTAAAGTTTCACTAAATCTAACTCAGCGTACCTCTACCTCCCCTACTGAACCCCCATTAGACACCACCCAGCAGATAAATATCAATTTCAAAAAGGCCAATTGGCAACTATTCAATAAACTATGCAATCAAATACATAACACCAATATTGACCCCTTTCAGCTCCAATCTCACCAACACCCTATATGATATAGCAATCAAATGCATCCCCACAAGCAATTCAAACCCCACCCATAACCCAGTCCCTGGTGGAGCTCTGAAATTTAAAATTTAAGAAAACTAACGAAAGGAGCTCTCAATAAAGCAAGGAGAGATAAATCAAAATTACCACTTTGGATTAATCTCAGAAATCAAGCCAAACAAACTCTAAAGGCAGCGAGGAAAAACCATTGGCAATCTTTCTGTAACACCCTAAAAATTGGCAAAAGTAACTCTAGAAACCTGTTAATAAATTAAAAACCATCAAGGGTACTTATAAAATAAAAAATTACTCAGATCTTAAGGACCAACCCACAAATAAAATCAAAGGTAACACCATTGCTGCCAACAGCACCTGCGTCTAGAATGAATACCCTACATTTACAAAAAAAACCTGACCTCTCCCACCTCCCTATCAACAAACTATTTAACATACATGAATAACAAACAGGCATAAAAACAAAAACACAGCCTCAGCCACAGGTCTGGACAACATAAGTTACACAATATTAAACAAAATTCCCATTAAAATGCAACATTGTTCACTTCAACTCTACAATAACACATGTCTACAGGCACAGCACCACAAACATGGAAACTTGCCAAAGTCTTAACAGTCCTGAAGCCAGGAAAACCCCCAAATGAGCCTGATTCACACCGGCCCATATGTCATCCCACCTTTGTAAAATTCTAGAAACAATTGTAAACAACATGCTCAAACATCACATTTCAATAAATAACATTTTTTGCCCAGACCAGAGTGACTTCACAAACAACAGAGAAACTTTAGACCATATTTTACATTTAGCACTGGACCTTAGGACAGCACAAGCACAGAAACAATAGACACAGGCCATATTTATGGACGTCAGTAAAGCTTTTGATGTGGTTTGGCACAATGGCCTCATTCAAAAACTAGAAAATAATGCCATTAATGGGAGAATTTTAAATTTCATTCACTCATTTCTAACCGACAAAAACATAACAGTAAAATCCCATGGAACACTCTCAGACACACACCCATAACCAAAATGGCACCCCACAAGGTAGCATTTTATCGCAGACATTATTTAACTTCATGATCCACGATATTTTTCCAAATTCTATAAAAACAAAGACAAAATTTGAACTGCCAAATTTGCAGACTTCCTCATCATCTATAAATTTAATCCAAAACAAAATGCAGTCTGCACTAGATAATATTTAAAAAATGGGCTTTCAAATCAACACTAAAAAAACATTGGCTTAATATTTAAAAAAACAACATAACACCTCAATAATGAATAAATTATCTTAAAAAAAGGAGCCAAATTCCAAGGAGTTACATTTGTTTGTTTGTTTGTTTGTTTGTTGTTTAACTCCACACTCAGCACTATTCCAGCTATATGACGGCGGTCTGTAAATAATCAAGACTGGACCAGACAAACCAGTGATTAATGACCAACATCTAACCTGGACTTTAAAAATTGGTCACCTCATGTGAAAAAGATTTAAACTTAATGAGAGCTGTCATAGGCAATGACTGGGGATCTGACAAACAAACCCTCCTCTCCATATACAAACACTAATACAATCAAAATTTGATTATGCCGCTCCGGTCTTAAGTAGCATATCCACCCAAACTATAACAAATTAAAATCAGTTCAATATAAAGCCCTTAAAATAGCTACTGGCACCAGGACTGGTACCTCCCATAACTCCTCATTACTCATGACCAACCAACACACTCTCAGTTACTCACAGAAGATACCAAACTATACTTAATTACTGGGCTGAGGCCCAACACAACCCAATTTATTAAACACTCAAACACAAATATGACAACATTAGCAAATCTACAACACACAAGTTAAAAAAACACCCAGACAAAGCCCCCCACATGACCCACCTACACAATCTCACCATCTCACTAATATCACCCCTTCCACCCCCCCCCCCCCACCCCCCCACCCCACATGACCCACCTACACAATCTCACCAATCTCACTAATATCAGCCCTTCCACCCCCCACCCCCACATGACCCACCTACACAATCTCACTAATATCAGCCCTTCCACCCCCCACCCCCACATGACCCACCTACACAATCTCACCAATCTCACTAATATCAGCCCTTCCACCCCCCACACCCACATGACCCACCTACACAATCTCACCAATCTCACTAATATCAGCCCTTCCACCCCCCACACCCACATGACCCACCTACACAATCTCACCAATCTCACTAATATCAGCCCTTCCATCCCCCACCCCCACATGACCCACCTACACAATCTCACCATCTCACTAATATCAGCCCTTCCACCCCCCACCCCCACATGACCCACCTACACAATCTCACCAATCTCACTAATATCAGCCCTTCCACCCCCCCCCCCCCCACCCCCACATGACCCACCTACACAATCTCACCATCTCACTAACATCAGCCCTTCCACCCCCCACCCCCACATGACCCACCTACACAATCTCACCAATCTCACTAATATCACCCTTCCACCCCCCCCCCCCCCCCCCCAACACAGCACTATATAGCAGACCTACAAGCCCCCCATCTGACACATCACTTCATAATACACTTCTCTCACACCACCCCCCACCCCCACCCCCACACTGCTAAAACAAGACTAATACTTCATCATATCCACTCTACCTGGCCAACACACACACATATTTACTCAGATGCATCTCAGAATTAAAACAATAAACCAGGGCTAGGTATCCCTAGAGACCAGACTCCCCCCATTACCACCAACTACCATTATGACAACTACAGCAATAACCACACTGGTGAGCTACTAGCTATACTCACAGCCATTCATTCAACTAAAACACTTAAACAAAAAGAATTCTTAATTATCTCTGACTCATTAGGCTCGCTTAAACAAAAAAAAAATCAAAACAAACACTTAAAATGCCGCCCTGACCTCATTAACAACATCATACACCTTAGAGCAGAATTAAAAGAAAACAATAAACAAACAAGTCTACTATGGACACCTTGCCATTCCAAAATACCTGGCCATTCCAACATACCTGGCCATTCCAACATACCTGGCCACAACACAGCACACAGAGCAGCAAAAACAGCCCCCACACACTCATCACTACCTAGTCACTTTCATACATCCAAAACCTAACTACAGTCAAAAATTAAGAAAAGATTAAAAAATAAAAATTACCAGTATATTATTAAAATTCTAATTCCAACTGTTTTAATAATTCAACAAATGCCACAATTATAACATTTCGACATATCTCGACCAAACCATATCAAGAATAATTAGTGGCAATATCAATCTGAACTATTATCTCTTTAAACCAAAGAGACATGATAATAGCATCCGTCCTCACTGCAATAGCCCAGAAGACCTTGACCACATTTTTAACCACTGTCCTTTCTACAGCACCCTTCACTCCAGACTTTATCACTCTATCCCATCTCACTATCAGCACAATATTTCCTTGATGCCAACTTAATCGAAAGATTTTAGAACCATAAACCATACTACTAAAGCAGATAGCCATTCAGCCAGCCAGCTGCAAAGGTCAAGGACGCCAACATTCTGCCATTTGACAACACACCAGAAACAAGCTCTTCGGACCCCTCTCCCCGACCCCAGCCTATATAGACTTACGCTAGGCTCTTATTACCTTTTGAACTGAACTGCAAGGTTTTTAACCCCATTATGCTATATTTTTTCATTAGGACTAGAGTAGTCACATAATAGGTTAGATTAAGCTGCGCTCTTTACCAACTTTTGACCACAATACTCTATTAACTGTGGCGTGGACGTTAAACCCCATAAACAAGAAACAAGCAAGTGGTATAGTTGAGAGTGAAAGGTGCTGTAAAGAGGACAGTGGTTAAAACCATGATATAAGTCTTGGGGGGTGAGGCAGTTGGTGCAATTACCATTAGGGTGCCTATTTTACTTTAAAAATATAGTTTAAATTGGTATTGCCACTAATGATTTGTGGCATTTGTAGACTGGTTTATGAAATAAGATCTTAATCCAGATAGAGTTACCATTTTGAATGAGGTTTTGGAAATTTTGAATTTTGATGGATTGTTTTATTGTAGATTTCAACTGGGCTTTTGAAGTATGGAAGTCAATAGATAGGGATGTGTGTGTTATGGCTAATTAAGCTGCAATGTCTGCAAGGCTGTTTCATTGTATGTTAGAGTGGCTAAGGACCCATAGTAGAGACATTTATTTGTTAGTTTTAGCTCTGAAATGAAATGGATAATATTGTTGATTAAGTCAGGTTGTGTTTTTAAATGTTTGGTTTAAAGTTTGTTTAGGTGAGCCACGGGAGTCAGAAATGATTAAAAAGTTGTTTTGTTTGAGAGATGGGTGATGTAAGTATAGCTTGTAATTCAGCAGTATTAATATAAGTGAAATGTTTATAGTGATAATTAGTACTTATAGGTTGGGCCTGGTCTACATGGAGACCTAGCCCAGTGTTACTGTTCTTGTTCCGTCAGGCATCTGGGTATATGTGTGTATGGGATGGCCAGGTAGAGTGTATGTGATTGAGTATTGATGTTGTTGTTTTTCTGGTGGGGAAATGTTGGTTTGTGTAAGTAGAAAACTGTGGAGTGTGGTGTCTATTTCTGGAGCTGGTTGGTCAAGTATATAGTGTTGGGGTGGGGGAGTGTGTTTGATATTCATAAGGTTATGGGTCTGTAGTAGTTTGTTTAAGTGGGTAACCTAAGGGTCTCTTTCTGGATGAGTTTTGAATTTATGAATTGTAGATTTCTTAATGTTGTCCTTTTTGTGTGTGAGTGTTTTGTGTATTGGGTTGGTTTTGTTGGGCCCCAGTCCAGTAATATAGGCTGGTTTGCTGCCTGCCATGAGTGATTGAGAGTGTGCCTGTCACGTGTAGCAGTGCATTATGGGAAGTACCAGTCCTGGTACCAGTGGCTATTTTTAGGGCTTTATATTGTATAAATTTTAGTTTATTATGATTTGTGATAGAAATGCCATTTAAGACCAGAGCGACATAATCAGTTTTTGAGTGTATTTGTGTTTTATATATACTAAGATGTGTTTGTTTGTCTGTCGGTGCCTCCCATGGCCCTAATAAGGTTCAAATCTGTTTCAAAGAGCAGACCAATTTTGAAATATGGGGTGTCCAGGCGAAATGTGGGTCAAATGTGACTCCTAGAAATTTTGCTTCTTTTTGGAATGTAATTTCTTCATTGTTTAGTGAAGTTTGCATGTATAATTCAACATATGTTCTTTTTTCAAAAGCATGTCAATAGTTTTTTAGAGTTAGTTTAAAATCCCCACTTAGTTTTTTTAATGCTGTTAAGTGCAGACTGTATTTTTGTTTTAATTAAGTTTAAAGATGATGATGAGGTCCAGAATGAAATGTCGTCTGCATATTTTGCTGTTGAAATATTATTATTTTTTATGGAATTTGGAAAAATGTTGTCGATCATGAAATTAAATAATGTCCTAGCCAATATGCTACCTTGTGGGGTGCCATTTTCTAATGGGTGGGTATCTGATAAGGTGTCATGGGTTTTAACTGTGATATTTCTGTTTGTTAAAAAAGAAGTGAATGAAATTTAAAATTCTTCCATATATGGCTTTTTTCTAGTTTTTGAATTAGGCCATTGTGCCAAACCATTTTGAAAACTTCACTTAAGTCTATAAATATGGCCATTGTTTTCGTGTCTGTGCTGTGCTGTTTGTTTGTGAAGCCACTCTGGTCAGGGCTAATAAGGTTGTTTATAGAAATATGATGTTTGAGCCTGTTATCAATAATTGATTCTAGAATTTTACATAAATGTGAGGTGAGTGATATGGGCCGGTATGAGTCGGGCTCATTTTTGGGTTTTCCTGGTTTCAGGACTGGAACAACTGGGGGAGTCTATCTTTCCGAATAAATTGAAATCCTGGAATTTTGAAGGCCATTTTAGAAGATAGTCTGGTTTCCTGTAGTGCTATTAAGTGTGGTTGAATTTTGTTTTTGCTGTTGAGGCCCTTAAGTTCATGCCCATTGGCTCGGAGACCATTGCAGTTCCATTGTATGATCACAGGGGATGAGAGGGTAAGAAATGTATTTATAACTAGTATGGTGGGGGCTAATTTGGACTAAACATATGGGATTAGGGTGACGTGAAGTGAAGTAAGTTATTTAATTAGTTCTTGAGCTTTAAGGTGGCTGTTTGGAGGGAGGCAAAGGACTTTTGGTAAACTTTGGATTTTGTGGCAAGGTTATGTAGTTCTTTGGCAGTGGGTAGTTTCATGAGGATTGCAGCAACAATGAACTCAACTATTTTGTTTATGTTGCTGTGTGGTTCTGGGGGTGTGATGTTTGTAGAGGTTGCTGTTTTTAAGTTTTGTATGTTGTTAGCTTGGTAGGTTTTCCGGGTAATGTAGTGGGGGATGGGGTGGGGTGGGGTGAGGGATTGTTGGTGTGCTGAATATTGTGTGGGGTTCTGATGCCTGATTGGGCTGGTTGACTGGGTTGATAAGCTGAAAGATGAGTCTAGTGTTTGGTCGGTGAGTGGTAAAAGTAGTCTTCTTGGTCATCTGTAGTGTAATTCTACAAGGGAATAGTTGCGGGTTTGGGAAGCATGGGCGGATACAGAGGGGGGTGCGGGGAGCCGCACCACCCCCCTTTTTATTTCGAAAAAAAATCTTTATTTCTGTATAAATTACCACAAAAGACAACAAATAGATCTTAATTGTGCACCCCCCTTTTCAAAAAAGCTGTATCTGCCCATGGGGAGGTTTGATTGTTTGATGTTTTTGTTAAGTTTTAGGATGTGTTTGCTTGATGGGACATGTGTTCTGGTTGGATGTGTGACCTTGGTCTTGACAATTGACACAGGAGGGGGCCAAAAGTGCATTCTTGAATGGCATAAGGGGAGATGTTTTGCAGTTTGTTTTTTAAGGCCGTATGAGAGACAGTGTTGACATTGTTGGAGATATTTTTTCTAATGGGATGGACTTTCTATTTTAGTGCGCTGAAGGTGATATGAGTAGGTAATGTTGTTGTCTTAATTGTGATGAAGACTGTTTTGTGACTGTTCTAGCTGGTGTTGATTGTTGTTGTTGATTGTTTTGAAGTCGGCGGTACTCACAGCGATCACTACATTTATTAAAAACATCAAATTACTGTTTTACTACCGGTAACTTTTCTCATTTCGGATCGGGATCGAAATTCACAGCGCGGACTGTCTTCTCCGACATCCGCGCGGTAAAACTATGCTATCAAGACTATACAAGAAGAGAGACGCGTGAAGATCCCGGGGTAGAATAGGTCTTCAGCAACCAATTGCGTGGATCGATGCTCATGATGTCAATCACTGGATTGTCTGGTCCAGATTCGATTATTTTACAGACCGCCGTCATATAGCTGGATTACTGCTAAGTGCGGTGTTAAACAACAAACAAACAAACAAACACATATTGCTGCAGGGCGTCAATTGCATATAATGCAATGTGCAGACGAAGGAACTGTAAGTTATGGGAGGAGAGAATCGGTTTAAAGTACAAATGGTCGTTTTTAATGTAGTTATCTTTGGAAAGACCTGCATCACTTCATGATTTTTTTCCATCAAGCTGACACACCAGTAAATCAGATAAATCTTTAACTAAAAACAGTCCCTCTGCCTTCGCAACGTTTTATTGTATGCTTAGTGCTCAGCGCCCAGTTCCACCCTGCCTAGCTCACGGCTGGTTTACATGCATATTCCTTCTAAAATTGTTGATCATATTCTAAATAAAGTAAGACGGCCAGATCAGGTAGTACCCCGTCCACAGTCCACACGCCACCAGTGCAGCGGTCGTCCCGATGATCTTACTCTTGGCCTCTGAGACAGGAGCCCCAGTGAGATAGGAGACTCAAATACAAAAGAATCTATAGAATCAAGATAAAGCTCATTACTACATTACACTATTTAATGGACCGGCAGCTGTCCCAACTTGAAGATGTCCTGAATATTGTATACTGAGAGAGTGCTATACAAACATTGTGTGTAATAAGTACGTGAAACGTCAATCAGATGAGGTCTTCCTTTAAAGAAACGTGTAATGTAGAACAATCAGGCGTTCGTGGAAAGCTGAGCGTATCCTCCCCACGTGTGGCACCCATCACACACACATGCAAAGGCAAGTCAAGTGTTCACCTGAAAAAGACACGGGAAGATATGGTACAAGTCCAAATAGGGAATTGCATCAAGTATTACCTTATTAACAAACAGGAACGCACGTGCGATGATTATGTAATGTGTTCAGCTATGTCACAGCGAGGAAGCGATACATGATATGAGTGTATAAGTTTATTTGACCACTTATTATTATTCCGGATCACAGTGGGCCTCGACTCCTCACAAGAGCCAACTTATTTGGGGATAAGGTACATGTTTCAAGATTCAAGAGGCGTCCATATATTTCTTATACAGCAAACCACCATCAATGGACATAGGCAGCTGTATACAATGTTAAAATAAACACATACACAGATCGAGATAACATTTACAAAAAAAATTAAGTATCTAACGTTTAGTTTGTCTCAATAAATATAAAGCTAAATTTGAGTGGGTGACTTTTTCAGTTTATTCAGATTTGGATGTTAAATATTTCTTTAGTGCGAGTATATTCGATCATTGGTATATTTCTGTGGTATATTCAATAACTTCACATCTAAAGACATAGTGGAATTCATCTCCTAAGGAGGATGAGCGGCGTAATGTAAACACACTGTCATTTCCGTACAGACTGTCGTCGGCCGGTCGCAATGGGAACATTGTGGCTACATATTCGGAATGTTAACATTGGCAAGCACCTGTACATGTCATTTCCGTAGTGATGAATACAAGATTAATACACAATGTGTGACATGTTTCATTGTGTGGAATTTTAGTCTCCTAATATAAGGGACATGTATTGTTGTTCATGGTATTAACCACTTGTGTGAAAGGTTATACCCCAGTAATCTACAAGTTCCTGAAATAGTGATTAAATATTGATGTATAAGAAAAATAATTAATGAACTATTTTGCAATCTTTTAACATCTTAACAATGTGCAAGTCTGCTGTCTGCTGGTGGCTGAAACTATAGCCTTCAGCATCCGAACAAATAAGACAATGAAAAAAACCTGTTTCAATTAAAAACATATAATTAAGCCAAAAATACTTCATTTGAGGAACACATGTTCAATTGTACACTTTCCAATTACCCTGTACACTTTATTGGGTGCTGTTGTACAAAGCGATGTTAGCGCTAAGGAGACGGTACCTCCTATAGCCTAACATGGATCTTAGCGCTAAGGAGACGGTAACTCCTATACCTTAAATGGATCTTACGACAGTCCTGGCGCTAAGGTTGTTTTGTACAAGGGTGCCTATGGTATTGTCTCCGATGTGTCGATGGTTATCAAAATAGACTATCCACGGCCCTCTCTGCATGGATCAGCACAGAGCATGTAATTTTGTAACTTGAAACTCCACAATCTCCGCTCAGATCCAATCAAATTCTGACCACTAGAGGACACAGTCAAAAACTTCTAGCCTTGCTCCAAGTCTGTCCTTGATGATATGTCCATGTATGTATAGTAATTCTATCCTTATATTAGGCAAGTCTAGATAAGCGGACGCTCTAAGGTCGCGATTCTTTTATAGGGACACATGTTGTTATTATCAATATAATCTTGAAATTATTATTTAAAAATTAAATCGTATTGTATCTTAATATGTGAGAAACATTTAATGATTAAATAATAAAATTCATCAGTTCCCATGTTCAGATGACAATAGATACCAATCGGTCACCATCAGTAAAGATAATTTATGACAGCGGGCAAGTTACTCAGTTTCTTTGAGCTTTATTATCTTCTGAGGAAAAGTACATCCTGCACAAGAAAACGACTGTAGTCAATTACAGTAAACTATCTGTATACCAGGTATTGAACTTTGTACAAACACGCCGATCATACATGTTTGTGGAACAGAAATTCTGCGAAGAGTGTGAGATCGATTCCTCACAAGGATTTTAATATATCAAAGTTATTCCTTTATCAAACTATTTCATAATGTACATATACCCTGGTACTGTTTCATGTTATAATTCAGACTGTTCCATCTCAAAGTCATCTCATCTAGATGTCACTAAGGACGCTGTTTTGGTGAGGGAGATAGACCTTCGTCCCCTTTCAATTGTTGAAGAAGGTGACGGAAGGTCTACAGTACAGTCTCCCAGCCATACACATAAACATTACGGGATCGGGTGGTCAGGCTCGCTGACTTGGTTGATGCATGTCATGGATCCCAATTAGGTGGATCGATGCTCATGATATAATGTGGGGAGTCCAGGTTAGATGTTGGTCATTAATCACTGGATTGTCTGGGCCAGATTCAATTATGTACAGACCGCCGCCATATAGCTGGAATATTGCTGTGTGCGGCGTTAAACAACAAACAAACCAACCGGACCAGTTGCACTGCACGTGGAATATTCAATGATTAAATTAGTCATCTTTGGGCTTCAGTCATTTAATCAAATTCACATAGATCACACAGTTTCTCCCCGAAACCAAAAGTGACATTGTTTCACTGTTTAAAGTGAAAATGCATTAAATAAACTATTTAACCACAGTTATTAACTTCCTAAATCAAAACAGAACTTACATACTTGTCATTTTAATTGAAATAACAGCTGTTTATCTCCGATTTCAGTCCTAATAAAAGGGACCCCATTATAAGAAATGCGACGTGCAAGAAGCACCAGGCATCACTTTGAAACAGTGTTGCCTTGGCAAGTTTCATGACTGTGTTTGGGGCTCTTGTCAAGTGTTAATGGAATACGTTCCCCCGTGTGAATTTTATCATCGAAATCTTCCCTTATATTCTTGCAGGGTTATAAGTTTGCTTTTCGAATCTGCCCCAACAAGCACAATGTACATGGTAACAATTCCATGTGCAACAGTGTGAGATTTATACACCAGGTGCACAATTACTTCCTGGGAGTTGAGTAACCTGACAACATTGTTCTCTACACACAACCGTGTCTGACGTACAAACCCATATTGTAATCTTTATTTCGGTTTTAAAGTGCCCATGCTTTTACTCACAGCTTATCTCGACTGACTACACTCCCATCTCCATATTGTACATTCATTTGGGGATTGTACGCTTACAACATTGTATATATGGGAAGGAAAAATGTTGTTCGCGACCAATAAACACTGTCGCCCAAATGCATCTGTCGCTTTGGGTAGGCAGTTTTGGCTCACATCCAATTCCTGATCGTGGGAAAAATGGAACTTTTGTCAGCAGCTTGGTTTATACGAAAGCCTTTTAGGGCCATTTGTTGTTATCTTGAAAGTTCAAGATACTAAGTTGAAATTTCAAGATACCATCTTGAATTTCCAAAGTACTAAGTTAAAATTTCTAGATACTATTTGAAATTTCAACTAAGTATTTTGAAATTTCAACTTAGTATCTTGAAATTTCAACTTAGCGTCTTGAAAATACAACTGTATCTTGAAATTTCAAGTTCGCATCTTATTTTGAAATTTCAGGATAATGAGTTGAAATTTCAAGAACCAGAAGTTTAAATTTCAAGATACTAAGTTTAAATGTCAAGTTAGTATTCAAGTTAAACTGATAATCTTGAAATTTCTACTTAGTATCTTGAAATTTCAACCTCTGTATCATGAAATTTCAAGTTAGCATCTTATTTTGAAATTTCAAGATTATTCTCTTGGAATTTCAGCTTAGTATGTAGTATCTTGAAATTTCAAGATATGAAAAAACCAAAACCAAACCAAATGGCCCTAAAAGGCTTCCGTTAAAAGGACCCACCATGTAATATGGGATGAATTCAGTATTCAAATAAATATAAATATTAGAGAAACTGCCTGGGGAAACTACTCAATAAGTACGTCACAAAGTTTGGACCAAGTTTAGGGGGGATAGGGGAGAACGGTTATGAATTGTGTTAATCAACAACACACATGCAGGTTCACCTGATCTTGATTTGATCTTGTTTTGTTTCAAGCAGTGACAAGGACGTACCTTGACTTAACACATTTTTTGACATTTGCAAATCATTCATGTCTATGCATTTCTCAAGAAAAATCGGCGACTGGGCATAACGTCTTTACACACTGTTTGTCAATCAACAAAGTTTGTTGGATCTCAAATCAACATGACACAACATCGTTAAGGTTTTTTTTTATGAATGGGCATGTTTGGATTTACACATTCCAAAACTGAGCATCCAGGGATAAAGTATATTTTTTACGTGACGAATTATTTGAAAATAAAATCACAGCATTATTGAAAACAGATCAATGTATGCAATTAAACGCTTTTCTTCCTGGGTACAAATAAGCGCCAAATTTTGCAAAGTTGATCAATCAGTGACGACCTTTCTTACACGTGTACCCGTCAATCACAGAAGTTTTAGCGGGAGCCAATCAGTGACCACCTTAGTTTTTGTTTCTAACACGTGTACCTGTCAATCATGGCAGTTTCAGCGGGACAATAAAAGACAGCGCCATCACTACGGCGTCATTCTGCTCTTTCTTTCCAAGAACACAAACGATGTCTGGAAATCGACAACTTCGCCGCGGACTCTCTGTGGATCGGGATATACAGTGCGACTGTCCATTCCTCTCCAGGTTTGCCAACCTGTTTGCTCCAAACCCGGACAACAGTGTCATCCCAACTTTGGAACTCTTCACGGAGTACAAGGCCAAAGTGGCAGCCTGGACTGAAGACCAGCAACTCGTAGCTCTCGCCGGTAGACGCCAAGCCTTCACTACTCAGTTCCGGGCGGTCGCCATCAACGTGGGCTTCGCTTACGTGGAATCTCCTCGCCGTGGGTATAAGGTTAAGAAGGTCAGGGTAGGTCGGAATTTGGGGGGAGGGGAGGGAGATAGGGACGTTTTGGGGGAACCCTTGCGGTATTCTTTGAGGGGTCACAATACTCGTAGAGCAGTGCAGGAGAGGGAGAGGAGGGGGGATATGTTTTCGGCTCCTATCGTTGCACCTGTCGGTGGAGAAATTGGGAAGGGGGTTTTTGCCACTCGGAATTATAGGAGGAAGGAGGTGGTGTGTGAGTACTTGGGCCAGCTGATTCCGAGGGCAGACGTTGCTGGGAGGTTGGATGAGTACGACAGGCTAAATTTAACTTACCGGTTTATTCACGTTCAGGGGGCTCATGGTCATGAGGCACTTGTTTTGGACGGCCATCGAAATCACCAGGGCAATCGTATTGACCCTGATTCAAATTTGGGGGCAACCATGAACCACTCTAGGGATAACGCTAACTGTAGGTTAACCCGGGTTATGGGGAGGAGGGGGGAACGGGACAGATTCTGGATGGTGACCAAAACGGGGGTAAGTGCTGGCGCGGAGCTCCGGTGGGAGTACGGGGACTTCAGACGAGGAGTGGAGGGCTTCATCGACCACAGGGAGTTCGGCCGCCGCTAACACCATGTCAGGAACCTAGTTTCCTCGACGGCCTTTTTCAAGGCCCCAAATGACCCAGAAGGAAACTTGAAGCATGAAATGAAAACTTGAATGAATAACTTGAACAAGAATGAATTTTTGAAAATAATAATGGCCCTGAATGTGCTAAAACCTATTTTTCACAAAAGGAAACTTGAAGCATGTATTGAAAACGTTAACAGAATAACTTGAACAAGAATGTATTTTTATAAAAATCAAGAATGGTACTATATGTACTAAAACTGATTTTTTTACGGAAGGGAACTTGAACAAAATGAAAACATGATTGAATTTCTTTTCAAATTACGCTATATCACGGCCTTAAATATATTGCCTAATGATGTGCCATTTTTTTCTCGCGGAAAACAGGAAATAAGATCTTGATAATGAAATTTGAAAAACAGGATAAAATGTTAAAATTAAAGAGGAACAATTCATGTTGAATGAAAAACTACAATTATATAACATTGTTTCATAGTTCACTCGAAAATTAGTAACTTTCCTTAAATATACACAGGAGCTGTTCTTCAGAATGTATGCGATCCTTAAAAACAGAAACCACGTTACCATAAATATTAAGAATAAAGGTAAACAGTACAAAAGTATTTTTTCACAAGGATGAAAAACATACAAGCTATCAATGACACCACCAGGATCCTTGCTTAAATGTGTTTGTGCCCTCCGTCCAATGATAACAAACAGCTGTGTTTAAGGTCACGTGAAGAAAGTAGGGTTTTTCCTAACTGCCTTGCCCCACTATTCATAGGGACTCGCCATTTGGTATTCTGATGGCATGTGTATATTTTTTAAATAAACACCTTTTCCAGACAAAACAATTATTTTTTTCCAGACAATTCCTTTTACAGAAATGAACTGTTTCCAAGCAATGAATGTCTCCAACAGAAAGCCCAGCCAAGAGGATAAATATTGCAAAACTCTGTTTCTTTAAGTAGACAGAATAATACTTGCTAGTGAACACTCAGGTTGATAATGATAATAATATACAGAGCCAGTTTGGTTGATGCATGTCATCGATCACAATTGCGTTGATCGATGCTCACTGGATTGTCTGGTCCAGATTCGATTCTTTTCAGACCGCCGTCATGTAGCTGGAGTGCGGCGTTAGTGAACAGAAAGTAATGCGACTATTGGCATTAACGTTTTGACAATGCATCTACAATCGTTCCACCTTATTTTGTTCTGAAGAGCTTATCTTCTAACGACTCCCTAAGAGGCGGATTAAAAGTAATTATATCACAAAACAAGAAGCAAATTTCCAACTGTTTCTGTTGATTCGTGCCAGAGATGTCAAGTTCAGTAACGAGACGTTATAACGGGGTAGTGCCCAGTCCTGAATATACCGCAATTTCCGGAGTCCTTTAAGCGATGGTCTCTCAAGCGACTTTTAGTATCGTTGCAAGGTGCTATCTCATTGAAAGATCATAGCGCGTGGAAACTTTGAAAAAGACATTCACTTGGTCGTATCCAGCGAGGGATTTCCCACATTCTACAGTTGGCTCATGCCACAAAATATTAATTATTTGTTGATCGGACAGATATTTTTTGTTTGGTAATTATACCGAGGGTGTATTTTAAGAAATTGCAACAAATTCTAAAGCCTAATGTAGCGATATCTGCCACACACCAAACTCTAAATGTTACACAATGTAGTTCAGGCAATCCTTGGGACATTTCAAATTATGCCATAATATATACAACCAGTGTTATAAAACCACGGTGTATTTATTTACTCGCAAGTTATCAATCACCTCAGGGAGTGATAGTTTTCTTTGGGTGTATTCAATGTCGCTTCTAATGTGCACCAAAATATACATGTAGTCAATTTCACAACACTGATGCATATATTAAATACAGTAAGCAAGAAATAACATGGTTAATACATATATATTGTTGTCTACAGTGTCCAGTTCTGTTCCCAAGTGAAGAATAAAGTCTTATCGAAGGCACATATGATTGTATTGTAGTGGGCAGCGTTGTTCCGAGAAGAGGTAGCAAGCAATATCCGACTCTTTGTCTCTGAATTGGACGGAAGCCGTTTGGGGCCATTTGTTCTTTGTTTTTTCTTGCAATTTGAAGATGTTATATTGAAAGTTCAGAATAATTTGAAATTTTAAGACCATAACTTTTATATAAATAAAATTTTAACTTAGTATCTTGGAATTTAACTTAGTATCTTGAAATTTAACTTTGGATCTTGAAATTTCCACACACAAAATAAACAAATGGCCCTAAAATGCTCACCAACAGGCTTCCGTAGAATTTGTCTGGCCAAGGAAACTATGTTACAAATTGTCAGTATCCTTGGCTCCCAGAATATGGCCAGTTGCATGCATGGGACACGTGAAAGTTATGCACCGGTGCCACTTCAGTTTCAACACAGTCTGCCCCTTGCCATGCCTGCTGGCATGTACAAAAATCATCGGGCATGGCCCACGGTGGCTGACAGTGTTGAAACGGTTGAAATTTAAAGATACTAATTTAAATTTGTAAGTTATGATCTTGAAATTTCAACTTAGTATGTATCTTGAAATTTCAATAATAAAAAAAAATGGCCCTAAACGGTGTTACACTATAAATCTGAAAGAAAATCTTTAAACTGTCCAAATTACAAGTGTGTTTGATTTGTCTTTTGAGATTGTGTGTCTAAAGTATATGAATAGTTACAGATAGTTATATATCAATGTTATAACTACCGGTAGCCCGTCTGGGTTCCGGGTTAGAACAGATCCCCATTAAGCCATGCTTGTTGTAAGAGGAGAAGAAATGGATCGGGTGGTCAGGCTCAGTGTCTTCGCTGACTGCATGTGCTGGAATCACAATTAAGTGGGTCAATGATCATGATGTCGATCACTGGATTGTGTGATCACACAGATTCGATTAATTAACGACCGTCGAACAGCTGGAATATTACTAAACCCAGCATTAGGCAACAAGCAAACCCCCTTGAAATAACTATAACAAGACAATATATGTCTACTGCAGTATGGGCACACACACCAACGAATGTATTAATTATTTACTTTTTTATAGACAAACGTGTATGTTATGTGTGAGTCTCATTTCACTAAAATAGATTGTGCTATCCTTGTGTCTTAATCTAGTTATGGAGCAGGTTAAAAGTTCGTGTATTCAGGACTTAATGTATTATATTCTGACACTGGGTGGGGATTCGAGGTTATTGCGGCATGGTATCTCTGTGACTCGACGTTAAACCCCATTTCACCTCACCTCACCAAGGTGACTATGCTTGTCGTAAAAGGCTACTAACGTGATCGGGTGGTCAGAGTCGCTGACTTGGTTGATGCATGTCATCGATCCCAATTGCGTGGATCGATGTTCATGATACCAATCACTGGATTGTCTGGTCCAGACTCGATTATTTGCAGACCGCCGTCACATAGCTGGAATATTGCTGTGTGCGGCGTTAAACAACAAACCAAACTAATAATCCAGCTGTATCACGGCCGTCTGTAAATAAATCGAGTCTGGACCTGACAATCTAGTGATTGACATCGTGAGCTTCAATCCACGTAATTGGGATACGATGACATGCATCAACCAAGTCAGCGGCGTGGGTCGTTATACTCATAATATCAATAACTGGGTCGTCTGGTACTGATGCGATTATTTGCAGATGATTTGAATATTGCTGAGTGCGGCCCACAATATTCTGTATTTTGGCCAGGTGTCATAGCCTGACAATAGTGGCTTTAAGTTTTCAGATTGTGTTAAACAATATAGGGTGTGCTGGACCTAATTCAATAAAATCTACAAATCCTGCAATTTGTAGGATTGATCATATTTGACCATATTTTAAGTATTTCATTAAGCCATACTTAATTTTAAATCCAATAGAATTTTTTAAAATCTAGATCTAAATCAGATTTTGTGATTTGAAAGCATGGTCCAACTGAATGAACAGGCGTGTTGCTGGGGTATGGTAGATGTGGATTCGAATGTTTGAAAAGCCGTCACAAATTAGAGTGCCAGAGTATTATATGTATTGCGAGCTATGGGACCTGCAAGAGATTCTTTTCCATTTCTCTGCCTGCCTGTAATATTTTCAGACTACTGCTGTCCTGTACATCTCCCAGTGTGTCGTGTCAGTTTCAACCACGTGAATTTCGTGCAGCGCGTGCACTACAGTCGCCCCAACTCATGGTGGACGAGAAGCCAATGGTGAAGCGGCCTTAGCCAGGTTATAACACTTGGACAGACTGTAGACAGGCGCGTGAGCCTGTAAGGGATTGAGTGGAAACTTTGACAAGCAATACACGAATGTGGTCACCAGGGGCTATCAAGAGACACAGAAGCTGGGTCGTCCTGTGACATTTTAGAATTGAATTCACGGAGATACAATTTCCTTCACTTTACACATTCGAATGGCAGCCTCAGAATAAAGCATCTTTGTTCAAGCATGTTCTTTAATAAAACCATGATTATTGAAAAATCACAATACATCATACATTTAAAACTGAAAACAGTCTTTGAATATTATGTAATTAATATTCATGAAAGCTGTTAAGTTAAAACAAGAGTCATCAGAAGATGACAAATCACCCAGGCCCCCACAAATTAAAACAAGAGTCCTCAGAAAGATGACATATCCCCCCGGCAGCTGTCTGTAAAGTAACCACAAGTAAATGTGCAATTCTCTATGTAATGAGTCAAGAGTTGAATGTTCTTTAAGAAGCATACATTGTTTACCAACAAAAGATCCACCATGGTCGCATCCATATGAAATGAAAAGTAAAACGTGTGTTTCTGTGGGTTTTTTTATGCCAACAAATGACAAATTACAAGAAACAATCGTATAGTCAACGAAGTCATCTGTATCCCCGACCCATTTTAACACGTTATGGTCCCAAACAAGGTAACTGACCAAACATTTCTCTTAGCCCATGTCAAAATAGCTGCAATGGAAATTCTAAAGTAAACATTTCTAAAACTCCTTAATATCAAATGGCACCTGTTCAGTATGTACTTTATATATAGACATGCAATGTTTGGCAAGGAAATATTTAACAGTTTATTTGTTATACTCCACAAGTGAACCCACCCTATATGAAAAATTAAATCCAACTTGTTGCCATGGAAACGTAAAAAATAAAAATTCCTAAATAGCAAAAGGCACCAGTTCAGTATGTGCCTGGTAGACATGCACAGTTTTGTAAGGAAGTATTTAACAGTTTTTGAGTTACGCTCCGGAAACGAACACCATCCTTATAGAACCTAGGTCCAACTTGTTGCCATGTAATCGTAAAAAATAAAAATTTATAAAATTCCTAAATAGCAAAAGGCACCAGTTCAGCATGAGCCTGATAGACATGCAAAGTTTTGTAAGAAAGTTTTGAATGGGTTTTGAGTTATGCTCTGAAAACGAACTCTACCCTATAGAACCTAAGTCCAACTGGCCGCCATGGAAACGTAAAAAAATTTATTTTTTTAAAATCCTAAACAGCAAAAGGCACAACTTCAGTATGTGACTGATAGATATGCCAAGTTTCAATCAAACACACTGAATTATTTTCCAGTTCTGCCCCGGAAAAGGAAATGATTACGGACGGACAGACTGGCTGATCGCTATATCCCCCCGCATTATATGCCGGGGGGGGGGGGGGGGGGGGGATAAAAAGAACAGATCATGTGTTACTTAACTTATTGCCATGGAAACAGAAACAAATATAAATTGGGTGCCGGGTGCCGTTGTACAAAACAACCTTAGCGCTTAGTACAACGGCACCCTGGTCTCTGTGTGTGCAAAGTGTCATGACAGAATACCTATAAACACCACTATGAACAGATTCAAAGTCAAACTTGTTGCCATAGAAACAGGGAATTAATAATTGTTTTGACATTCCTAAATAGCGAAAGGCACTATTTCAGCCCTTGGTCAACACATGTACCAAGTTTGAATAAAAAATGGTAAACAAATTATTAGGGTTGGACGGAGAGACAGACGAGGCGTGGACTATATGCCCCCGCATCATAGGGGGGGGGGGGGGGGGGGATGATAATTCTCAGTGTTAGAGAATAACCAGTCTTGATTATCACCACAACAGATTCCACTTGGAGAGCAAAATAGATGTAAAATTGTATGAATGGACCACCAAATATCATCCCGTGAAGATCCGGGGTGGAATGGGCCTTCAACAACCCATGCTTGCCGTAAAAGGCGACTATGCTTGACGTAAGAGGCGACTAATGGGATCGGGTGGTCGGGCTCGCCGACTTGGTTGATTCATGTCATCGTATCTAAATTGCGTGGATCGATGCTCATGGTATCAATCACTGGATTGTCTGGTCCAGACTCGATTATTTATACAGACTACCGTCGTATAGCTGGAATATTGCTGAGTGCGGCGTTAAACAACAAACCAAATATCAGTGATGACACCAGGTGTTCTCAAAAAGGGTAAGCATGTCCTGCTCTACCAGTAGCACCCGCCATAGTCACTTAAATTGCACGATTAAAGCCGTCGACCAAACAATCCAGTGATGGATGGGCCAGAAATCCAGTTACAGGATACTGCGTTTACTGATTATGATGAAACTAATAAAACTAAGCAATGAGCACATAATGCAGATTTCTCCTTAAATATTTGATAAAGGTGGCCAGGTTTAGTTTAATTGTTGTTTAACGCCGCACTCGGCAATACTCCAGATATATGACGGCGGTATCATGCTTAGTATCACTATATGGTCATGATGACATGTATACGGCCTCACCAAATTGGCATTTAAGATGTAGCGTGTGGATTGCACATTTTTGAAAGCCTAACAAAGTTATAATTTGTTAACAATATTAAGCTAAACGTTGCTGCTAACAGCCAGTTCCCAGAGCCAGTCAAACAAATGAATCAACTCTTAATAATTGTAATAACACTAAACGTTGAATACTGTTCAATCGTGTACTAATGGGATCGAGCAGGTTCGATGCATGTCATCGTATCCCAATTGCGTAGATCAATGATATCAATCACTGGATTGTCTGGTCCGCCATATAGCTGGATTATTGTTGAGTGCAGCGTTAAACAACACACAAACAAAGAAAACCATTCAATATGGACACAACAGACAATGCATGATGTGATTTTATTATACTTTTATACATTGTACGTCATCCTAATCACAAGTAAATAGGGGGCACGGGTGGCCCAGTCGTCTAAGGCGCCGCGATTCGCTGTGCAGAGTTACGTCCCTTGGGCACGCCAGAAACCTATGATTGTGGGTTCGAATCCCGGTTCGCCCCGATTATGTTTCTAGGTTTGTCAGCACCATACCCGTGCTCGTGGGTTTCACCGAAGTGGTAAACGTCTTAGACCTGCATCACTTCGGGATTTCCTCCCACATTAAGCTGACACGCCGTGATATAACTGGAATAATGTTAAAAGCGGCGTTAAACCCAACTCACTCACTCACTCACTCACTCACTCACAAGTAAATAATTCCGACGCGGCGTTAAATTTTAACTCACTACTAGTTTGTCACATGTCGCGGCAACACTGCCATCTCAGGCCGCCTGTGAATACCGAGTCTGGGCGGGACACACCAGCAGTCTATAGCATGTTAGTCTACCATACAGACCCTGAAACAAATATATCCAATACAGCCCATGCAAGTCTATAATAGATTACTTCAGTATCTGAAAATGATATGTCCCTCCTGTTCAAACCTCACTTTGAAGTCGAATAAAATTCAAAATACATCACGCACACAAAAGCACTTCACAGTTTTGAATTCTGTGGGAAATTCTCTGTGATACCGTCCACTGTCCACTGTTAGGCAAAGCAAAATCTCTGAAAATGACCTCAGAAAATATGGTACATCGTAAATCACGCCATTGTTTACACATTATAAAATCACCATTCAGGGCGTTAATCCATTTGAAATCCAAATGACGGATAATTACTCGGAGAAATAAATTGAAAAAAATGGCATATTAGTGATCACAGGTATCTGTCTTTTATCAAAGCACCAATGATCATTAAAAAACGTGCCGATAACCCTATAATCGTTTAGAATGTTTTGGAAAATAGGCAAACACCACGAAGTGAACTTTCCGCATATATATTGGATAGTGTTTACAAAATCACGTTTCACGTATGCGGTTATGAGGCGCCTATGACATCACGTATATTTCAAACTCAGCTTGTACATATATCCTTGAATGCTTTGGTCCTTGGTCCTTGCCCTTGTCACCAATACAAAATGTCTAGATAAAATCAAACGAAATAAATCAGGTGTAGAAACGAACTCTGTGCTCGGAAAACTGCACTTGTTAGTAATGTAGAGAAAGCAACATTCAAATTTTACACAGTGTAGCATTCCTCCTACTTTGAACTATCTATACGTCTATTCGTTGCATACAATGGCCTCAACATTTTCAGACTATGCATGGGAAGAGAATTGTAGCAGGAATTAGGGAACTAAAAATAGAAACATTGCAATGATTTGGTAAATTCAACTGAAATTGTCAAAGTTTCCGTCCTGCGTGACGTAATGAATTACGCAAAATCACGCACAACCACATAAGAATCAGCTACTTTGTCTACAGATCTAGAGCTGTCACACACACACACACGCACACACGCATCCATATATTATCTAGTGGAAATTGTATGCATATTTCTCAGTTTACTGAATCGCAATGTTTCCAAAGTTTGCTGCAACATTAGTCCCGTGGACATTTATTATTTAGAAAACCTATGCTACACTGAAAAAAACCCATAAAGTTTGGTGGTTCAATAGATTTATAGTAAACCAAAATTATTTTTAGGCTTTAATTCATATATACGGAAGCCTTTTAGGGCCATTTTGTTTTTTTGTTTTTTTTTCGATACTATCTTGAAATTTCAAGATACTAAGTAGAAATTTCAAGATACTAAGTAGAAATTTCAAGATACCAAGTTGAAATTTCAAGATACCAAGTTGAAATTTCAAGATACCAAGTTGAAATTTCAAGATAATAAGTTTTTAACATCCTAAGATGTAAAAATACATTTGAAATGAATTATCTTGAAATTTCAACTTAGTATCTTGAAATTTCAAGATAATATCGAAAAATTTAAAAAAAACAAATGGCCCTAAAAGGCTTCCGTACATATAAGATGCCCAATAAGTATTAAAGTCTGTTGTGAAGAACAAAAAGTCCTTTTTTCTGTAAAGGGTCAATATTTTTTTCAGTTTGCTCTGTTCTCTGTTTAATTTCTGTCCACGCCCGCCATCACAAGTCACGTTATGTCATATCCTATAATTTTTCTACATATTGCAGAAGCCTAGCTTTTTCATTAGACTATAAAGGTAAAATTTGTGGTAACATAAATCCATTCTTCCTATAAACGTATTGTAATTATTGCATGTAAGTGCAATTCAGGCAAAGAGAGTCTGTCTAACAGGGACCTTTCGATTGAAAATATTTCTTTAAATTTTTCTGATTTTCAGGCCAAGCTGAGATTTGACTTGATACCACTGTTAGCTGAGTCACTTCCAAGTTTCTAACATGCAAGGACAAAGATAATGACGTCATGTTTTTTGGCTCTGACGTCAGTATCTTCAGGCCGTCTGTGAAAAGATTTAGATCAAGATTTGCTGTGGGAGATTTCAACCGGACTGGTTTCCTTCTGTGTGTGGCGAAACGAGTTCTTGGTACCAGTTTTAATAAGCTCCTCACATCGATGTATTGTTTTCTACACATTCAATATGGTATCCATACCGCGGGTAGTATGCAAAGTAATGGAGTTTTTTTCTGAAACAGAAGGAAAACTAGTTCCACGCTATTGTTGCGCCCGAAACTTATAGACGGGGCCAAGCTTTCGCCTGTGTCCAGCGGCCAGCGCAGTAGTGCCATCCAACACGACCTTGAACTTTCTTGAACCAAAACATGGCGGCCAGGAAGTGAATTTTAGAAATCATCTTGATGATGTTTGCTGTTTTATAAGGAAAATGTGAAATGTCATCGGATACCTTACCAGCCCGTGGATACATAAGGTAGTATGTTTACTGTTAATACTTTTTAAAACTATTTTGCATGGATAGATAAAGTTGTAGACACGGATGTAGCAAGACTTGCATTCGACTGCACCAACAGGCACTGGGTGTGACCGAGGCAAGACATGCTCATTGGTGTCAATTCTGTCTCCTCTCAGGAAATATGGAGCAATGTTCAATAATATTATGACCGCTATTTGTGAATGAACATCATTCTGTAATCCATAGCTGCACCTTAAGTGTATCCAGTGTGAATTTGGATTGTTTTGACTTTTTCTAAAAAAAACAAAAAAACCACACCCAAAGAAGCTCAAACTCGGATGAGCGATATATTGCCAGGATACATTATGTTCAAAAGATAAGCATGCCATTGTTAGCCACTACGCGTGTGTTATTTTTTTCAGATAATTTGAATATATTGAAGTGGCCATTGACTAGTTTGGAATCGAAATAGCAGGTTGGTAACCATTGGTAACCTTGCCCAGAGACCGTAGCTTGTTTTATGGTCTCTGCTTTGTCTCAGTGATATCTTATAATCTTTAAAAATCTTCTTTTAAAAATAAACTGGTCACAGCTAGCAGTTAACCTGATATGATATGTAGTACAAGCAGATTTCCAATGTCCTGTCCCATACTAAAACTCAGAGAATGGAATGAAGGCCGACATGTTTGCAGTACAGTCTGGGTGCCCCCCTGGACATTTCACATCCATTCCTTTTCCTTTTAGCCAAGCACCAGTCCAGCAGAGCTCATTCATATCCTGTGTATTCAGTTCAGTTACAGCATTAGCCACCTTGTTGGAGGTCCTCTGCATACTGCTCCAGCAAGGGGGTGTGGAGTGGCCATGTTTGCCATCTGTAACCTGGCTCTTGTGTTTCCAATAGGGTGTCTGGTATTGTAGACCCAAGGCAAGTCCTGTGTTAGGTGCTACTTTATTTGGTCCAGGATTTCCTGTCTTGATTTTGTTGTACAACTTCATTTCAGGTGCTATGAAGTCACACATAACACATTTCAATGTTATTTTCAGCATGCTCCCCATTTTCTCTCCTTGGCTATCTGCAGCTGAGGCTTGTCAAAGTCAGTGGGTGTCGAACAATGCAGTCGCAGAGCTGTGTTCCATGCTTCGGCCATCTTCTCATTGTCGCATACCCTCAGCTTTGCTTGACCCTTGTTTCAGGTCTTGCTTGCTGCCGCAGTTGGACGCAACAGCCACACACAGGAAGAGATGCTGTCACAGTCTGGTGTTGACAGCCCAGTGCCATCCAACCTCGACTTGGTAACTATTGAGAAGTCTTCAGCACTCATCCTAGTGACAGTCCTGGATATCTGGGGTAGAGAGGCACTTTCTGGCTCTTCAGATTGAAAGGTGAGATATTTGTTCCAGGCAGTGTGGCCCTTCCTTAACTGTGACTTGATTCTCTTGTGACTGACTTTCATTGTGATTGTTTTATTAGAAGCTCACATGATCTACGCATTTCTTGAGCAGTTGAGGTGTCTACACTGTCTGACACTTTTGGGCGTATTGGCAGAGTGTCAGCTAGGAGTGGTCACACCTGGTGGCTCGCTGCACTTGATTGGCTGTACACAGCTACCTGGGAAACTCATCAGTGTAATTGTGGTCTGAGGCCTTCTGATCTGAGTGGCCATATAGAGCATGTATTCATGTTACATTGCAGCATGGTATCTCAGTGAGTTAACACCATAAAACTGGCATGAGTCTCGCCTGGTACAAACACACACCACACCAGGACTCTAAGTTGCAACAGTAGCCAATGCGACCTAAATTTCAGTTGGTCTACTGTCTAAAATACAGAGGTAGCCAAATGACTACCTTGAAAAATATCTTGTGGCAACTAAATTCTATTGCTACACATCTAGTAACAAAATTGCATCATTGTTCAAGTCACAAGTAACAAAATTCAAGTAGAGTTTCCATTAAGATACAATTTCAAGACTAGTGCTGTAACTGGTACATATTATAATAGTTTTTTGATAAAGATATTTTCAAATGCTTTTGGCTACCTACAATATTGCCTTGACTTCTTGATTTTACTACTGGTACAAAAATTTTACACAAGAAAAAAATACTTGTAGCCATATGGCTACTTAGTAAAAAATTAAACTTTGAGGCCTGCTCACCTCACCTCAGCTCACCTCACCTCACCTCACCTCACCTCACCTCAACCCACCCCACCCCACCCCACCCCACCCCACCTCAAATGATGGACAGAGAACATTGTGTGCACTTCAAAACACTCTAAGACTGCAATACACACCTTTCCCACAACTAGATTGGAATGAAAGTGTTTGATTGTTTCATGGTTTGTTATTTGTGTGGTACAGGTGGATGTTTGTTTGTTTGTTGTTCAACACTACCCTAAGCAGTATTCCAGCCATATGACAGGTTTTTGAATAGTCAAATCTGTACCAGACAATCCAGTGATTGACATTATGAGCATTGATCATCACAAGTGAGACAGACCCGTGAAGATCCGGGGTAGAATAGGTCTCCAGCAACCCATACTTGCCGTAAAAGGCGACTATGCTTGTCGCAAAAGGCATCTAATGGGATCGGGTGGTCCGGCTACATCATGTACATGTCATCATCCCAATTGCGTGGATCGACGCTCATGATGTCAATCACTGGATTGTCTGGTCCAGAACAGGTTCATGTTTAATAGGGATGGTCTGGAAATGAGATTTAAATTTAAGGATGGTTTGTGTAGCTTCAGGTTGAAGGCTTTCTCTGAAAATGGGTCAAGTGGTCAAATAGACTATGCATACTTATACTGCTTTGCACATCTTCAGGGTGTTTTGTGAGTTTTCTGGCTGATGTCATTCTCTGGAGATGAATCAAATGGTCACATCAACTGTGTCCAGTGACCAGGGTGTCTTAGGGGTGTTTTGTGTTGTTTCTTGTTAAGGTCATTCTCTACAAATTGGCAAGTGTTCCAATAGGTAGTGTATAGTAACAAGACACCTCATAGCAAGGGTAGGTGTAGATTACAAGGTGTCAAGTGTTCCAATAGGCAGTGTATAGTAACACATCATAGCAAGGGTAAGTGTAGATTACAAGTTGTCTTAAGGATGGATTTGTGCAGTTTTTGGATAAAGTCATTCTCTTGACATGGGTAAAGTGTTTAAATAGACAGTGTTCTTAGAGCATAAGGAGTGAGTGAGTATGGTTTTACGCCGCTTTTAGCAAATTTCCAGCAATATCTCGATGGGGGACACCAGAAATGGGCTTCACACATTGTACCCATGTCAGGAATCAAACCCTGGTCTTCGTCATGAGGAGCCAACACTTTGACCACTTGGCTACCCGACCGGCCCTAAAGCAGATATATCATAGCATGGGTAGATTTAGATTACAGGGTGTCTTACGGGTGTTCTGTGCTGTTTCTTCTTGAAGTCATTATCTGGGCATGGGTCAAGTGGTCAAATAGACTGTTTTTTACTAATTGTAAATTAACTAGATTTGACCAGAAGCATCCGTAGGTGGTGAGGATTCAAAATTGTACAAATGGTGGTGCTGATCCCCTCCGCCTTCCAAGGGGTTGAGGGGCGGGGCCAAATAAGGGTAATTTTGCCATGTTGCTTTTGGCGACTTCTTTGGAACTCAGAGCTATCCATACCCTCCCGCCCCACCCCCCATTAAGCCATACCCCCCACCCCAATCCAACATTTAGCCATACCCTCCCACCCTGTCCGACCCTGTAGCCATACCCCCCTACACCACACCTCACCAGGTGGCCATACCATCCCACCCCTCACCACCATAGAACCATACCCCTCCCCACCCCTCCCCACCCCTCACCACCATAGAACCATACCCCTCCCCACCCCTCCCCACCATGTAACCATAACCCTCCCACCCCTCACCACCCCTCACCACCATAGAACCATATCCCTCCCCTCCCCGCCATGTAACCATAACCCTCCCACCCCTCACCACCCCGCCCCACCATGTAGCCATACCCCCCTACACCACCGCACCCCACCAGGTGGCCATACCATCCCACCCCACACCACCATGTAGCCATACCCCTCCCCACCCCTCCCCACCATGTAACCATAACCCTCACACCCCTCACCACCCCTCCCCACCATGTAGCCATACCCTCCCACCCCTCACCACCCCTCCCCACCATGTAGCCATACCCTCCCACCCCTCAACACCCAACCCCACCATGTAGCCATACCCTCCCACCCCTCAACACCCCGCCCCACCGTGTAGCCATACCCTCCCACCCCTCAACACCCCGCCCCACCATGTAGCCATACCCTCCCACCCCTCACCACCCCACCCCACCATGTAGCCATACCCTCCCACCCCTCACCACCCCACCCCACCGTGTAGCTATACCCTCCCACCCCTCAACACCCAACCCCACCATGTAGCCATACCCTCCCACCCCTCAACACCCAACCCCACCATGTAGCCATACCCTCCCACCCCTCACCACCCCACCCCACCGTGTAGCCATACCCTCCCACCCCTCACCACCCCACCCCACCATGTAGCCATACCCTCCCACCCCTCAACACCCAACCCCACCATGTAGCCATACCCTCCCACCCCTCACCACCCCACCCCACCATGTAGCCATACCCTCCCACCCCTCACCACCCCGCCCCACCATGTAGCCATACCCCCCTACACCACCGCACCCCACCAGGTGGCCATACCATCCCACCCCACACCACCATGTAGCCATACCCCTCCCCACCCCTCCCCACCATGTAACCATAACCCTCACACCCCTCACCACCCCTCCCCACCATGTAGCCATACCCTCCGACCCCTCACCACCCCTCCCCACCATGTAGCCATACCCTCCCACCCCTCACCACCCCACCCCACCATGTAGCCATACCCTCCCACCCCTCACCACCCCACCCCACCATGTAGCCATACCCTCCCACCCCTCAACACCCCACCCCACCATGTAGCCATACCCTCCCACCCCTCACAACCCCATCCCACCATGTAGCCATACCCTCACACCCCTCACCACCCCACCCCACCGTGTAGCTATACCCTCCCACCCCTCAACAGCCAACCCCACCATGTAGCCATACACCCCACCCCTCACCACCCCACCCCACCATGTAGCCATACCCTCCCACCCCTCACCACCCCACCCCACCATGTAGCCATACTCTCCCATCCCTCACCACCCCACCCCACCATGTAGCCATACCCCCCCACCCCTCACGCCCCACCCCACCATGTAGCCATACCCTCCCACCCCTCAACACCCCACCCCACCATGTAGCCATACCCTCCCACCCCTCACCACCCCACCCGACCATGTAGCCATCCCCTTCCACCCATCAACACCCAACCCCACCATGTAGCCATACCCTCCTACCCCTCAACACCCCACCCCACCATGTAGCCATACCCTCCTACCCCTCACCACCCCACCCCACCGTGTAGCTATACCCTCCGA
Organism: Haliotis cracherodii; assembly: GCF_022045235.1. NCBI lineage: Eukaryota > Metazoa > Mollusca > Gastropoda > Lepetellida > Haliotidae > Haliotis > Haliotis cracherodii. The sequence goes on from NW_027266283.1 coordinate 5,511,156, forward strand.
CCCCTCACCACCCCACCATGTAGCCATACCCTCCTACCCCTCAACACCCCACCCCACCATGTAGCCATACCCTCCTACCCCTCAACACCCAACCCCACCGTGTAGCTATACCCTCCCACCCCTCAACACCCAACCCCACCATGTAGCCATACCCTCACACCCCTCACCACCCCACCCCACCATGTAGCCATACCCTCCCACCCCTCACCGCCCCACCCCACCATGTAGCCATACCCTCCCACCCCTCAACACCCCACCCCACCGTGTAGCCATACCCTCCCACCCCTCACAACCCCATCCCACCATGTAGCCATACCCTCACACCCCTCACCACCCCACCCCACCGTGTAGCTATACCCTCCCACCCCTCAACAGCCAACCCCACCATGTAGCCATACACCCCACCCCTCACCACCCCACCCCACCATGTAGCCATACCCTCCCACCCCTCACCACCCCACCCCACCATGTAGCCATACTCTCCCATCCCTCACCACCCCACCCCACCATGTAGCCATACCCCCCCACCCCTCACGCCCCACCCCACCATGTAGCCATACCCTCCCACCCCTCAACACCCCACCCCACCATGTAGCCATACCCTCCCACCCCTCACCACCCCACCCGACCATGTAGCCATCCCCTTCCACCCATCAACACCCAACCCCACCATGTAGCCATACCCTCCTACCCCTCAACACCCCACCCCACCATGTAGCCATACCCTCCTACCCCTCACCACCCCACCCCACCGTGTAGCTATACCCTCCGACCCCTCACCACCCCACCATGTAGCCATACCCTCCTACCCCTCAACACCCCACCCCACCATGTAGCCATACCCTCCTACCCCTCAACACCCAACCCCACCGTGTAGCTATACCCTCCCACCCCTCAACACCCAACCCCACCATGTAGCCATACCCTCACACCCCTCACCACCCCACCCCACCATGTAGCCATACCCTCCCACCCCTCACCGCCCCACCCCACCATGTAGCCATACCCTCCCACCCCTCACCACCCCACCCCACCGTGTAGCCATACCATCCCACCCCTCAACACCCAACCCCACCATGTAGCCATACCCCCCCACCCCTCCTCACCCCACCCCACCATGTAACCATAACCCTCCCACCCCTCACCGCCCCACCATGTAGCCATACCATCCCACCCCTCAACACCCAACCCCAACATGTAGCCATACCCCCCCACCCCTCCTCACCCCACCCCACCATGTAACCATAACCCTCCCACCCCTCAACACCCCGACCCACCATGTAGCCATACCCTCCCACCCCTCACCGCCCCACCCCACCATGTAGCCATACCATCCCACCCCTCCCCACCCCACCCCACCATGTAGCCATACCCTCCCACCCCTCAACACCCCGACCCACCATGTAGCCATACCCTCACACCCCTCACCGCCCCACCCCACCATGTAGCCATACCATCCCACCCCTCAACACCCCGACCCACCATGTAGCCATACCCTCCCACCCCTCACCACCCCACCCCACCATGTAGCCATACCCTCCCACCCCTCAACACCCCGACCCACCATGTAGCCATACCCTCACACCCCTCACCACCCCACCCCACCGTGTAGCTATACCCTCCCACCCCTCAACACCCAACCCCACCGTGTAGCCATATACCCCACCCCTCACCCCACCCCACCATGTAGCCATACCCTCCCACCCCTCACAACCCCACCCCACCGTGTAGCTATACCCTCACACCCCTCACCACCCCACCCCACCGTGTAGCCATACACCCCACCCCTCACCCCACCCCACCATGTAGCCATACCCTCACACCCCTCACCGCCCCACCCCACCGTGTAGCTATACCCTCCCACCCCTCAACACCCAACCCCACCATGTAGCCATACACCCCACCCCTCACCCCACCCCACCATGTAGCCATACCCTCCCACCCCTCACAACCCCATCCCACCATGTAGCCATACCCTCACACCCCTCACCACCCCACCCCACCGTGTAGCTATACCCTCCCACCCCTCAACAGCCAACCCCACCATGTAGCCATACACCCAACCCCTCACCACCCCACCCCACCATGTAGCCATACCCTCCCACCCCTCACCACCCCACCCCACCATGTAGCCATACTCTCCCATCCCTCACCACCCCACCCCACCATGTAGCCATACCCCCCCACCCCTCACGCCCCACCCCACCATGTAGCCATACCCTCCCACCCCTCACCACCCCACCCCACAATGTAGCCATACCCTCCCACCCCTCACCACCCCACCGTGTAGCCATACTCCCCTCACCACCCCACCCCACCATGTAGCCATACCCCCTACACCACCCCACCCCACCATGTAGCCATACCCTCACCACCCCACCCCACCGTGTAGCCATACTCCCTTCACCACCCCACCCCACCATGTAGCCATACCCCCTACACCTCCCCACCCCACCGTGTAGCCATACCCTCACCACCCCACCACACCGTGTAGCCATACTCCCTTCACCACCCCACCCCACCCCACCATGTAGTCATACCCTCACACCCTTCACCACCCCACCCCACCGTGTAGCCATACTCCCCTCACCACCCCACCATGTAGCCATACCCCCCTACACCACCCCACCCAACCATGTAGCCATACCCTCACACCCCTCACCACCCCACCCCACCATGTAGTCATACCCTCACACCCTCACCACCCCACCCCCCACCCCACCATGTAGCCATACCCCCTACACCACCCCACCCCTCCATGTAGCCATACCCCCCTACACCACCCCACCCCACCATGTAGTCATACCCTCACACCCTCACCACCCCACCCCCCACCCCACCATGTAGCCATACCCCCTACACCACCCCACCCCACCATGTAGCCATACCCCCCTACACCACCCCACCCCACCATGTAGCCATACCATCCCACCCCTCACCACCCCTCCCCACCATGTAGCCATACCCTCACACCCTTCACCACCCCGCCCCACCATGTAGCCATACCCTCACACCCTTCACCACCCCACCCCACCATGTAGCCATACCCCCCTACACCACCCCACCCCACCATGTAGCCATACCCTCACACCCTTCACCACCCCACCCCCCGCCCCACCATGTAGCCATACCCCCCACCCCATCCCACCATACAACTACTAATTCTGTTTAAAATGTTTTTATTTGACTTCTAATGTGCATCATGCGCCCCCTAAAGCGTGTCATGTGTCAAGCTCACAACACTGATGTATGTCTGTATAAAATACAACAAGCAAGAAGTAGCATGATAAATACATGTATATAGCTGTCTACAGTTTCCAGTTCTGTTACCAAGTGAAGAATTAAATCTTGGAAGGGGCCCCTATACTTTTATTGTAGTGGACAGCATGTCCCCGTAGTTTCTGGCAGGATGAGTGAGTGATATTTTTTAGAAGAAGCAAGAGTTTGTCTAGCCAAGAAAACATTTTTGTGACAATACGTTAGGCTTAAAAAATAAAAGAATTGGTTCTCAGGCAATGACCTTTGAAAATATAGTGTGCGAGGGTGGTGTTTTGGGGAGTTTTTTTGCTTGTTCTAACTTGTATGTCACCAAATACACAGTTGTTGTTTGTTTGTTTGTTTAATGCCGATATCAGCAATATTCCAGCTATATGACAGCAGTCTGTAAATAATCGAGTCTGGACCAGATGATCCAGTGACTGACATCTTGAGCATCAGTCCAAGCAATTGGATTCGATGACATGCATCAACCAAGTCAGCAAGCCTGACCACCAGATCCCGTTAGTCGCCTTCTACAGCAAGCATGGGTTGCTGAAGACCTCTTCCACCCCGGATCTTACACAGGAGGGTACCATCAGCCTCCCTACATAAAGAAACATACAGTCTCCTGTTGCCACAACGACCATAACACGAGATGTGCAGGAAAGCAGTGTGCATGTAAAGGGAAGTAACTGCGTGCTATATTGGATCGCATTGTGTTTAAGTATGTGGATTCTTCATTTTTAATTTTGAAAATGGAAATAAAAATGAAACTTGCGGCGGACTTTATGATGATGCAGGCAGCGCCTGAGAACCAAGACTGTTATTTTTTTGGCCTTAGTACAATATTCCCTGATAATATCAGCATTCGTAGCGGCCATGATGGGCCTGGGTATAGGCAGATGAATGTCATGTCTGTTTGTCATGTAAATGTCATGCACCAGTGTCACTTCAGATTTGACACATGAAGTAGGGAATATGTCTTCAGCAACCCATGCATGCCGTAAGAGGCTACTAATGGATCGGGTGGTCAGGCTCGCTGACTTGGTTGATGCATGTCATTGTATCACATTTGCGTAAATCGATGCTTGTTATGTCAATCACTGGATTGTTTAGTGCAGACTCGATTATTTACAAACAACACTTCAGTTTCACACAGTCTGCCCCCTGGCCATGCCTGCACGCGGCATGTTAAAATATCCGACTTAGTCCACAGTGACTGACAGTGTCAATATCAGTCTTCAGTTCTATAAACTCTTGATCATGCCCCATTGATAAGCTGTGTGACACGGTTCATTTGAAACAATCTTGAAACAGTCCAAATAACAAATGTGTTTGTCTTTTGATATTGTGTGTGTAAACTATATGAATAGTTACATTTTGATTTATATCAGTGTTTTTACTACCAGTAGCCCGTCTGGTCAGGCTCAGTGATTGCATGTCCGTGAATCTCCTTTAAGAGTATCAGTGCTCATGGTATCACTGGATTGTCTGGTCCAGACTCAATTATTTTCATAATTATAGTTGGAATATTGGAATAGTGTAGCGACATCACCCATACAAACCTGAAATAGCTATAACTAGATGACCTTCAGTATATGTCTACAAGAACACACACCATCAAATGTAGTAAATATTTACTTTTCTTTATAGACAAATTTGTTTATTATTTGTGAGTCTTATGTCACTAAATATAGATTGTGTTATCTTTGTGTCTAATCAAGTCATCAAGCATCTTGAAAGTTTGTGCAGTCTGGACATGCGGTATTATATCCTGACGCCCTGAGGGGATTCGGGTTACAACTGATCCCATCAACAAGGTTATATCAGCTGAGTGGCCAGGTTGACAGCCTGTCATACCACACAGCGTGGGTTGTTACTCGTAATATTAATCACTAGATTGTCTGGTCCAGATGTGATTATTTACAGACTATTGGACTAATGCTTAGTGTAGCCTGTCGTACCCACACAGCGTGGGTTGTTATTCGTAATATCAATCACTAGATTGTGTGGTCCAGATGTGGTTATTTACAGACTATTGGAATAATGGGTCAAGTGGACCAATAGACTATGTACACTGACCAGATACATGATAGCATGGGTAGATTTAGATTACAGGGTGTCTTTAGGGTGTTTTGTGTTGTTTCTGGTTAAAGTCCTCCTCTTGAGATGGGTCAAAGGGTCAAATACACTATGCATACTGACCAGATACATCATAGCATGGTTAGATTTAGATTACTGGGTGTCTAACAGGGTTTTTGATGTAGCTTCAGGTTAAAAGCATTGTCTGGACATGGGTCAAGTGGTGTAATAAGGTATGTACAGTGACTAGATACATCATAGCATGGATAGATTTAGATTGCAGGGTGTCTAACAGGGTGTTGGATGTAGCTTCAGGTTAAAATCATTGTCTGGACATGACAAATCCACACAGATGACAAATCGACTCTGATGACAATCCACACAGATGACAAATCCACTCAGGTGACAATCCGAAAAGAGGACAGATTCCCCCAAGGGTCCAGTACCAGCATGTCTCCTGACATCCACCAGTTTCGACCAGGTTAATGAGTGGTGTTGATATGTCTGTGAGTACCAAGCTGCCTCAAAGTCTTCACAGGTTGGCCATGTTTGAGCTGAGGGGTTTGCTCCAATAACTCATAAAGTCGGAGATGTCATGTAGCTGGAATATCTGTGACTGTGACAAGCAAACAACAGTTTCTCAACTGTAGACAAGGGGGAGGTAATTTGCAACATTGGTGGAAGAGTAAGCTCCCTTTGGTCTGTTGTCCTGAGGAGGATATTTGAAATTATTGTCTTGACCCTGACCATTATTTTTATTTGTTGGATCACAGATTGTCAAAGTCATATGTCTGAGTTGGGAACAGCCTGAATCAGCTTCATATTGGAAGCCTGCCCCATTCCCCAGACATTAAACCTTTTGGTGGACTGTTTACCCCTGAAGAACAAGATTGTGTCGACGCAGTGGTCTCCACATCCCCAAGTTTTCATGTGGATAATGACGGGTTTAGACACTGCCCATCTTGACTTGTTTGCCATGTGTCTCAACCACCAGCTCCCCATCTATGTCAGTCCAGGGGCCCGTTTCACAAAGTGATCGTAGCGCTACGAGTACCGTAACTCCTATACTTTAACATAGACTTACGGCTGTCTTAGCGCTACGAACCCTTTGTGAAATGGCCCCCAGTACCATATCTGCATCCATAACTCTCCACATGGATGCCCTGTCAGTGAGTTGGGAGGGTTGCTTGCTTACGGTTTTCCCCCTAGGCCTCTAGTGGACCGAGTCCTGAGACATGTGGAGGACACGGATCGGGTTCCATAGTTCTTGGTTCCCAGACTTGGTTCCCAGACTGTTTCCACTTCTCATGACAGTGCCACTCCAGCTCCCACTACCTCGCAATCTACTTCGTCAGCCTCAATCAGACACGGAAGCCTCCACAATCTACACCTACACACTTGGAAACTAGCATGGCGAAAGTGCAGGCTTCCGTTTTCTCCAAGTGGCGCGGTTTGGGAGACTTCCCTTCTCTGCCATCTGATGGCTCAAGTTCGGACAATGGCTTTGAGGAGTGGTTGGGAACACATGGCAGCAACTATTCCCATGGTAGCAGATTTTTTGGCTACATCTCCGCCAGAAGAATAATTTCATACATTATACGATTGAGGGATACTCATCAGTTTCAGCATCGGTCCTCCAACATGATGGGCTCTCCATCGGCAACCATCCAGTGCAAAATGGCCTCATGAAGTAATTTCAAATGGAGAATATTAAGCGGAATCTGGCTGAGGTCCTGTGTGCTTAAATGGTTGCTTGGTTGGTTGTTTTGTTGTTTAACACTGCACTCAGTAATAATCCAGTCTGGAGCAGACAATCCAGTGATTGATATCACGAGCATCGATCCACGCAATTGGGATCGATGACATGCATCAACCAAGTCGGCGAGTCTGACCACCCGATCAAGTTAGTCGCCTCTCACGACAAGCAAAGTTGCCTTTTACAGCAAGCATGGGTTGCTGAAGACTTATTCTACCCCGGATCTACCCCTAGTTTGCTTGTCAGTCAGTCAGTCAGTCAATCAGCCTGTCAGCCTGTCAGTCAGCCTTGTGTGTGTTTGTGTGTGTTTGTGTGGCCACTTGTTCTTGTCTGAACTTAAGCCAATTTTATTGTGGTATCCACCGAGATACCATTTCTCGCTTTGACATGAATATGCAACTAACACAGTATACAGACTCCAAGAGGACCCGTCCTTGTTTTAGCCCCTTATTGCCTGGGCCAGGCAGGGTAACAACAAGTACCATTCATTAAATGTCCTTGGTATAACTCGGCTACATATGAAACCCCGCTCTATCCACTAGACCAGGGAGCCGGTTCTGTTGTTTAGTGACCAGATACATCATAGCATGAGTAGATTAGATTACAGGGTGTCTTAACTCTTTCAACACTGTAGGCCAGTAGACCAGCCAAGATGTCATGACTTCCCAGACACCATAGGCCGGTCTACCAGCCTGCGTGTATACTAGTAAACAACAAATAATTATACATCCTATACTCACGTTAACAAGTCATCTTGTAGCAGAGTTGAGAATAATGTTATTTGAAGTTATTTGGTGGTGGATTTTAAGTTCAATCTGATTAATTTAGTATTTCCAAGATAAATGAATACTTCCCACAACTTGGAACATTTCAAGTGTGTAGTTGAGTACAGAATAACTGTTGATACTAAACGTTTGGCAGTTTTGTCTATGCAGTTAATTATTGTATTATTTGGTGTATTTTCTATGCTGTAGGTTGGATACGGCAGTGGTGACCAGGTTAATACCTGCTTGTGAGAAGACGTACTGGTAGTTCAGCACATAGTTGGTAAATATAAGTGTTGTATATATTGCCATCATTTAATTCATGATAATTATGGTAAGGTACAGTACAAAAGATTTTGTGAATATCTCTATTGTAATTAGGCAGTCACTTGCCATTTACCTTTTGTTAATGTTTTGTATGTTGTAATGTTATTTTGATATTAAGTTATTTTGTATGTCCTGTACAGAGTAATGAGCATCCAGCTATACATGTATGTCTGTTACAGTTGTATAGGACCGCCTCCGTGGTCTAGTGGTAGAGCGTCCACCCAGAGAGCGGAAGGTCCGGGGTTCGATCCCCAGCCGCGCCATACCAAAAGACGTTAAACGATGGTACTTGTTGTTACCCTGTCTGGCGCTCGGCATTAAGGGGCTAAAACAAGGACTGGTCGGCTCGGAGTCAGTATACCAGTGTGCAGCCAGTTCAAGCAGCCACACACACACATACACGTGCATGCACGTCGCTGTATATATGCAATAATCTTGGACACGACATTAAACCGAATTTCACCTCACCTACAGTTGTATAGAGTATTTCATATTGGATGTGATGATGTTGACAGGACCGTTGTAACCACGAGATTAAGCTAAGCAATGAAGAACTCAGCCTAACGCATGGATCATGTCTTCACTGATGGATGCATGCGCTACAATCTGACTACCAGAAACAAGGTTTGATGTATTACGGGATGTTTATCTAGAAAGTTTTCTTAGATCGCTGAGTTTCTGAAAGTAAACTTTGTGTTGCGATTTTAGTTTGAACACGTTTGCAATGGCTGCAAGTCATGATTAGCGATGAGATTTTAGACAATGATTTTATTGATTGTTGGTTGTTTTGATATGCTTGAACTAAATCCTGAGGGCGAACGGGAATTTCGCAAACTTTTCGGCAACTCTGATGATGATGATGATGATGATGATGATGATGATGATGATGACGACGATGATGACGATGGTTTCGAAGACTTCATGGAATATTTTCCTCCAGATTTTTCTATAAGAAACGTAGGACTATGATTGTGGGCATGACCGCGAGAAATTTGTGAGTGACCCAGATCCCATGATGATGGATTTGCCTGAAGATGTGCTCATGTTGGATTACTTGGAAATGAGGAAGCTGATAAATTGGCAAAAGCTGCATTAGAATTTGAAGACTGAGAACGGGATGAAACAATTTTACCTTCTCCTGCAGAGTTAGGCATCGTCAGTATGACCCATACTAAAAGAAAATGGCAGCAGAGATGGGCATCATCCTTCAAAGGACGTCATCTGTATGGCATCGATCCTTTTATGACTAAATTACACATATCTAGAAATAATCAGCGAGAGGAGTTTCTCTTAACCAGACTTCGTCTTGGGCATTGTGGTCTTGGTGCTTATCTAAATGTTATTAATAAAGACATTTCTTCACATTGTACAGTGTGTAATCAGCTTGTTAATGTAGCTCATTTTTTATTGCATTGACAATAGTATGTTAATCAGCGTAAGGCAATGGTGGAGTCTCTAGCAGTTTTCAATATTGACTTCTCATTGGCTGGACCTTTATGTTCTAGGAATATTGTTCGCCATGATGTTCAGAATGTCATTCTCGCTTATATCAAAGTGTGTGGCAGGTTTACTAATTTATGAAATATCTAGGTACTTAGCAAACCTTTATCATGGGCAAGGCCTAACACCTGTAAAACTTTTAATGATCAATCATCGCATGCATAGACGTGTTGAGGTCAAATTGAGGCAAATTGCCATATTTAATGCATATCTCATTGTTTGTTTGTTTGTTGTTTAACGCCTGTAAATAATTGAGTCTGGACCAGACAATCCAGTGATTAACATCATGGAGGGTAGCGGTCAGGTCCATCAAGATGAGTGACTTCGTTGGAACAGGAGTGCTTGGATGGTAGCGGCCAGGTCCATCAAGATGAGTGACTTCGCTGGAACAGGAGTGCTTGGATGGTGGCGGTCAGATCCATCAAGATGAGTGACTTCGTTGGAACAGGAGTGCTTGGATGGTGGCGGTCACTAGCTTGGGCCTGCAGGTGGCAATGACACCCGGTGGGTGGTTTCTGAAAAGATACACAAGGTTGGCTGACAATCCATTTAAGTGGGCCAAATCATCAATCAGTTGCTGGAAGTGCAATGTCCTTCTGTGTGTGAATCCCTCCGAATTATACTTCCTCAACTACCACACCAACGTGCAGTCTTGGCGCTGATGTCTGCGATTAACCTCCTTCCAGTCTGGTCCCGTAGGGTAGAATAGTGTAGCATCCAAGTATTACATTTAGTTAGTATTTGGCTCAGTTTTAAATGTGATATGTACATGTTCTGTCCATGAAAATTTGCTATATTATATACCATTGTTTATATATAGATGTGACCCGTGAAGATCCGGGGTGGTTTAGCCATGCAGTCAACCCATGCTTGCCGTAAGAAGGCCACTATGCTTGTCGTAAGAAGGCCACTATGCTTGCCGTAAGAAGGCCACTATGCTTGTCGTAAGAAGTCCACTATGCTTGCCGTAAGAAGGCCACTATGCTTGCCGTAAGAAGGCCACTATGCTTGCCGTAAGAAGGCCACTATGCTTGCCCTAAGAAGGCCACTATGCTTGTCGTAAGAAGGTCACTATGCTTGCCCTAAGAAGGCCACTTTGCTTGGCGTAACCCTAGAGGAAATTTCTGTGGGATTCCCAGTGGGAAATTAGGTTTGGATCCCAGTGGGAAACTTGGGTGGGCTCCCACCAAGGATGAATGGTCTTGGTCTGAATCACATCACACAGGGAGTCCAAACCTTGTTTGATCTCAACTTGACATGGTAACGGGATCAGGTGGTCAGGCTCACTGACTTGGTTGATGCATGTCATCGATCCCAATTGGGTGGATCAGTGCTCATGATGTCAGTCACTGGATTGTCTGGTCCAGGCTTGATTATTTACAGACCGAAGTCATATAGCTGGAATATTGCTGAATGCAGCGTTAAACAACAAACAAACAATATATATATATGTATGTGTGTTGGTTGATGCATGTGATCATATTCCAATTGCGTGGATCGATGGTCTTGATGTCAGTCACTGGATTGCCTGGTTCAGACTCAATTTGTTTACAGATCACTGTCATATAGCTTGAATATTGCTGAGTGTGGCATTAAACAAACTAACAAACAATCCAAACAGTCTCGCTTTCTATCAGTGGTGGCATGTTTTTATTCATATAGTTCTACTCAACCTGATCCCAAATAAAAAAACGTAGAACCAAACAAGTCATCAAAGTTATTTTTTATATAAATGTTCATTTCAGAGGAAGAATAATCAAAGGGAGATAATCCACACATTCAATACCTGTCAATCCACTTCCTACAGTCACCTGTGCCATCTTGTGTTTGAAAACATATAAATTCTCATTGTCTGTGTATGATATTGGATAGTAAACGGATATATTTCAGCCTTTTCTATTTTTTCTCTCTTTTTTTCACTCGTCTCGCTAACCAAGGTTAACGAGATGATATTTTTGGGGTGTTGCTGCTGCAAAATATGAAATTTTATTATTCAAGGTTCAAATATAACATTCATATAACTCAAAAGCAATCATATTTCAACTATTCAACAAGACAAACTGTTAAAATCCTTTGTTATATTATCAGGCGAAGAATACGTCCTCAGACCACAGTTATCCCCCCTAAGTTTTACCATGAACCGGAAGGAAAATAGGAGAATATAGTGCCCTGTTCAAATGGGCTGTTCAGCCTGTGCCATTTATTTAGAGTGACTTGTGATAGCTTAAATGAAAGATTAGACATTGTAGTTTGCTGCCAAATTTTTGTTAGCCACAATCGGTGAAGGTATTGACTCCAGCTTCCCAAGACTTGACTCCAAGTTGAAGGCCGCTGTGTGTTTTGGCTTGAAACTTCCGGTGAGCACTGTTGACATTGGTTACTGTGAAAGGTAGCTGGTGAATGTCGACCGAAACTTTGCGTTTTGAGTCACAAGTGGCAGGTCTGTCAACATGCAACAGAACGGCCTACCACTGATATTAATTATGGAGGGCTGTCATGTCACTGTAGATAGCAAAGAAGGAAATTAATTGTGGTCTGAGGCCTGATATGGTGAGGCTGGTGCATATGTTTGATTCACTATATCTCTATCATTATGTAAGAAATGGACTTGAAACTTGGCATATATACTAACAGTAAGTGTTGAAATCTGTGTACATGTGTTTTCAGGTTGAAATATTTTTTATATATTTTTAAATGAATTTGTTTACTTTTTTTGAACGTGTGGTTTTATGCATGTTGTTGAAATGAGTGAGTGCAAGCATCATGATAAGTCATATGAGTTCCTATATAGTAGAATCATGTATCACTACACCTGTTGTGCCTATTTGAGCTTACATGATATTAATATGGCCAACATTGAAACCTTTTTCAAGAAATACAGAGATGTATTTGCTTGTCATTCAGCCAAAAGTGACCAAAAGGGCAGTTGTCAAAACGGCCAGTGTCAAATCTGGTCCAGTGCATGTAAGCCCAGTCAATGGCTATGGGTTTTTTGAGGTACCATTGCCCCATATCCAACAAGTGGCACACCGTAAATGCTCACAGACTAAGCCATATAGTGCATAGAGAAGATTTTGATGATTTGGTTATCAGCCATTTGGGCCATAATTCTAAATACACTTATGTCAAACATCTGTCTGCAGAGCCACATAGTTTTAATGCAGACAGAGTAGTCTGTGTAAACAGGGGTACATGCAAAGGCCATGTGCCATAATTCTAAATACACCCATGTCAAACATCTGTCTGCAGAGCTACATAGCATTAATGCAGACAGAGTAGTCTGTGTAAACAGGGGTACATGCAAAGGCCATGTGCCATAATTCTAAATACACCCATGTCTTACATCTGTCTGCAGAGCTACATAGCATTAATGCAGACAGAGTAGTCTGTGTAAATAGGGGTACATGCAAAGGCCATGTGCCATAATTCTAAATACACCCATGTCTTACATCTGTCTGCAGAGCTACATAGCATTAATGCAGACAGAGTAGCCTGTGTCAACAGGGGTACATACAAAGGCCATGCGCCATATCCAGATTGCCTTTCGGAAGTGAAGCTGTGACAGGAGACAACAACAAGCTAAGTAAAGGATTAAGATTTTATTCATTAACTGATTTTCATTACAGTGACAGCTGATTGTAGCATTGCAAATATTCAAAAGACATAGCTTTACAGCAACAGGGACCTATTTTAACTCAGTTACACAATGTCAGTCATAAGCAAGTCATTAGCTACAGTATTACTGTACATGTTAATTTTTTTTAATATGAATGTTCGGTTTGTTTACAAAAACATGGCCTAGGGTCAAGTTGACACTTTTTGTAGTCCCCCTTCTGTTTGTCACTGAGTTTTGACTTTAAAAGTTCACAGAATTTGCTCCCATGCTGCACAAGTTTTCTGTTCACAACACTGGGACTTTTCTGGTATTCCTTGTGATAGGCAGCTTCCTTGTCCATTTGTTCAAGTGACCGCACTGCTCGACTTGATAGTTTGACTCCAGAATTTTGGCACTTGTCGATTACTGATGTCCTGGGGCCATTCTTGAGCCTATGAATAGTCGAAGAAGCCCTTCCAATCATATTTCTGGAAAAGTTCACATTCTTTGGCAAAGAATCATTGATTGGTTCACGGCTTCACATTTCTGTGTGTCTGTGTGTCTGTGTACAGTTTCATTTGTTCGACAACCTCAACACTCAACTTCATCATGAGAATTTCATTCAGCAAGTGTTTATCATTGTCATTCATATTGAAATGAGTGATTTTGTTGCAGCCGAGGAACATGGACCGCTGCCACCAGCTGTTTGTTACACCGCTAGACACAACAGAGTACCGGGCAGAACTGGAGCAGCATCCCATGACTTGACTCCAAGTTGAAGGCCCTCTGTGTGTTTCAACAAATGACAAGTGGCAGGTTGGTGGGCTGTCATGTCAGTATAGATAGCAAAGAAGGAAATTAATTGTGGTCTGAGGCCTTACTGACACATCCAAGGGAGATAATCCACTTTCATCGCACCTGCCAATCAAGCTCCTACAGTAACCTATGCCATCTAGTGATGGAAAAATAATTAAATCCTTTTGTCTTTGTATGCTATACAATAATATTCTAATTTAACCTTTTGTGTTATTTCTCATATTTACTTACCTTGGCTAACGAGTTTACCTGGCCTAACGAGTATACCTCTAGCAGGCAACAGCAGCAGCACCCATAACACCCCTGTTCTGTTGTTCCATTGAAAAATACAACTCAATTTATTCTTTCAGGTGCAGCATTTCCACACCTCCACATCAGTTCTCACCTGTGCAATGCCTACCTTTCTCCATCTTCCCGAGGCAAGGGAATAAACTGACTATATCACTCCATTTTCCACCCTTGCCGAATTTCCTGACTCGATCATAGTGCCACCAGTAGCTTTATGTGTTATGGCCCTTCTATGTCCATCAATCTCCCTCTCATATCACTTGTATTTGTTTCAAACAATATGGCAGCGCATAGTCAAGATGATCTGATCGGTAATCAAGATCTATTTTGTAATAAAATGGGCCTTACCTCGCAAAGCGCATCAGATCATTTGAGCACCATGATTTGAAACATGAAAAGATTTGGAAAATATCTGTCGACTACCAGTTGACGGAACACATGCTTGGAAATCATGCATTCGAACAAAAGCTGCATGATAAAATCCATGTAGTTTACAAACCGGGTGTCTAGTTTGTTACACGATTTTGATTGGACTATGCACAGACTCCTTAGTCCAGCCACAATGTAACTCCAGAGTTCCAGCCTAGTTCTGCAAGGGTGGAAACTGCACTTTTATAGTCAGTTAACTCCCTTGCCTCAGGAAGATGACTTTCCTCCTGCTGCCTGAACATCAGAGGACTATTTATTCCCTGTTATCACAATTTCTGTTACGGTAAGTCTATTTATAGCCCCTATGTTGTCTGTTTTTACTGATTGTACACCTGCAATTACCTTTACTTGAAGAATGGTAAATATTGAAACATATATTCATTACTTTTCAAATGCTACACAATCTTGGATTTGCAGTGATAGGTAGCTTGTTGGTATTGCCACAAACATAAATATACCAGAACAGTTTAAAGAAACAGGAATACTTTTCTTTAACAAGTCTCTTGGTGTGCAGGGTTCTATGCCTGTGGGAACTTGATGTACCAAGGGAAATAACTCTGGTTGGCTTGTGTTGAAAGAGTTAAGGTGGTTTGTGCTGTTTCTGGTTAAAGGTTCTATAACACTAAATCAGAATCAGTAGTGCCTGAGCCTTTGAGGGCCTGACCCTTTCGTGGCCTGAGCCTGTCTTGTGAATAATGAATTTTTGTAAAATGATGGAATTTGAATAATTCCAGCTTTTTCTTTGCATGGCAGTCGTTACCTAGTTATCTATGACCATGACAAGGTTACCCTTTCACATTGGCAAAGTCTTGGCACAGAACGCCCCTTGTCCGTCTCCCCAACATGCAACAAGTGATAAACATCAGCAGCAGCCCTGCAGATAAAAAAAATCCATTGATTTCTTTGGAAACTTCTAAATAAACCTTTTAAGCATGTGATAGTGTTTGACATTTCTGAATTATCTCCCCTGGCGGATCAATTGCTTTTTCTATTTCTATCCCTCTTAAGCCCTTAATTAGACTGTAAAAACATTGGGGTTTTTTATATGGTATTGCAAAAACACTGATATGTATGTGAATTTGATCCCTTGCTGTACCTAACGACTGAAAACAAAAATTGAAAGTTTATGAAATGGCCTCATTAAAAGACAAAATACTTGAATTTGGGAAGTTTAACCACATAAATCATTTAACATTGAGCACTTTTATTCCCTGCAAGTATTTCAGAGTCTGGACCAAAGGAATAAATAGATTGAAGTGTTATGACCTTTTACTTTTTGTTTTCAGGGAACTGTCATCCTCCTCAGGGGTGTTTTCCTTCCTTGGCCTTAACAGACGGTACAGCTCACTTGTCAGTGTTTGTACTTGCTGGACACCAGCCACCCCTACACTGCACACTTTCTTGTGGAGCTCAGAAGTCAACCTGACAGTTTTGGGCACTTTAAAGTTCCTTTGCTTTTTATTGGTAAATATTTTACCCAAATTCCAAACTTTATGTGCCACTTTAAAAGATGTTTTCAAATTCTTTCGATGTCTCCCAATGTTTCCAGAGTCGGTCCAAGATGCTGACACTAGGAATATTTCTTTGGAATGAAAGCATCAACATTGATTCTTGCCCTCCCGTAGTTAAAATACCAAATATGGACCTGTCATTTAGATATTGGACTAAGTAAACAATGCAGGGGTACCAGTTCCAGCAAGCTCACTGAGTCCAGCCTCTTTTATGACTTAATGTCACAGGTGTCAGAACCAAATTCCATGTTATGTATCAGACTCTGCTATCCTCAGTTGCTATCAGCTCAGGTCTGCAGACAACTCACCATTAATAAACTTAAAATATGAACGCCTAATTTGTTTTGAATTTCCCAGCATTAGCTGTCATATACTTTTGGGCTGATATGTTCGAAGCAGCGTCAGGCAAACATGGAATTGGCCTTGGATCCCCTCCTGGGAAACAAGAATAAACAATGAAGGCCTGTGTATGTTCATAGAAAAATCTTTATTAAGACAGATTTAGATTTTGTAATAAGTTAATCTTAATAATTTAACTCTCACAGCTATTTTGGTGCATCAGGGCTTAAATTTTCGAAACGATCGCAGCCCTAAAATTATCGAAAAGTTAACGTAAGGAAATCTTCGGCTATCGTAGCCTATTTTTGAAACTATTGTAGCCCTGAGATATTTTAAGTTTGTCATAAATCTAAGATAACCCCATACCTGTCTTTAGTTATTTTTTCTTCATCCAAGATGGCGGCATACTTTGCCATAGATATTTTGCAGATATATTTGTCTGCTTTACGTTCAAACATTGACATTTCATTTTGTTCAACTGTGTGATTCAATGGCCTTGGAGCCCCTCCTGTGAAACAAGAATAAACAATGAAGGCCTGTGTATGTTCATAGAAAGTTCTTTATTACTACAGAATTAGATTTTGTAATAAGTTAATCTCAAACATTTAAAGTTTTCACAGCTGTGATTGGATGACATTGTGTAAGATTTTTATGTCTTTTAAATGTACATCCATCCAGTTATTAAAAGTGCATGTTTTTCAATATTTGGTGCCGACGTTTTTAACAAGATGACTTGCGCTGAATGTGAGCACAGATATTAAGTATCAAGTATTAAGTAGGTGATATTTGGTGCGGAACTGGGGTTCTTGTGCTCAGCTTCCTGTACTCGGAAAAGGAGCTGGCTAACCTAGACACAATACATCACAACATGGGTGGATTTAGATTACAGGGTGTCTTAAGGGTGGTTTGTATTTTTTCTGTTTAAAATCCTTATCCTGAGAAGGGCCTTATGGTCAAATCAAGTGTAAAGTGACCAGATACATCATAGCATGGGTACATTTCCATTAAAGTATGTCTTATTGGTGTTTTGTGCTTTTGTCTGCTTAAAGTTAGTCTCTGGAAATGGTCAAGTGCTCAAATAGACTGTGGTCTTAGACCAGACATAGGCAGATCCAGGGGGGGTTGTCCCTTTTAAGAATACTGGATCCGCCGTTACCAGATACGTCATAATTATCATGTGCAGATTGAGATTATGGAGTGTCTTAAGGGGGGGTTGTATTTTTTCTGTTTAAAATCAATATCTTGAGAAGAGCCTTGTGGTCAAATCGAGTGTTAAGTGACCAGATACATCACAGCATGGGTGGATTTAGATTACAGGGTGTCTTAAGGGTGGTTTGTATTTTTTCTGTTTAAAATCAATATCTTGAGAAGAGCCTAGTGGTCAAATCAAGTGTTAAGTGACCAGATACATCACAGCATGGGTGGATTTAGATTACAGGGTGTCTTAAGGGTGGTTTGTATTTTTTCTGTTTAAAATCAATATCTTGAGAAGAGCCTAGTGGTCAAATCAAGTGTTAAGTGACCAGATACATCACAGCATGGGTGGATTTAGATTACAGGGTGTCTTAAGGGTGGTTTGTATTTTTTCTGTTTAAAATCAATATCTTGAGAAGAGCCTAGTGGTCAAATCGAGTGTTAAGTGACCAGATACATCACAGCATGGGTGGATTTAGATTACAGGGTGTCTTAAGGGTGGTTTGTATTTTTTCTGTTTAAAATCAATATCTTGAGAAGAGCCTAGTGGTCAAATCGAGTGTTAAGTGACCAGATACATCACAGCATGGGTGGATTTAGATTACAGGGTGTCTTAAGGGTGGTTTGTATTTTTTCTGGTTAAAGTCATTCTCTGGAGATGGGTCTAGTGGTCACATAGACTGCAAAGTGACCAGTTTCATCATAGCATGGGTAGATGTATATTTCAGGGTATCTTCTGGAGTGTTTACATAGCTTCAGGTTAAACATACTTTTCTTGAAATGGTCAAATGGTCAAAGTAGACTTTTTACTAACTCCATACATCATAGCATAGGTAGATTTAGGCAACAGAGTGTCTTAAGGGAGTGTTCTTTGCTTTTTCTGGTTAAACACTCTTCATATGGGTCAAGTGGTCAAATAGACTGTGTACTGACCAGATACATCAGGTCATGGGTAGGTTTCGATTACAGGGTGTTTGATGTATAATGACAGTGTTGTAAGAGTGGTTTGCATGCATACGTGTGTGCCTTCGTGTGTCTGTACAGACAGGTGAGGTGAAATTGGGTTTAACGTCGCGTCCAAGATTATTGCACTTATATAGCGACGTGCATGCACGTGTATGTGTGTGTGTGGCTGCTTGTACTAGTCCGGACTGATGCCGATTTATAGTGCTAGCTCACTGAGATACCATGCCGCAGTTTAACATGAATACCCCACTCAGACACAGTATACTGACTCCGAGCCGACCAGTCCTTGTTTTAGCCCTTTAATGCCGAGCGCCAGACAGGGTAACAACAAGTACAATCTTTTAACGTCTTTTTGTATGACGCGGCCCGGGATCGAACCCTGGACCTTCCGCTCTCCGGGCGGACGCTCTACCACAGGACCACGGAGGCGGTCCTGTACAGACAGACAGACAGACAGACATACATACATACGTACATACATACATACATACATACATACATACATACATACATACATACATTATGGAAACACTACTTTAATCTTCGTTTATGAAATGTTGCAACAGTTTCCATGGATACTTGTTGCCATGACAGTTATTTCCTTTGAATGTTGTCCTTTCACATCAACTATATTTAGTTGCTACGGATGTTACTGTATTCAGTCTGTGCCTGACACTAGTATCATGTTTGTTAGTTAGTATCATATTTGTAACAGGCGGTTTGGGTTGTATACTCCCCAGGGAGCTGAGAATGATTCTCAGCGATCCAGTGACTGGGGTAATAATGGCGCTTTGAGCATGCCCGAGTGGTCTGGAAATATCTGCTATATAAATAGCCTATTATTAGGGCTCCAAGCCGAAAGGCTGTAGAGCCCTATTGAAATCGTTCGATTTATTATTATTATTATTATTATTATTATTATTATTTATTATTTATTATTCCGCCGATTTTTGTACCAGACCTAGCAAAATAACCACTTGCTCGATTCTGTTCAAATTTTGTGTGTGTATGTAGACCGTTGGGTACTAGTGCCCGCCAAAAACCCAAGGCCGTAGGCCCAAAGGCCAAGGGCAGATAACCAAAAAACGAAATTTTTTTAAAGATGTATTTCGACCTATTGCTCGGCAACCGCTTATCCGATTACTTTGAAACCTTGCATGTATCTGCTGCTTGAGCTGCTTGACATTTTTTGTTCTTTGCCTTTTGTCATTGGTCACGTGGTTTGGCAGCCATATTGGATTCAAGGTTTTTACAGTGTCTTTTGGGTACCTGTCTTCAAATGCAAACAACTTTGAGTCCACTGCATGAAATGCTTTCAAACTTTCTGATAATTGTCTCCATACATAACACATCAAACGTTAATAGCCGATTTTGGATATCATTTTTAGTTGCGGACATATTGGATTTTGATTTTGATCATTTTTTTCACCGAAATGTTACTTTTAAGATCATAGCTTCTAAGGTTCTTAACAGAAACTATTGAACGTTTGCATAAAGTTTTAATACTATATGTACCTAATTTTATTTCTGGGTTGCATACTGAAAGCTCCACCGCTTGGTGGTAGTATTTGATTTTAGTAAAAAATTAGACTTGAGTACAAATACTGAAGGAAGCGCCTCATAAATCTACCATAAACCTCCATTCACTGGCTTTGCAGATACCCAAGCGTTCTCCACAGTCTTTTCAGTATTATGTGTACTACCCTTGATGATCAGGGTTAGAATTGGCCTTTTTCAACCGATGCTTGTCTCAAGAGGCAACTACAGTAAGCTTGTCACATGAGGCGACTGATCGGATCGGGTGGTCAGACTCGCTGACTTGGTTCTTCATTTCTCAATTGCCAATTGCTATGGTACCTTACTTTTGACGGCGTTATTAAAAGCAAACCATTTGTGGATTAGAATAAGGTCGAGGTCGGAAATGGGTTAAGTACAATCTGGGAAACTGTGGCACACGCCAATTTGGTAGCGGCAGTGTCCTGAAAACGGTGACAATCTTTTGACGGGAGTTGGTACAAGCAAACCATATGCAGAATCGAACATGGTCGAAGTAAAACATGGGTTAAGAACACACTGGGACACATGTGGTGATGTCTCACAAGCGGTTTATTACATTTGACGGCGTTGGTGCAACCAAACCATATGCGGATTCGAACATGGTCGAAGTCAAACATGGGTCAAGAACACACTGGGACACATGTGGTGATGTCTCACAAGCGGTTCCTTACATTTGATGGCGTTGGTACAAACAAACCATATGCGGATTCGAACATGGTCTAGTCAAACTTGGGTTAAGAACACACTGGGACAAATGTGGTGATGTCTCGCAAGCGGTTCCTTACATTTGATGGCGTTGGTACAAATAAACCATTTGAGGATTCGAACATGGTCGAAGTTGGAAATTGGTAAAATCATCCTGGGACACCCAGGCACATGTCAATTTAGTAGTGGTGATGTCTCACCAGAGGTTCTTTACATTTGACGGCGTTGGTACAGGTAAACCCTTTGAGGATTCGAATATATGAAAGAGGTGGGAAACAGGTTTAGCACTTTATCTCAGCAATGCGACAGGAACCCAGGACCCGGACGAACGCAGAACGCTAATCCGTTTGACTGGAGCCCAACTGACAAAGAAGTTACAGCCTGTTAAAGAGTCACCAAGCCGAAAGGCTGAAGAGTCCCAGTGTTAGCGTTTGATTTAATATTATTATTATTCCGCTGATTTTTGTACCAGAGCTAGAAAAATAACCACTGGCTCAATTTTGTTCAAATTTTGTGTGTGTATGAGGACCGATGGGTACTAGTGCCCGCCAAAAACCGAAGGCCGTAGGCGGAAAGGCCAAGGGCAGATAACTAAAAGAACAGAATATTTTGAAGATGTATTTCGCCCTATTGCTCCACAACCGCTTATCTTATTACTTTGAAGCCTAGCATGTATCTGCTGCTTGAGCTGCTTGACATTTTATGTTCTTTGACTTTGGTCATTGGTCACGTGGTTTGGCAGCCATATTGGATTCAAGGTTTTCATAGTGTTTTGGGGTACCTGTCTTCAAATGCAAACAACTTTGAATCCACTGAATGAAATGCTTTCAAACTTTCTGATAATTGTCTCCATACACAACACATCAAACGTTAATAGCCGATTTTGGATATCTTTTTTAGTTGCGGCCATATTGAATTTTGATTTGGGTCATTTTTTTCAACGAAATTTTGCTTTAAAGATCATATCTTGTAAGGTTCTCCACAGAAACTATTGCAAGTTTACATGAAGTTAGTGTGCCATATGCATCTCATTTATTGTTATTGGTTGTATGCTAAAAGTAACACCGCTTGGTGGTAATATTTGATTTATATTTGGGACACCCCTGGAACACGCCAATTTCGTAGCGGCGATTTCCGGTGACTATCTTTTGACAGAGTTGGCACAAGCCAACCTTTTATGGATTCGAACATGTTCGAGGTCGGAAATGGTTTTAGAACAGACCTGGACACCCTGGCACACGCCATTTTCCTTGCGACGATACCCTGCAAGTGGTGCCTACATTTGACGGATTTGGTTCAAGGAAACCCTTTGAGGATTCGAACATGGACGTTTGGGCACAGTGTTTCTTGGAGCCCGCCATTGCTGCTTGCAGCTTTAATTATTATTATTATTATTTTATTATTCCCCGCCCCAACAAAGTGCGTGCGTGCGTCCCAAAATCGTTAAATATTTCTCTCCGAAACTTTGCATGTCTATCAGACTCATGCTGAACTGGTGCCTTTTGCTATTTAGGAATTTTATTAATTTTTGTTTTTTATTTTTCCATGGAAACAAGATGGACTTATGTTCGACAGGTTAGAGTGTTTCCAGATCATAAATCAGGACCCATTCAATACTTTCTTACAAAACTTTGCATGTCTACCAGGCACATACTGAACTGGTGCCTTTGGATATTTAGCACTTTCCAAACTTTATATTTGTTACCTTTCCATGGCAACAAGTTGGACTTAGAAAACAATTAGGTAGGGTTCCATTCCGGATGTAATTTTCCACATCTATCAGACACATGCTGAATTGTTGCCTTTTGCTATTTATGAATTTTAGAAATTTGTTTAAGTAATAACACAACTCATAACAAATACAGTTACATATTCCATCATAAACTGCAGAAGGCAAAACAACACCAGTAATAACTTTTTTAGTGCTGCAATTAGGCCATTTACACAAAGGTCCAGTGAACATAGTTCACAGGAGCTAATGCATTGCATATGTCATATTGACGGGGAATATGAGAATTTCATGCTTATCATTATTGTACATTTTAGTGTAATTGTATAGATTTTTATTAGATCAAACACTTGAGTCTAGTAGCACTAACTTAGCTCAAGTATTATGTTTTTTACATTTTAGTGTTATCGTGTGGACTTTTATTAGCTGAACCTTCTGGACTGAACAGCACTTTGCTAGACTCGGGCTTGGGGCCAGTGGCTAAAGTCACAGACTGCATTTAACTTTCATCTTTCTCTTAATCTACCTGCATGGTAACAAATAGTTCCAGGACACTCTCTTTGTTACAAAGTTTTCAAATTGAAAATTCTTTACTTGTGTACCGGTAATCTGTTTGGGTAATTCTGTTGGAATCGATGGTCTAAAACATGTCACCTGACATAAATCTGGAAGTCAGCGGGCAACATGGCTTTCCGTGGTCACAACAAAGTCCTTGGTTTGATTCCTCACGTTAGGTTGCCTTGTTATTCCCCGGCATATAATGGGGGTGGGGTGGGTGGGGGGGGATATAGTCGACACCTCGTCTGTCTGTCCGTCTGTCCGTCCGTCCGTTATCATTTCATTTCTGGAGCACAACTCAAAAAACATTCAATATTTTAGTACAAAACTTGGCAGATATATCAAACATCCTGAAGTGGTGCCTTTTAATGTTTACAGATTTCTGCCATTTTTTATTTTTCTCGATTTCCATGGAAACCGTTTGGACTTAGTCTCTTAAGGTATGATGGATTTCGTTTCCAGAGCACAACTAACAAAGTGCCCAATATTTTTCAACTAAAGTTGCCAGATACGAGTATGTCATACAGATCCTGAAGTGGTGCCTTTTCCTGTTTGCAGATATTTGGCATTTTTCTTTTTCTTGATTTCCATGGAAACAATTTATACTTAGTCTCAAAAAGTGTGGGGGTCAGTGTCGTTTCCACAGCACAACTTGAAAACTGTGAAAGACTTTTCACCCAAACCTATTCACCGTATGTATTAACCATTGGCTGAAGTGGTGCCTTTTTCAAAATTTGATTTTTCCCTGTTTACCATGGTAATAAGTTAAACTTAGCTGAAAAGGAGGTTGTTATATTAATCAAGGGCTGAAGTGGTGCCTTTTGCCAATTAATAGGAAATTAAAAAATGATTCCTGTTTCCATGGCAACAAGTTTAACTTTGAATTTGTTCATACTGGTGTGTTCGTCTGGACCATATCACTAAAACTAATTGGTAGTCTTCCTTGAAACTGTGCACACACAGAGACCAGGTTGCCAAATAGTGCCGTTTGCTACTTAGGGGTGTTTAGAATTTATATTTTTTCCGTTTCCATGGCAACAACTTTGACTCTGTTCTTAATGGTGTGTACCTGACATAGAAATTCAAAGTTCCAATTCCCAATTCCATGGTATTGTTTTGTTGCTCAAAAACTTACATTCGCCCCTTAAGTCACTGATTGTTTAACCGGGAAGATGGATGATTATTTACCTGGGTCGGTGGATGGGTGAATGTTCACTTAAGTAGATGGGTGATTGTTTACCTGGGTAGATGGGTGATTGTTCACCTGGGTAGATGGGTGATTGTTCACCTGTGTAGATGGGTGATTGTTTACCTGGGTAGATGGGTTATTGTTTACCTGTGTAGATGGGTGACTGTTAACCTGTTTAGATGGGTGATTGTTTACCTGGGCAAGTGGATGGGTGATTGTTCTCAATAGGTCAAAGTTCATTTGGAGACAATAGACATTCCTTGACAAGATTGAAGTGTACCAACAAACTTAGAATTGTTTTGTCTGACTTCATCAATTTGTTCCATCTCTACAAAAAAGAGCTCTTGGTGTCTTGAATGAGAATAGATTATAAATTGAACTGTGGTCCATGGATCCCAGAAAATCGTCCACATCTCCGATGGTCAACAAGTCTGACTCCATGACTAATTAGACGAGGGCGACGACATGTTTGTAAACACTTACAAGTAGTACCCACCTGACCTTTGTGCACCTAGAAAATAGCGTATTTATCTGTAAGATAGTTTTTAACTGTCATCTTTTTCCTGCTGAGAGAGCTGTCAAAGCTGCAGTGCTGTCAATGTCGTTTGTTATCAAAATACTGAGAGATGCAGTTCCTGTCTATCATATCAAGAATCACACACAAACAGATTGTCCAGAACAGTTTTATATGCCCTTATATGCAGTGTATAAATTAAGCATGTCAAGGGGTCTTTGTCCTAACCCTAATGTTTAGATTACAATTTCCATACTGATATTTGTGCATATTATGAGAATGATTATGCACAGTTAGTGTTGATGTGTGTTAATATGTTACATATTCTAAAACTTGTGAATACTGTAATGGAGGCCTCCTGGCCCTGACATTAAATTCTTTTATTCTGTTATTCTGTTATTCAGTATGTGTTAAAGAAGAGCAACAAATTTGCTCAGGTCTAAGTTTCAAATTCTCATTTCAGGTCTTGCTTGATGACCAGTTCATGTCAACCTGATGACACAGATGCATGCCTGTGAACTCCCAATGCCATGGCGTGCTGTGCCGTGGCTGGGGTGCTGTGCCGTGGCATGGCGTGCTGTGCCCCGCCGTACCTTGCCGTGTCGTGGCTTGCTGTGCTGTGCTGTGCTGTGCTGTGGCATGCCTTACGACACACTATGTCTAGATGTAACAAGTCTGTCCCTGACTGGGCAGGCTCCCCTTTTAGAGTCTTGGGGTTAGGGAACCAGGGATAGGGTACAATGCCCCTTTTAGAGTCTTGAGGTTAGGGAACCAGGGATAGGGTACAATGCCCCTTTTAGAGTCTTGAGGTTAGGGAACCAGGGATAGGGTACAATGCCCCTTTTAGAGTCTTGGGGTTAGGGAACCAGGGATAGGGTACAATGCCCCTTTTAGAGTCTTGGGGTTAGGGAACCAGGGATAGGGTACAATGCCCCTTTTAGAGTCTTGAGGTTAGGGAACCAGGGATAGGGTACAATGCCCCTTTTAGAGTCTTGGGTTAGGGAACCAAGGATATGGTACAATGTCCCTTTTAGAGTCTTGGGGTAAGGGAACCAGTGATAGGGTACAATGCCCCTTTTAGAGTCTTGGGGTTAGGGAACCAGGGATAGGGTACAATGTCCCTTTTAGAGTCTTGGGGTAAGGGAACCAGTGATAGGGTACAATGCCCCTTTTAGAGTCTTGGGGTTAGGGAACCAGGGATAGGGTACAATGTCCCTTCTAGAGTCTTGGGGTTAGGGAACCAGGGATAGGGTACAATGCCCCTTTTAGAGTCTTGGGGTTAGGGAACCAGGGTTAGGGTACAATGTCCCTTTAAGAGTCTTGTTTGTTATGTTAAGCATATCCTGTTGTAATTGTCTACCTGCACCAATCTGTCCACATCTGTCAACAACCCTGATTAACTGTAAAGATAAAGGTAAATAAAGAATTGAATTGTTGTTTAACCTAGTTATGAAAGCCTGCACACCAGATACAATGTTGTTGTGAGCATCCTTTAATCCCCTGTGTACAATGTATGGTGGTGGTTGGGGGTGTCTATTAGTGAGAGAGTGTTTTTTATTACTTGCCCGTGAAGAGATCACCCGTTAAATAAACATACTGCTGTATTACACATTGTGTAATACCAAAACGCGTGCTTATGTACTCTCGGAACACGTTTCACGAACAAATTTTGAAAACTCTCAACATCCCTTGGCTTATTCAACGACATTGCGTGTGGAGATGATAGATCACTGAGAGGAGCTTATGCACACTCGATGACCCCAGCAACCTTGTTGCTAGGCTGACGTCACATGGCATTGTTTCGCGGAAGGATCTTGCAACAAAATTCCACAAATTACGTCATCGGGTATTGTGACGTGATTGTAAACTTTGAGGTGCATGGCCCCGTTCCACAAGGCGATCGTAAAGTAGCGCAACGACACTCGTTGGTCTTAGTTAAAGTATGTGAGTTGCGATAATCTTAACGCTACGATAATTTTGTGGAACGGACGCCTCTAAAGGTGGACTGTTGTCTGGTATTAAATTCATACGTTTCAACTTTTGACGTGTTTGAAGTATTACTGTGTTAATCTCAATTGGATTATGCCTGGATCGTGTAGGTGTCAGCCTATTCACACTCAACAGTATAATTCTAAAAACGTTATAAATGGCCAGTAATAAATAAAATACTAAACTCGCTCCCGTGTAAAACCAAATTTATGAAACTCATGAATAGTTGTGGTATCTGACTCGCTTTCGCTCGTCAGATACCAGAACTATTCACTCGTTTCATAAAATTGGTATTACACGGGAACTCGTTTAGTATTCTATATGAATCTAACAGTCAGTCAATCAAAGATATATTTGTGTTTATATGATGCATTAAGTCAGACTACCAGTAAGTTAGTTTACATAATTTCTTGTGAATCACAGATATAGACATAGAAATAGACATGGACATATAGTCATGGACATATAGACATGGACACATAGTCATGGACATATAGACATAGACAGACATGTAGACATAGACAGACATGTAGACATAGACATATAGATATAGACATGGACATATAGACAGAGACATATAGATATAGACATGGACATATAGATATAGACATGGACATATAGACATAGACATATAGACAGAGACATATAGACAGACATATAGACAGAGACATATAGACATGGATATATAGACATGGACATATAGACATAGATATATAGACAGAGATATATAGACATGGACATATAGACAGACATATAGACATAGACGTATATACATAGACATATAGGCATAGATATATAGACATGGACATATAGATAGACATGGACATATAGACAGACATAGACATGGACATATAGACAGACATATAGACATGGACATATAGACAGACATATAGGCAGACATATAGACAGACATATAGGCAGACATATAGACAGACATAGATATATAGACATGGACATATAGACATAGATATATAGACATATAGACAGAGACATATAGATATAGACAGAGACATATTGATATAGACACAGACACATAGATATAGACACAGACATATAGATATAGACAGAGACATAGATATAGACAGAGACATAGGTATAGATAGACACATATAGACAGAGACATATAGATATAGACAGACATATAGATATAGATAGACACATATAGATATAGACAGACACATATAGATATAGACATATCGATAAAGACAGACATATAGATTTAGACATATCGATATAGACAAAGACATATCGATATAGACAGACATATAGATATAGACAGACATATAGATATAGACATATCGATAAAGACAGAGACATCGATATAGACAGACATACCGATATAGACAGACATATACATATAGACAGACACATATAGATAAAGACAGACACATATAGATATAGACACACACATATAGATATAGACACATATAGATATAGACAGACATATAGCAAAGACATAGATATATAGACATGGACAGATATATAGACAGACATAGATATATGGACATATAGACATAGATATATAGACATATATACATAGAGACACATGGACAGATATATAGAAATAGACATAGACATATATACATAGGCAGAGACATATAGACAGACATATAGACATAGATAGATAGTCATATAGACTTAGACATATGTACATAGACAGAGACATATAGATATAGACATATATAGACATAGACATATAGACAGAGACATATAGATATAGACATATATACAGAGACATATAGACATAGATATATAGACATAGATATATAGACAGTCATATATACTTACACATATATAGACAGAGGCGTATAGATATAGACATATAGAAATAGACATGAATATATAGACATGGACGTATAGATATAGACATGGACGTCTGGACAGACATATAGACATGGACATATAGACAAAGATATATAGACAGACATATAGACATGGATATACAGACATGGACATATAGATATAGACATGTAGACATAGACATAGACATTGGTTTTGGTTTGGTTTGTTTGTTTGTTGTTTGACGCCGAAATCAGCAATATTCAAGCTATATGACGGCGGTCTGTAAAAAATCAAATCTGGACCAGACAATCCAGTGATTGACATCATGAGCATCGATCCATGCAATTAGGATACAAAGACATGCATCAACCAGGTCAGCGAGCCTGACCACCCGATCCCGTTAGTCGCCTCTTACGACAAGCATAGTATATATTGCATTAATTCAACATGTGATGTGGTGTGGTGTGAGTGTGATGTGGATGTGGATGGATGTGATGTGGATGTTATTTGTTGGTTTGTTGTTTTACGCTGCACTTGGCAATATTCCAGCTATATGACGGCGGTCTGTAAATAATCAAGTCTGGACCAGACAATCCAGTGATTGATATCATGACCATCAATCCACACAATTGGGATCGATGACATGCATCAACCAAGGCATAGACATTGACATTTAGATATATACATATTGACATATAGACATAGATATATAGACATAGACATTGTTATATAGACATAGACATGGACATTGACATACAGACATTGGTTGGTTGGTTGTTTAACGACGCACTCAGCAATATTCTAGCTAGATGACGGTGGTCTGTAAAAAATCGAGTGTGGTAAAGACAATCCAGTGATTAATATCATGAACATCAATCCACGCAATTGGGATCGGTGACATGTATCAACCAAGTCAGCAAGCCTGACCACCCGATCCCGTTAGTCGCCTTTTACGGCAAGTATGGGTTGCTGAAGACCTATTCTACTCCGGAATCTTCACTGGTCATATAGACGTTGAAATATAGACATAAGCATAGAGACATAGACACAGATATGGACATATAGACAGAGACATACACACATACAGACATAGATATAGACATAGACATTGGCTTTGGTTTGTTGTTTAACGCCGCACTCAGCAATATTCCAGCTATATGATGTCGGTCTGTAAATAATTGAGCCTGGACCAGACAATCCAGTGATTGATATCATGAGCATGAATCTTGGCAATTGGGATTGGTGACATGCATCGTAAACATATAGATATAGGCATAGAGACATAGACACAGATATGGACATGTAGACATATAGACATAGACATCTAGACACAGACATGTAGTTATAGACATACATATTTCCTGCCTTCTGCAGTGGACAAATAATACTTGTTGATTACAACATGAAGTTCCAAACAATCTCGATTCTTTATTCTTTCTTATTCTTGTGTCTCAACTCTCATGTACAAACATTAGATTAACTGTAACAAATAGAAAGGATTTCATTGAGTATATGGCTTTTGAATTTCCTAAATTTACACATTAACTTCATAATACAGCAGTATTATACTAGGTTGGGCTTGTTTACTTTACAAAGGCATGAACATTTAACAATAAGGTGTACAACACAAACCTGGAAATTGCACTAAGTACATAATAGTCCAATAAAATGTACAGAAACAATGCCTTAACTGCACTAAATAAACAGGAAGCTTACTATTTCATATACCTTTCATAACTTTAGGCCATGAGAATATTTATGAACAAAGTTGAAGTCTAGGGCGTATTTCCATGAGCCAAGTCTAAACCAGCCACAAACCCACTATTATGAAAAATTAAGATACTGTGTATTGTAGAAATTAAGAAGATGCATTTATAAACAAATTCCTATTTATGAATTTTCAAATGAGTGACTAAATGTGCCTTACCATTACTTTAGACTTCACTGGCTCCTAGCATGACTTCCTCCTGCATGCTGCTTAAAGCACATGGTGACATGACCACACCAATCTGTGCTTATCTCCCTTCTTATTAAGGTTGATGTAAAATTGGCACATCATCAAAAAATGAAACATAACATTCAAACCCAGGAAATTAAATAAACATCCTAACCATAACAATTATTTAACATTGTATATTGCTGTTGTTATATATAATACATAATTTGTGGAAATTCTAAAAACCAGATTTGATACCTCCTTAACCAATTAGGCTATCATAATTGATAGAAAATAGAATTAAACATTTTGACCATTACAATACTGTTTAGCCGCTTGGGGAGGAAATGTATTTAATTTCAACACTTTTAAACAAGAATATATTTCTTCCTCTGTAAATGGTTTGTTTAGATCATTAATATTGTTAAAATGTTCTGTCGGATGGAGACAAATTAATGTCAGTCCTAGTTGAATGTACAAATACAGTGTCACTGACACACAGGGTGACACCACTGTTCAACTGATAGATTCATGGTGATTGTACGACTGCTTCACCCTCTTTTAAGGATTTTCCAAAAACACCTGGGATCCTTTCTCGAATGTATCAACAGTTCTTTGTTGCTAAAAATAAACTTCTTTTTTTCCCCTGAAACACAGCATCTTAAAATCATTTTTAGCCTCCTGCAAGTATCAAAGCTAGTACCGGTAGCTCTATGATCCCTCAGGGCTGCATATTTCTACTGTTTTAGACCCTCTAGTCTGGAGCACTGTCCCACCAGGGGGGTTGCATTAAGGCAGTTTGATTTATCTCTGATTGGCCGAGATTGTGTATTTTCTTCACGTCACTAGCTGTAGACTGCTACATACAAGTTTTAATATTGATACACTGCAACACGTTTTAATATTGATACACTGCAACACGTTTTAATATTGATACACTGCAACACGTTTTAATATTGATACACTGCAACACGTTTTAATATTGATACACTGCAACACGTTTTCTTCAACAGTTGCAGGGGCGGTCGGGTAGCCTAGTGGTTAAAGCGTTCGCTCGTCACGCCGAAGACCCACATTCGATTCCCGACATGGGTACAATGTGTGAAGCCCATTTCTGGTGTCCCCTGCCGTGATATTGCTGGAATATTGCTAAAAGCGGCGTAAAACCAAACTCACTCACTCACTCAACAGTTGCAAATATTTGGCCATGTATCACAAGAGATAGGAGTCCAACCAAAATATCACAAACACAATATGTAGACCATTATTTGTTTTACTTTATATATTTTTTTGTGGGGGTGGGGGTTCATTTATGAAAAATAGGGGAGAGGTATGTCTACTCCAGCATCAACCAAACCACACCCCACATGTAGACAACTATCAGTGGAAAGACTCCCTGACTTGATTGATGCATGTCGTTGTACCTCAATATTGCGTGGATCGAGGCTCATCATATCAGTCACTGGATGGTCTGGTCCAGACCCGTATATTTACAGTCCTGTCGCTGAATATAAGAGTGTAGCGTCATGTAGAGTGCGGCGTTCAAGAACACCAACTAGCCACCTCCCCATGCCCCCACCCCCACCCACCCACACACACACCCACCCCCACGGTATCCCCACTGACATAATGTTCATGTCTGCTTTTTTCACAATATCTGGTATAATGGTTAGTTTGTTGTTTAACGCCACACTCAGCAATATTCCAGCTATATGACTGTGGTCTGTAAAAAAATCGAGTCTGGACCAGACAATCCAGTGATTGGTATCATGGGGCATGGATCCACGCAATTGGGATCGATGACATGCATCAACCAAGTCAGCGAGCCTGACCACCGAATCCTGTTAGTCGCCTTTTACAACCAGCATAGTCACTTTATATCTGGTATAAACACATGCAGGAATTGGTAGCTGTACGTGGCTGTACGTAGAAATACTTCCCCCATGAACGCCATTTCTTCCTTATTCAGGCCACAACAAAAGTTGACGCTGGTGAATCAGTAAGCATGGGTGGTGTCCCACCTGATAGGAAAAGCTATGTGAATAAAAACAATGTTCATTACCGTATTTGACGTAATTAGCGCACAGGGCGCTCCCCAAACTAGAAATAGGGGGCTCATATTAGAAAGATAAATTTCCTGCTTTATGCTGACAGCCTGAAATGTTTATATTCGACAGATATATTTTTCCAGAATTTAATTGCCAATAAGAAAGGGTGCATATAACACACGAGTGCGAATAGGGGTCGGAAGGGGTGCTAATTGGGATTGTTCACTAGCCAATATATTAGCAAATCTCGGCGTGGGCGCTTATTAGAGCGGGGCGCTTATTACTCGACTACTTCATATCACATTAATTGCTCATTGCTTGTGCTTGAAATAAAAGACAAGGCAATGACAATTTACTTTGTACCCCATGCCAATCATCTAAATTGGAAGAGAAGCGAAAACGGTGCCGACTACCCTCATCCTATGTTTGAACTTCCGTCACTGTCGCCTCGCCTCTAGGTCTAGCTTCAGACCAGTATGGCGGTGGTCACGTGACGTTATAGATAATTTATCAACGTAATATAAGTCTTTTTTTGCTATAGCTCCTTTTAAAAAGCAATCCCTGGCCTTATTAATACATATCAATTAGGAGTGTAATTATGACATTTCTACAATTCCAAATCCGGCCCCATACACTGACGCGTTGGGCAACAAACGTCATCTTTAAGTTGACCCGTTTTCTGGCCAAATTCAACAGAAATTTGACCGCATAAAGCGTCATTATCAGGTGTCTCAGGACCAAGGTCACAGAGTTCAAGTACAGAGCGTGTGACGTCATCATCGCCAGTTCTGACGTCACAGGTTTCAAGTCGGCTGTAGGTCGAACTTCCAGTGTCGAGAAGACTTTAGTGTAAGCTTGGTTCCGTCTCTTAACGTCTCAAATATTGCGCTGGGAGAGAGGAAAACAAGTTCAAGCAGACTGGTTTTGATTAAAATATTCTGTGCGTTCTTCTATAGACGTATCCAAGTTCAATGCCTTTGGGTGTCAAGACGAAATCGTTATTTAATTTTGGTTCGCATTATATACCAGCTACATTTGAAATTATATTTACCTTGTATAGGAAGCTATGTGCATTGTTCATTCTTTTTTTTAAATTCATTCATACAGATACATATAGATCTGCATCTAGAATCTTCATATTATTTATATATTTACTCACACTCTTGATTGTTCACAGACACGCCCCCTTTTTATAGAAAATGCGTTAATTTGGAATGGTTCAACAGTAAACCTTTCCAAAAGTTTCATTTTTCGCTCTGTAAATAAGTGAATCCTTAAAAGCCTGAAAATTAACGACTGTCTTAATTGCAAAACCTAATTTTGATTCAATCTAAATGTATATACTAGCACTACATGTACAGTGACTATTCTGAATCGGTGCCACTGATGCAGGGCATGCTGACGTATACGTCCCCACGATGTGTGTTTCGGCCACTCCCACTCTGAGAAACGCCAGCTCTTACGGGCCTGTGGTCCATCACAAAAATATCCCCGGCGTTCTACTATTCCATAGTCTTTTGTATATTACCGTACATATTCATATTAAATCTGGTATGTCCAATTCGTTTCGCGATCCTATCAACATGTTTAGGTATGACTAGGGAAATTACATATAGCTCTACCTATGTGGTTGTTGCGCAGTCCGTAGCGTATCACCGTTTGAAAACAGATATCTTGAGTTCGAATCCTTACGTATAATAATCATTTTAATTATATTTCGAAGATAGCTAAATGAATCGTTTACCGTGGCTTTATATGTTTTAATACATCATTAGAGCACGAAGAAAACCGACGCATTTGTTTGTAACACCTCGTATTAAGGAAAGGCGTTTTAGCCACTGTATCAAACTTGGTTCCTGTGAACGGCTGTTTTCAAAAAATTGTCTGCTGCTTCAGTTAGTTCTATCATATATTGACCTGTCCAGCGGGAAACGGCTATTTTTCAGATACTTCTCAGCCGCGTCAGTCGGTCAGCCAGTCGGTCGGTCAGATAGACGATGAATACTCGTGTCAATGGAACAATAGCATCGTCCTAACCGTAACCCAAACCAACCCAATGGAGCCATTATTTGTATATTCTCCTACATATTCATATCAAATCTGGCATGCCGAATTCCTTCTGCGAAGCCCTCAACGTGTTTAGGTATGGCTAGGAAAATTACATCGCATATGGCGCAGTCGGTAGTGAGTTAACGTCTTAAATTCAGAGTACCCGAGTTCGAATCCTATCTGGTAACAATCGTTTTTATTATCATTTGATATTATAAATGCATAGCTGAATAAATCTTGAACTGTGTCGTTCGATTTGACAAGACATTATTAGAGCGCGTGGAAACAGAAGAAATGTAAATTATTTGTTTGCTACACCTCATACTTGCAAACAAGCCAGTTTCAAACTTGGTTTCTGCGACCCGTTGTTTTAGAATATTTCTCTGCCGCTTCAGTCAGTTCTAACAAATTGAACGCCACATTCAGCCGCTCGAACCACAAGCACAGGCTGCTGCGTTCAGAAACGGCTTTTTCTGTTTGCCAGCCCCTTCAGTCAGTCAGTGAGACAATGTTTGTTTGTTCAACGCCACACTTCGCAATATTCCAGCTATATGACGGCGGTCTGTTAATAATCGAGTCTGGACCAGACAATCCAGTGATTTACATCATGAGCATCGATCCAGGCAATTGGGATACAAAGACATGCATCAACCAAGTCAGCGAGCCTGATGTGGATGTGCATGGATGTGATGTGGATGTTGTTTGTTGGTTTGTTTTTTTAAGCCGCACTCGGCAATATTTCAGCTGTATGACGGCGATCTGTAAATAATCATAAGAGGCCCTAATGAAGAAATTTGAAAATATTGGAACCCATGCAATTACGCTGTATTCGCAGTATACACATTAACTCGGACAGAATAGTGTGTGTGTTGCGACAGAAGTGAAGCATTTTAAATACATGGAGCAAAAATGTTAAGATGTTATCGTTTGTTGTTTAACGCCGCACTCGGCAATATTCCAGCCATATGACGGCGATCTGTAAATAATGGAGAATTGACCAGACAACCCAGTGATTGACACCATGAGCATCGATACACAAATAGGATAATAAGACATGCAGCAACCACACTGGGATTAAGCATTGTCTCACAAATACTTAATTATGTTTCAGACTCTTCAAATTATAAGAAATTGATACCCAAAAATGTAGAAAACAATCATATTCAGGCTCATAGTTTTAATAAAAGAAATATCTGGTTTTGCAGCTGCAGCAGACAAAATATCTAGTCTCCATATAAATATCAAAGCCCATCCCCCTCGCCGGATCTATTGAAGGGGGCGGGATGACTAGTTTTATGTTATAGACAACCCTGAAACAGCAAACGTGCAGGCTCGCTTGCCTGTTGTTTTTCCCTCGCCTGGGTTCCACAAATTTCATGTCTTTGAGTTTCATTTTTAATCCGCATTATTTCTAAATGTGTCTTTCCGTTCTCAGGGAAGTAATGCTTGTATCTGGCGGTTACTGGCCATGTACGTTTAAACAGCCGCCTTCTCCCGGACTTGTCGGGCGGTCAGGCTCGCTGACTTGGTTGATGCGTGTCATCGATCCCATGTGTGGATGGATGCTTATGATATCAATCACTGGATTGTCTGGTCCAGACTCGATTATTTAGAGACCGCCGTCATATAGCTAAAATATTGTTGAGTGCGGCGTTAAACAAACAAACATTGTCTCACTGACTGACTGAAGGGGATGGCAAACAGAAAAAAAGCTTTCTATAACTATTTTTTATTAAACTATTGTAAATAACTCATGTTTTCGTTGTTGAATTTTAGTGTAAGGATTGAGTGTATTGTTTTCGATTCATTGAGATATGAATGGAAAAACCGATGTGTCACTGTATGAATCCGTCAAGAGAATTCTAACAAGTGTTTGCACATTGTTCTTCGTTTCATACCTCAATAAATCGAAAACAACACAAAGTCTTTCCTTAATTATATAGTGGATTATTCATGTGGTTAGCTGTGCCGAAAATATGTTGACGCTTACCTTTGGGAAGTGTTCAAAATCGAAGCCAATGACCCAGTGTGGGCCCAAATAGGCATAATTATAAGCACAAATTAATTTAAATATGTTCAAGAACTAAAGCATTAAACTTATTTGTTATTGACGTCTGCAAGGCCTCCACGAACACATGTGTAAACATTTTCTTCTTACATTCACATCTTTGTACTAAAGATAACACTCGTATCCAGGCTGTGAATGTAGACTACAAACTACGAACACTGTGAACACAGGAGGGAGTCCGCCCCGGCGACATTTTATTGAATAAAACGTGGTACGTGGTGTTAGGGGCACGCATTTTCCAGTGTATTTTAATCCTGAGGTGATGGAAATTACAAATATTCATTCCACTTATTGTCAATTATTAGTTAAATTTGGTAAACAAAATATACTCTGGAAAAATAATTTTCCTTGAGGGACATTACTTAGAACTGGCAGATCAGTGTCGTTTATCTGAAGTTCTATTCACACACGGCCCATTGCTTGTACTTGAAATAAAAGACATGGCAAAGACAATGCACTTTGTTCTCCATGCCAATAATCTTAATCGGAAGAGAAGCGAAAACGGTGCCGACTTTCCTCATCCTATTTTTGTATTTCCGTCACTGTCGCCTCGCCTCTGGGTCTGGCTTTAAGCTGGTTCCCGGCTCCCTATGCGCGTCGTCAACTTGCGCCAAGCTAGGAGCCGGTACAGGCCAAAATAAAAAACACTCAGCGTGTTTATTTGACGTCACATCCGGTGATTTTCAAAAATGGCTACGCTAATATACCGATACAGGGGAGGGAGGGACACACCTGTGAAAAGCGTGTCATCTTGCGTTTGCTGTGGTTAAACCAAAATCTGATGGCGGGCAATTTTATAGAGTGGAAAATAGACAAACAAAATCAACTGACAACAGTCTCGCTAATTTTTTGGAGCGCTAAGGCAGATTAAAAGTGGTTCATGGGTTGAATTCTAAGTGAAGACAGAAAATATTTGAAAAATTGTATTTCTGAAATTCGATGATTTTGTTTGCGTTTGTATATTCACATAAACCTAAAACAATTAGATCCTGCCCTCTAAATGGTTAAAAGAGCTGCATTGTTGACATATTTATTTACAAGAATTCACTTCTATATTTTGGAGCACCTTTAGAATACGGTACTGAATTCTAAAGGTTGGCCGAAGATTTTATAGATTTTCGGGCAACGAGGTCCATTTACACCTTGTCCAGAATGAAGGCTTACAAAATTCCTAAAAATGTTATGAAGTAGAGAAACTGACACAGGCTTTCCCCTTGGATGATAGAGGGATATATTTGTCCCTCCTCTTCAACCCTCACTGTGAAGTCGAATAAAATTCAAACTGCAGCAGTCACAGTCCGTCATATTGGATAGTGTTTACAAAATCACGTTTCACATATACCGGTTATGAGATGCCTGTAACATCACATTAATTTAATACTCAGCTGCGATACATACATCCTTGAATTCCTCATACAGAGTAGAAGCAAATGACACATGGTCCTTGTCACCAATACAAAGTGTGTAGATGAAATCAATCAAAATAAATTAGGTGTGAAAACGAACGCTGTGCTCGAAAAACTACACTTGTTTAAAATGTAAACAGGGCAAAATTCAGATTTTACACAGTGTAGCATTTTCTCCTATTTTGAACTATCCATTCGTCTATTCATTGAATACATTGGCACAACAATTTCAGAATATGCATGGGAAGAGAATCGTATGAAGAATTAGGGAACTTAAAATAGATACATTGCAATGGTTGATATTTTCAACAGAAATTGTCAAAATTTCCGTCCTGTGTGACGCCATGACTGACGCAAAATCACGCACAACGACAACGGTATTTATCGGAATTTCTGACTATTTCCGTTGGTTTCAATGAAAAATATCACAACAAATAACAGTACACTAATTGTCGGAATGTTTCCGATTACTTACATGTCACATTTATGCATGCACGATTCCTGAATTAACGAAAGTCCCATCTTAAAATCCCGCGTACTGTTGACAGTGAACACGCCATTTTGTAAAAGTCGGTCACCGGTCGTGATGTCATACGCCAACGTTGTTGAACATATTAGGTAATTTCTTGGAGGTGAAGGTCTTTCTTGGAATGAAAGCACACACGATCATTGTATCCTGCTGTTTACAGTTATAATTATTTTGTAGATTTTTCATATCTTTCATACATTTTTTCGCCTACTTTGGATATTTGTCAATGTTCGATATGATATTATACGTAGATCTAGGCCATAACGTGTATCTACCTTTGATAATCTCCTGTTTGTTTGGACAAGAAATCGATAAGTTTATATATATATAGTGTTGTATACGATATTTCTTTAATCTGGACAGTGTTACATCATTACCTTACGTTGAGTCACATATTTTTGACAATGCAGTTATAATGAACTGTACATTGTGCAGAAATGTTTTTATTATGCTAAATATTGAGATATGCAAGACAACAATGCCCGAGACGAGGTAAGAGAACCTCTTCTCTCTGATTGTTTGGGGATAGCTGTAATGCATTAATAAAAGGTTCGATGCCACAGACAGAGATAACTCCTTTTGAGGATGATGCCCATGTCTGTCATGTTCAGTAATATGGAAAGCAGTTTTCTAAGAACGCATACCATAAGACCCCATACCATCTTTACAACGATCTTGAAAATTATCAACATAATCACTTAACACAGGTTTATGTAAATAGTTACTAAATACCATCCATGTTTAAAAGAAAATCGACACCTGGACGCACCCAGGTGCAATCTTAGACTACATTACTACTATAGTATTATTTGTAACACTTTGAAACGGAATGTCACCTTCATACTGCTGTCACTCAGCTACAACGTTGTACAAAGTTAGAAGTGATGACTGGGTGAATGAATAGAAACCATCCATTATGATTCTGCCCATTTGTTGAGTAACGGACATTGACTTATTTCGTTGGTATTAATAATTGTATTGCATTTGAATGTTGTTTAAAAATATATAGCTAGAAAATATCAACATCGGCCATGGGTAATTGCTATTCTATTCCAATTTCAATATTTTCAACAGAGGTTTTATCATTTTAAACGTAATCATCCAATAAATATATTGCAACCACATACGAGTCGTACAACACATTTCTATTTTGTCAGAAGAGTCACTCATATTTATTACGAGTTATTCTTTATTCCTTAAAATGGAACACCAACCCTCTTAAAATAAACTTTTTCGACGTCATGGAATGGAAAGACAAAGTTAGGAATATTTTCAATGCGACATTTATACTTTATGGGTGGCTCTACATATGTCGACATATATAAACTTCCTACATGCGTATCTCATTCAAATACCTGAGAATATTTTATTCGCTCAAAGTTTTCTGACAAGTGTATGATAAATATTTTTCTCGCATAGCACAATTTCGGGGTGTATTCGAAAACCTGCGAAATGTTCATGCAAAGAAATACGCTAGACTATGTTTACTATCATTTCTCTTACATATCGATATCATGTACGTAAAATATATGATGAAAATAATTTTGGAAATTTAATTTCCTACAATTAATTACAATTTAAAGTTTGAAGGTCTTTCCTGCATCCGACGGTGGCACATCTAACAAAATGACTTAAAGTAGTTTGTGACGTTTCTCAGTGGAGGCTTTTGTAGAAGGGTAGCGCGTCGTCTTAAAATAGCGACCAATGAAAAATTACATAACATAGTGTATGTTAATATTTCGAAGGCGCTCACAGCTATTGTCTCATTGGCCTGTACCGGCTCCTATATTGTGATATTGGAGACGGGGCCCAGCTTAGGTCTGGCTTCAGACCAATATGGCGGTGGTCACGTGACGTTATAGATAATTAATGAACGTAATATACGTTTTTTCTTGTTGTATCTCCTTTGAATAAGCAGTTCGTGGCCGTATTAACACATATGAAGAAGCAGTGAAATTATGACGTTTCTACAATTCCAAATCTGGCCCCATACACTGACGCATTGGGCAACAAACGTCATCTTTAAGTTGACCCGTTTTCTGGCCAAATTCAACAGAAATTTGACTGCATAAAGCGTCTTTGTAAGCTGTCCCAGGACCAAGGTCACAGAGTTCAAGTACAGAGCGTGTGACGTCATCATCGCCAGTTCTGACGTCACATGTTTCAAGTCGGCTGTAGGAGTCCAACCAGTGTCGAGAAGACTTTAGTGTAAGTTTGGTTCCGTCTCTTAACCCTCTTGGTGCCACGGGACCATATATGGTCCCTCACTTTTCACACCCGCATAGTGCCAGGGGACCATATATGGTCCCGAGAAAATGCCCTTTTTAAACTGTGAATTTTGATATTTAACTCTCAGTGCGCAAAGTCAAAACTATAACCATCATCACCCCAATCATCTTAGCTTTAACATCGTATAACTCATACTTTATACAATGCTACGGATTGCGAAATATGGCGAGATTGGTAAAGTGGCTACCGCTCTTCTCGGCCTTTTTCTGCCATGTTTGAACAGCAAGCGAATGACGGCGAATTTTGATTATGCACCCATGTCACATACACGTAAATATTTTCAGACAAAATCCTTGTTCATAAGAAAAAATATGACCTGAGTGATCAGAAAGACATATTTTTCCCAACTGTATACTTATTCACGTAAATACAATTCTGTTCACTCCTTATGAACAAGTTTATTTACACGTTTTGTATATTTTTATCGACTATCGGTAATGGCGGAATGGTCGGTACACATGAGAAAACGACAGTGTATATTTCCATTACATTTATGACGTACATTGAATGAATTTATAACCATCATCACCCTAATCATTTCAACTTTAATATCGTGTAACGCATATTTTATGCAGTGCTACGGATTGCGAAATATGGCGAGATTAGTAATGTGGTTACCGCGCTTCTCGATCTTTTTCTGCCATGTTTGAACACCAAGCGAAAGAAGGCAATGTTTATTATGCACCCATGTCACATACACGTAACTATTATTATATCAGACAGCCAATTTGAAAAAGAAATCTGATCGGACTGATCAGAAAGATTTACTTGTCCCCACTGTACAGTTATTGGCGTAAGAGTACTAACGTTTAGTCGGCCGCGGAAGTTTTTTGTTCAAGTATTGCATATGTTTATCGACTGTGTGTCATGGCGATTTAGCACGGCGATGCATACCAACCGACAGTGCAGATTGTCTTTTTGTTTATGATGCTGAATTACAGAAAATATTCAAATCAAAGATATGGAAATATAGCTATAATCGTTAATATTAAGTTGGTATTGTGTATATTTATTGGCAGGAGGTTCATGATCAAAACCTAAACATTGAATGGCCAAGCCCGAAGTGATCGACAGGGCACGTTCTCCTCATATCTGTGCCGCGATTTCTTGTTTACGGGTTGTCCTACATACTTGCCCGTTCAGACAAATAACTGCTACTTTTTTCATATGAAATGACTAAGAGTCATGTGTGATTGCTCAAACTACCTGACCGTGTGAGTGACTTGCCCTAACTGTTTCACATTTTGTCGCAAATGGAGATTTCAGAAGTGTGGCCACGACATCTAACGTGAGTCGACGCCATATTGTAAACAAAATGTGTCAAGGTCGGTTCCACATGTGGTAGCTCGGGCCCCGTTTCTGTCGATAGTACACGCGATACAAACATAATTCAACTACTGAAAACATCAACATAACTTCAACAATGATGACATCAATACCTTTTTGTATTTGGATTAACCGCTTATGGATACGATGTGCTCTTAAGTTCAATTTCGATTTGTTTTTCCTTTCATTGAAACTGTGATAATGGCGGTGTGATTGGTTTGCTGAAATAGTATTTTCCATGAGTCTAATGTACATGGTACATGTTGTGATTGTAGAAGATAATTGATAACCAATTGTGTATGCATATATATCATCAAATACACATTACTAATCTCTTCAGAAAATGGAATATATTATAGCTCGTTTTCAAACATTCTGCTATGGATATTAGATCAAAAAATGATATTAGATTTACAAATTATTTATGTACACTGTACTCGCGATTAACGTATGATAATCTATTGCAAGTCTTCAACTCTTATTTGATATGTCATCTGAAATGTCAGCAATGAGTACAATTAATTTTATTTCGTTACAATCTGCAATTTTATTCAAATAGGCTAATAGACGGTCGGTGATTTCCCGCCGCTGTGAATTTGTCGTCTGGACATGTGCGCGTGATTTGACCTCGCGTGTTGTGACGTGGATGACGTCACATGAAACAGCTGATCTAATGTTGTGGTAGTATAATGGAAACACGTGGTTTCATTTTCCAAATAACAATATTCTCTTTGACTGAACTAGAAAGCATATCTAGTACATCACGATTGGAAAATGTCTACGAGTGAATGAGACCGCTTATCATTTGACTAACGGTGTTAGAATATTTGGCGCAGTTTTCTAATTTTGGTATGTTGACATGTGCTTTTCATATCTGTTTGAAGGCTTGATATTCCAAAAAAGTAATAT
This sequence comes from Haliotis cracherodii, assembly GCF_022045235.1. Taxonomy (NCBI): domain Eukaryota; kingdom Metazoa; phylum Mollusca; class Gastropoda; order Lepetellida; family Haliotidae; genus Haliotis; species Haliotis cracherodii. Next base: position 5,554,564 of record NW_027266283.1, read on the forward strand.
GCATTTAGTTGAGTACAGCGAGAAAGCTGTCAAAATGCATCCAATATTAAACCACCTAGATTTTTAATATTTTAGCTTCATCTATTGGAATCTCGAATGGTTCAATTTATAACATAAACAGTAAAAGTAATTAGATCTTCTCACAATATATAGATAATCAATTTCTGAAAGACAAAAAGTTTTTAGTGTAAATGTGACTTCGTTTTGATGTTTTATATAGTTATATGTATGTCTTTTTTCACTCTGCATTATCTAAATTACCAAATACTTCGACCAGTGACATATAGTAGTAATTATATTCTACTTTGTTTTTTTATCCTAGGTATGAAATAGATTTTCTTTTTAAATAAATATTTGTCTAAGAGCAAAATCAATACATTCTTGTGGGTTTTTTTCACCATTTTAATTTGTATATCTTCCCTCCAAGCTGTTGTTTAGCCAGGCCAAAATTAAGAAAAAAAGGAAAGACATAATAAACCATTTTAAGTAAGATTTTACTTGTTAAATTTTCGGAGTTCAATACCAAGAATATATTTTTCCTTTTATGACAAATAATTCCATTACTTTCATTTATCTACGATCATTATCTATTTCAGACTTTTCCTTCAGTAGAATGGGATGGAATGGGAAACTAGTGGAAATAAACTATCACGTATGTCCTTTAATGTACATGTACATACCTAGCTATAGGTGTAAATACACTTCTAAAGTCGTATTTATAAATCAAATGAATAAATGAAAGAAAAAGTGGTATTTCATGGACTGGCCATACAAGTATATTTTGAGCAAAGGTCTAAGTTAGGCAGCCAAGTGCGAAATACGAGCTGATACGAGGATGTATGTTTTCTGGTGTTCATAGTGAAACAATGACATATGGCGCGGCGGCGCCCGAGTTGCGAGTGATCGAAAATAGGTTTGTTGAATAGATTTGCTGCCCATGAAAACGTTTCAACAAATTTGATTGAATCTACATGTACTTACTCTTGGGTGGTATTACGTAAGTATAATCTTGTTAATTATTAAGAAATAACAATGATGCCCGATACTGAGCTATGTCAATTTGAGTATTGTCAGGGCTGTTTAGCGATCTTTCACATTTTGTCCTTTGAAAATGTACGATGTCAATTACCCGGAAGTTGTTTTTATCACTAATAAAAGAGCACGGTCATTGAAACATACATGGACGTAACCGGAATTTCTTCACGATATACATTCCAAACTGTCATTCGTTTTGTGACATAATCTTTGAAACAGTCTGCGTATGAATTAATCACGACCACTTCCGTCAATTTTGTTTTGACGTCAAAAAACATGCACAATTTCATCGGGTTTTTTTTATCGGTAAATATAACTCACGGAAAATTCTCAGTGAATGTGTACTTCAACATAAATATGATATGTCTATCACTGCTAGGACATGTACTTGCCAATGATATGAATTATTGGTCACTTAGATTTCAAACAAGGGCGCTTACTTGACTTTGCTTGCCGTATTCGGGAGCGTCCATATTACGATTAATGTGGAAAAGTAGGAAACTTATAATACCAGCACATTTATCAATGGCTGGGCAGTGCATAGATCTTTAGGATTTTGTGATTTTAGATACTGTTGGAAAGACAATCAACTCGAGTTGCATGTTATACAATTTGGTTACATTGTGTGAAGAAATAAAGACGTTGCAACACTTTTGATACAATGTGTACGTTTTTGTAACCGCGACGTCAGCACAGTGCGGCACTAAGCGGTTTGCAGGCTGACTGACGTCCAGGCACCATGAGGGTTAACGTCTCAAATATCTCGCTGGGAGATGAAAACAAGTTCAAGCAGACTGGTTTTGATTAAAATATTCTGTGCGCTCTTCTAGAGACTTATCCAATAAATAAATTTTGGTTCGCATTATAGACCAGCTACATTTGGAATGATATGTAGACCTTTCCCATATAAAGGATTGGTTTGTTGGTTGGTTTGTTGTTAACGCCACACTCAGCAATATTCCAACTATATATATGACGGCGGTCTGTAAATAATACAGTCTGGACCAGACAATCCAGTGATTAACATCATGAGCATCGATCCACGCAATTGAGATCTATGACATGCATCAACCAAGTCAGCGAGCCTGACCACCCGATCCCGTTAGTCGCCTTTTACAACAAGCACAGTCACTTTTTACGGCAAGCATGGGTTGCTGAAGACCTATTCTACCCCGGAATCTTCACGGGTTCCCATATAAAGGAAGTTGTGTGCATTGATATTTTTTAAAATTAATTCAAATTATTTATTAATATATATACTCACTCTATTGAATCTCTTGATTTTTCACAGACACGCCCCATTCTTATTAAGAATGCGTTACTTGCAGCTCCTGTGCATAGCTTTTATAAGAAAAAATGGAATGATGTATCAGTAAACCTTTCCAAAAGTTTAATTTTTCGCTCTGTAAATAAACTACTGTTAATTGTAAAACCGAATTTAGATTCAATCTAAATGTATAAACTAGAACTAAATATTTAGTACTATCTATTTACGCCACACTCAGCAATATTCGAGCTATATGACGGTGGTCTGTAAATAATCAAGCCTGGACCAGTTAATCCAGTGATTGATATCATGAGCATCGATTGGGGTGTGATGACATGCATCAACAAAGTCAGCGAGTCTGACCACCCGATCCTGTTAGTGGCCCCCTACGACAAGCATAGTCACCCTTTACGGCAAACATCAGTTGCTGAAGACCTATTCTCCCCGGATCTTCACGACAATGAATACACCAGTGACCTGTCATGGAGCAATAGCTTCGGCCCAGCAGCAACCCAACGCGACCCAACGCAAAGCAAGCAAGCAAATGAGCTAGCAAGCAGGCACACAAGCAAGCAAGCAAACATGCAAATCATTGGCTTCGTGTTTACGCCGCACTCAGCGATATTCCAGCTACATGACGGCGGTCTGTAAATAATCGAGTCTTTACCAGACAATCCAGTGATTGACATGATGTGATGTGATGTGAAGCGATGTAATGTGATGTGATATTGATGTGATGTGGGTGTGAATCGGTAGATTAGTGAGTTCCTGTACAAGCAGGGGACGTCATCCATCCTAGTACTGTCTCTGACAGGCAGACAGATCGGGTAGGAGTTTTCTTCACGACAGGCTGTTTATCCGATCCTGTTGAAAGAGAAGCATTTGGCAAAGCGCAGATTGTGTGACTTGTTGTGTCATTCGTTTCGATTTGGGTTTAACGCCGATTTTAACAGTATTCCAGTTATATCACAGCGGAGCTTCAGGAAGAATAGATATCGATGGAATGTGGTAATTTTGTGACCCGAAGAGAGTATAATATTTAAATGCTAGTTTAATTTGGGTTTCTAAGTTGTTGACGGGGTTGTGTGTATATCTATGTAGAAATGATGATAGAAATGCTTCAAAAATAGGCAGTTGATGCATATTCATTTATTTTTCTTATTGTGAATACTTTAGTGTTATTATATATCTTTTATATTACTTTATTCTATATTTTCCAGTTCGTTTTGAATCAGTATTCGATATAAGCATGATGAATAAAAAACTATTAACTTCTTATTTAAATTTTGATTTGTTTATGCTTTTATGCCTCCTTCAGCTTCGAACTTGACTTTGCCTAGGTAACTGAAATAAGATCAGTGTATAAAAAGAGAACAATTTACCGCACCACCAGAATGTTTGTTTGTTGCTTAAAGCAATATTTCAGCTGTATGACGGCGATCTGTAAATAATCCTTGAAGTTCCTAATGAAGAATATTAAAAATATTGGAATCCATGCCATTACGGTGTATTCGTATACCACATCTGATTACTGGACAAAATAGTGAGTGTGTTTGGCGACAGAAGTGAAGCATTTTTAATTCATGAAGCAAAAATGTTAAGATGTTGTTATTGTGTCTTGTTTAACACCGCACTCGGCAATAATCCAGCCATATGACAGCAGTCTATAAATAATCGAGTTGGACCACACAATCCCGTGATTGACATAATGAGCATCGATATGCAAATAGGATACGAAGACATGCAGCAACCACACTGGGATTAAGCATTGTCTCACAAACACTTAATCATGCTTCAGACTCTTCATATTATAAGAAATTGGCTGATACCAAAAAATGTAGAAAACAATTATATTCAGGCTCTTAGTTTTAATTGAATAAATATCTGGTTTTGCAGCTGCAGCAGACAAAATATCTAGTCTCCATATACAATACAAATCAAAGCCCATCCCCCCTCCGGATCCAGTGGAGAGGGGGATGAGGTGTGTGTGTGTGTGCGTGTGTGTTGGAGGGGGGTCAAGGGGGTTGGGGGGGGGGGGGGGGTCAATATTATGTTATAGACAACCCTGAAACAAAACGTGCAGGCTCGCTTGCCTGTTGTTGTTTTACGCTCGCCTGGGTTGCACAAATTTCATGCTTTCGGGTTTCACTTTTTACCCGCATTTTTTCCAACCGTTCTCTTTCGGTTCTCAGGAAAGTAATGTCTGTTTTCACCCTACTCCGCGTTGATTGGCAACTGTTTTTGTGGGCGTGTCAAAGTGTGTGCATAAATTAAACAATCACCTGATTCATGCGTCGCCACTGTTTTCCCTGTGCCTGGAATGTTTATCAATCTCGTCATTTTTGTCAGCTTTGCTTTCTATAACTATTTTTGATTTAACTATTGTAAATAACTCATATTTTCGATGTTGAATTTACTGATGAGGATTGACTGTATTATTTTCGGTTCATTGAGGTATGAATGGAAAAACCGATGTGCAAACTGTATGAATCCGTCTGGCAAATTCTAACAAAAGTCTGCACATTGGTTCTTACCTCAATGAACCGAGAAAAATACACAGTCAATCTTTAATAATATAGTGGATTATTCATGTGGTTAGGTGTGTCGAAAATGTGTTGACGCTAAGCTAGCTTTGGAAAGTGTTCAAAATCGAAGCTGATGACCCAATGTGGGCACAAATAGGCATAATTATAAGCACAAATTAATTTAAATATATTTAAGAAATAAAAGCATTAAACTTATTTGTTGTTTACGTCTGCAAGGCCACCATGCCCGTGTGGGACACGTGTGTAAACATTCGTTCCTCGGCAGTTGGTAAAACTTATCAATTTCTTCTTTCATTCACACCTTTGTAATAACACTTGTATCCAGGCTGTGAATGTAGACTACAAAGTTCGAGCACTGTGAACACACGGGAGTCCGCCGCGGCCGACATTTTATTGAAGAATGGTACGTGGTACGTGGTGTTAGGGGCACGCATTTTCCAGTGTATTTTAATCCTGAGGTGATGAAAATTACACATATTCATTCCACTTATTGTCAATTATTAGTTAAATTTGGTAAACAAAATATACTCTGGAAAAATAATTGTTCTTGAGGGACATTACTTAGAACTGGCAAATCAGTGTCGGTGAATCTGAAGTTCTATTCACACACCGCTCATTGCTTGTACTTGAAATAAAAGACCGGCAAGGACAATGTACTTTGTTCCCCATGCCAATCATCTAAATTGGAAGAGAAGCGAAAACGGAGCCGACTATCCTCATCCTATGTTTGTACTTCCGCCACTGTTGCCTCGCCTCTGGGTCTGGTGAACTTCAGACCAGTATGGCGGTGGTCACGTGACGTTATAGATAATTTATCAACGTAATATAAGTTTTTTTTCTTGTTGTATCTCCTTTAAATAAGCAGTTCGTGGCTGTTTTCACACATATGAATTAGCAGTGAAATTATGACATTTCTACAATTCCAAATCTGGCCCCATACACTGACGCGTTGAGCAGCAAACGCCATCTTTAAGTTGACCTGTTTTGGGCCAAATTCAACAGAAATTTGACTGCATAAAGCGTCTTTGTCAGGTGTCTCAGGACCAAGGTCACAGAGTTCAAGGACAGAGAGTGTGACGTCATCATCGCCAGTTCTGACGTCACAGGTTTCAAGTCGGCTGTAGGTCGTCCACCCATGCTGGTTCCCGGCTCTCTGTGCGATGTATGTTTTGGCCACTCCCACTCTGAAAAACGCGCCTACGGGTCTGTGTTCCATCACAAAATCACCCCTGGTTTGAAAACATCCCCCTAGCATTCTGCTAATTCATAGTCTGGGCCCTGTTCGACAAAGCGATCTTAGCGCTAAGATGATCGTAACTCCAACAGTTTCCCAAAGCCAGTGGTCACGAATGAGCAATCGAGTTACAATTTATATATTCACATACATTTTCATATTAAATCTACTAATCTATAGCATGTTCAATTGCTTTCGCTATCCACTCTAAATGTTTAGGTATGACAAAGAAAATTACTCTCCTTTCGCGTGAGATTGTGGTGCAGTCGGAAGAGTCAATCTTTTGAAAACAGAGATCGTGAGATCGAATCCTTGTCAGACAATGACTACTCCTGTCATGGAACAATAGCATCGTCCCCATGGTAACCCCCAAAACCCAACCAGAGCAGTCGAGACACAATTTGTATATTCCCGTACATATTCATAGTAGTGTTTGTTTGTTTGTTTGTTGTCTACGCCGTACCCAGCAATACTCCACCTATATGACGACAGGATAATAAATAATTGAGTCTGGACCAGAGAATCCAGTGATTGACACCATACGCATCTTTCTACGCTGACAAACATCAACCAAGTCAGCTAACTGGCCACCCGATCCCGTTAGTCGCCTTTTACGGCAAGCATGGGTTGCTGAAGACCTATATTCTACCCCGGATCTTCACGGGTCACATATTCACATTAAATCTGACATGTTCAATTGATTTTCGCAAACCTCTCAAAATGTTGAGGTATGACTAGGAAACTTCAATACATGCATGCTGTATGTGTTTGTGGCGCAGTCGGAAGCAACTCAACGTTTTGAAAACAGAGATCGTGAGTTCGAATCCTTGCTTAAAAGTAATCCTTTTCATTATCTTTTGTAGATATTATGTAGAATGAATTTTATACCATGGTGTTAAAATTTATAAGACATCATTAAAGAAACGTGGAAAACATACTTAAAATAGGCGTCCATTATAAGCCACCAGTGTCAAACTTGGTTTTCTGTGAACGGCTGTTTTCAAATATTTTTGTGGCTTTATAAGACATTTCTGTCATATTGATCTGGTCGGCGGTTTTCATTGTACACGTTCTTACTACAAACTTGAAGCCCTGCTCTGCCCTGCCCTGCCTCGCCCCGCCTCTCTGCCTTGCCCCACCTCGCCACGCAACGCCACGGCACCCAAGACTCAGCCCCCAAGCAGACTGCTGGGTTGGGTAAACGGCTATTTTTCAGGTATTTGTCAGCCGCTATAAATTGTCGGCTGGTCGGTCGGTCAGTGAGACAATGAAAGCTCCTGCCATTGAACTATCGTCTAAGCCGTAACCTGCTGGGAACCGAAACGGCATTTTTCTGTTTACCAGCCCCTTCAGTCAGTCAGTGAGACAATGTTTGTTTGTTTGTTTGTTTGTTTAACGCTGCTCTTGGCATTATTCTAACTATATGACGGCGGTTTGTAAATAATGGGGCCTTGACCAGACAGTCCAATGATTGATATCATGAGCATGGACTGGGATGTGATGACATGAATCCACCAAGTCAGCGAGTCTGACCACCCGATCCCGTAAGTTGCCTTTTACGGCAAGCATGTGTTGTTGAAGCCCTATTATACCGCGGATCTTCACGGGTCAGTGAGACAATGAATACACCAGTCATGGAGAAATAGCATCGGACAACCCAACCCAACGCAAAGCAAAGCAAACACGCAAGCAAACAAGCTAACAAACAAGCAAGCAAACAAACAAACAAGCTAACAAACAAGCTAACAAGCAAGTGATGGGGATGTGATGGTGATGTGATGGTGATGTGATGGTGACGTGATGGTGACGTGATGGTGACGTGATGGTGTCGTGATGGTGATGTGATTGTGACGTGATTGTGATGGTGATGGTGACGTGATGGTGACGTGATGGTGATGTGATTGTGACTGTGATGGTGACGTGATGGTGACTGTGATTGTGACTGATGGTGACGTGACGTGTACACAATGGAATCATCTCTTTTTAACATACATACTTCTCTATATGTTTTTTTTATTGTTAGCGTTTGGTGAGTATATACTATACCTGGGAAACATCTGTGGTGTATCAGATGATGACATGTGCCCTGAAATGTTACAACCTTAGATCAGAGGGCGAAACATTAAAGTGTTTATAATGCATGAGGCTTGGGGGCCCTGGTTTGAATTATACTACCTGTATAAAACTTATCAAGCTGAGAACTGAGGAGACAAGAATTAACACACGGAAGCAAATTATTGAAACGTTACACACTTTCCACCGAGTTCCCATGTAGTTCCTGCCCAGTCACTTGGCATTGGAGTATAAGTAACAAAAGAACACGTGCCCACGTGATATATTATTTATAGACAATATTTTAATTAATATCAACACATTTATATCAACAATAAGCTAATTAATAAGTCCATGGGTAATGCTTTTCTGCACGTTAATTGTTTTGTTTCCATTTTTACATAGTATACTGTTGCAGAGTAAGAGGAGGTTTTGGAAATGGGATTCCAAGGACATGGACTGAAGTAACAACTGTTATTTATTAAATGGAGAGATTTGTTTCTGAAAAACATTGCCCACAAATTTCTTCTCTCACTTTCCAATTTAATTCATTTCTTATTTTTTTAGCTCTTCGCAATTGTTAAGAATCACAATGATCACAAGGTAATGGGCCTGTTGAATGTTACCCTGTGAGATCTGTCTCATCTATCACTAATTGGATGCTTTCTCCTTGTTCGCCCATTTCCCCTATCCTACACTAGTAATTAGAAACAGTTAGCAAACATTTGCCGTCTCCTTTAATCCCATTCTCCATGCACAAAATGTTTAACATATACTTTGTTAGATCTGTATGTGAATCCATACAATAAGTTAATATTCATTCATAACATATTCTTGGGTGTGAGGAATTGACCCTCTACTGGAAATGAATTGTTGGGAAATGTCTGTTTTGGGAGGCTTCCGACCCCTGATTCATTCCGAATGACAAAGGCACTGAGTTAAGAACAAAATTGGTTTGTTCATTTCATGGACTAGCAAAACGGCAATAACATAATGAAATACTAAAGTCTTTGCATGGGATGATCCTGTCGGTTTTGTTTATAAAGAAAGAACGAGGGTAAAAGGCAACGCTGACGAAGAGCCGGCCCGTTAATACAACCTTACTATTACTACACATGTATCGAACAGAAACAGGCGGTTGAATGTCGTGGCTACAAAAGTTGATCCACATGGTGAACAAGTTCATGTTGATTGGGGGTTTCAGCTACAGTAAATTACGGTTATAACGAACTCAAAGGGACTACTAATTTTAGTTCCTTATAACAGTAATTTACTGTACATGTATTTGGAGGAAATTGTTTGTGGGAAACAATACACGTTTGGAACAATAGAGTTGACGTCATAAAAATTATGTCTGTATAGCGGTGAAGCAACTGTATTGATTAGAGGGCTTGAATATTCATAAAACTCATCGATTATACAAAATACACTGTTTTTGTAGTGCTTCTAATTTCACGTGAGATATTATTCTATCGTTTGAATGTATCTAAATGTTACCCTGTAAAAAGATGTTGACATCTGTTACCTACTTAAAAAACAGGTAAACAGTAGCTGTTAGACAACCCAGGTATTGTCAGAGTCAGTGACTTTACCAGTTAGGCAAAGTAGGCATGTGGATCAACCCCTTTCACTGTTAACAGGGGTTCCCGAAAATAAAACAGAAAAGCATATTTTCTTGCATCATTTATTTATCTCTCTTAGCACTTTGATACAAATGTAGTTTACAAATTGAAGCCAGATTAATGTGCATGAAGCCAGTTTAAAATACGAACAGGTATATAAAACATGGTCGACTCACCATGGTCGACTGGTATGTAAACAAGAAAGCAAGGATGACTTCATTAATATTCAAAGCCTGGCTACTGATCTTGGATCGGCAAATGCGATTGGAGCAAAGCCACGTGGTATTGCTGTTGGACAACGCCCCATCCAATGCTACTGTTGACATAACTAATGTGAAATGTCACTTTTTGCCACCAAACACCACATCGCACATTCATCCACTAGATGCCGGGATCATAAAGAATTTCAAGCTTTATTATAAGAAACAGCAAATGAAATTGCACCTCGCAACCACAAGCCCTAGACGTCAAGCGAGCAGGGGACTTTGAGAAATGTGCCTTCAAAATGTTAGAAACAGAAAACACTGACAGACTATTTTAATAGATGAAGCAAGTTGTTAAGACAGTAGCACTTGCATTTACACGAGGAAACGTGTGTCGTTAATGTGATAAATTCAGTGAGTAATGTCTCTATTGTTATGTATAAATGGGAAAATTATTATTATTATTGCACTGTCATTAATTATAAATTAAGGAATGAATGAATAAACAACATAAAAATATTAATATTTCGTTTTTAATGATTTTATTACAGGGTACACACGGTTAATATCTATCGTGAAGACGTCCGATTTTCGATCACAAATCAATTAATTTCCTTAATCCGACATACTCGTTAATCCGACACAATCATGTGCAACCAACGATGTCGGATTATATATTGCAGATTAATGTCATTTTTCATGGAAAAAATGTTTTAGATAAGTAGAATTTTTTAAACTTTGTGAAAACCAAATGTAGTTTAGTCCAAGTTCGTAAAAAGTTCTTTTGATATATGTAATCCATTTATGTTTACATTTTCCAAATACGTCGTCCATAATAATAGCTTTTATACAAGAAAGGGTAACTTAGAGGATTTCCGTGAGAGTAATTTTTCATTTCAGCGATGCTTGATAGATGAACTCTTCCCCATTCCCCATGTACAAGGACATTTGGAGTACTTTTTCTTAATGATTAAAGACACTTTTTAAAATGTAAATGGACACTTTCTAGAGTTGAGATGTTTTCAAATCCTCATACTTCGCATCCATAGAGACGAACTGGTACAACCATACTGTCAAAAAGCCGCAGTTGACTTTTAAGTGATGAATTTAATTTCCGTCCATGGCATGAAACAAACAACATAGCTCTCATTGCTTGTTCTATGAACTTTTTCTTTAGTAAAGTGAATTATGACTATTTTTAAAGGTAGTTATAGGTATCAACTTTTTCCAAAACGTCATGACCAGTTTTGAAATTATGTTTATAATAATGTATAATCGATGAAATAATCATATTTTAGTTTTGGTAGTATTACTCTTAAGCCTCCAATGTATACAATAGCTGTGAAATGAGTGTAACATATGTCTTATCCCATTACTCTATATTGTCAACCTATCTTATTTCACTTACATTTCTTAGTTGAAAAAGACCCTTTAATTAACCTTATCCCATTACTAAGAGTTTGAATAAATACACTGCTATTAATCCACATCCAAAGTTGTCTCTACCCAAACACCCCTATAGTCTCTCCCAAACAGTTTATACGGATCAGTGACAACACAGATGACACTAAGCCATGAAGAAATTACCCATGCATGGTTAGACAACCCAGGCACAGTGAAGCTCTAATAATTAGACGACCTGGGTTGTAATCAGTTGAGCCAGTAAAACAATGTAAAAAAATGCCTTAAATATAACCACACTGCATCCCAATGTAACATTAAAGTAAATATATGGAAACAAATTAATCAAAACATGTCAGCTATTGACCTAACAATCGGTACCCCTGATCTCGCCCAAAGCACTTTGTGGGAAGTGAATGATGAGCCACTCGGCAGAGGCCACTTTCCAATACATATAACATTAGGAAACATAAACATCCCAACCCCAAATGAACCCCAAGAGCCACAATTCCATTACAACAAAGCGGACCATGACAAATTCAAAACATTATGTAAACAGGTTAACCCAGCGTACCTCGAAAATATATACCCCGAAAAATACTGCCAAAACTTAACAGAATGCAAAATAGACATAGCTAAAAAATCAATCCCCTTCAGAACCCCAATATAGACAAAACCTACGGTACCTTGGTGGACCGAGGAAATTAAAAAAGCGAGAAAAAAAACAAAAAAGCGATTTAACATAGCTAAACGAGACCACTCACGTCTAAAGATAACACATCAACTAACTAAATCACCAAGTTGGTTGGTTTGTTGTTTTATGCCGCACTCAGCAATATTCCATATGACGGCGATCTGTAAATAATCAAGTCTGGATCAGACAATCCAGTGATTAATTTCATGAACGTCGATTCATGCAATTGGGATCGATGACATGCATCAACCAAGTCAGCGAGTCTGACCACCCGATCCCGTTAGTCGCCTTTTACAACAAGCAGTGTCACCTTTTACAGCAAGCATGGGTTCCTGAAGACTTATTCTTCCCTGGATCTTCACGGGTCTAAAAACCTCGTCAAAACAGCAAAAAACAAAAACTGGAAAAAAATCTGGGAAGATATAAACCAATCACACAGACGCAAGAACAGTATGGTGCAAAATACACGCAAAAACGAACCAAAAAAACCTCCAAACATATATAACTCAACAAACCCTAAACAAAAAGCAAATAACCTAGCAAACCACTTCTTAACCATTAGTAGGAACAGTAATTTCTCTGAGAAATTCCAAAAACTAAAACTGAAAATAAATTCGCCAAATGGAAGATGATAACCTAAAAACAAATCAACCATACGCAATAGAGGAACTACTCCATGTAATAAACAATCAAAAAGGTCTAACCTCATACCAAATAATTAAACAACTGCCCACAAATATTCTTGAATTACTTCTTAAAATATACAATCTCATTTACCAAAACGGTCAGGTTCCTACTTAATGTAAAGAGGCTTTGGTACTCCCATTACCAAAGACAAACAAATCGGCAGACAAGGCAAACTCTTACAGACCAATCTCCCTAACCTCAAAGATATGTGCGGCAATGGTAAAAAAAGTAGGATCCAACACCACCTAGACCAAAACAATATTATAAACCAGGACCACAGCAGATTCACCCTGGCCGCTCAACCTCAGACAACCTCGCCTGCTTAGAACAAGACATTAAAACGGGCCAATTGAATAAACAATAAAGTAGGCATATTCCTAGATTTCTCTAAAGCTTTTGATATGGTATGGCATAACGGACTAATACAAAAACTCCAAAAAGCCAGACTCAAAGGCCAAATGATGAACTATATTCAAGACTTCCCAACAAATCGCCAGATAACCGTGGGAAACAACCAAACGCTATTGGACCAGTGTGCCCTAGAAAATGGCATACCCCAAGGCAGTAACAACACTTTTCAACATTATGATAAACCACTTATTCGAGGGATTATCAAATAAAGTTCCAGCGTCTAAATATGCAGATGACGGAGCCCTCTGGATCCGCACTTGAAGCATAAATATAGTACAAAATTATCAAAATACAAATATGAGCAAATAAATGGGACTTCTCACAGAATGACGAAAAAAACAAGGAATAGTTTTCAAACACAAAATTAGGTGCGCAAACACCCCCAAACTACAGTTAAACAATAATCCTATAAATTTCCAAAAACAGACCAAATTTCTAGGACTAGTCTTTGATGAGAATCTAACCTGGGGTACTCACATTTAAAACCTGATTAATAGATGCAGTAAAGACCTAAATACACTACGACCTAGTACCGCCAGCTGGAAGACAAACTAGACAGAGAGAAGAGACTGCTCGCAGCTGGTGTTAAATCTCCCATCGAGTATGGTGATGCTGTATCTCACCTTGTCGGACTTTAAGTGATTTTGCTGTAGCCAGACATAAATTTTGCAAGCTATATTGTATTAGATTGTCTTGAAAATTTGTACATCTGAAAATATATGGTAGTTTTGATTAATAATTAATAAAAACCTATACTATTACATAATTTTTTTTTTTGTATCAATACAAACTATTGCATTATATTGTCTTGAAAATCTGTACATCTGTACATAAATGTATTTTTTAATTTATAATTAATAAAAACCTATACTACTACATACATTTTTTGTGTTATATCTACCGAGACAGGCTGTAGTCTGGCTATAGTCAGTCAGTGAAAGTGAAACAGTCTATAGTGTTAATCCCCATTGTTGTAGGGATTATCAAGGGCTACTGATTTTTAAACTAGGACAATAGCTGCTGGCAAAGTGTGCAAAATACGCATAAAGTCGGAAAGCGCACCTCCCCTCCCCCCACCCCCACCCCCTCTCTCTCTCCATCTAGTAAGCCGACACACATACACTGGCCACTTCTTTCGGTTATCTAAGTTGTTTGTCAATACAATAGCACTAATACAACACCTAGAGAGTGGATTATTAAGTGGCAATATGGCTTCAACTCATGTTTAGATGTGGTGGCCACAATTTTGAAATCTCTTGCAACAAAATATACACACGGTCAGATAATTTGATCAATCACACATGAAAAAGTAGCAGTTATTTGTCGAAACGGGCGAGAATGTAGGACAACTGTAAAACAAGAAATTGGGCACTGTTATGACGAAAACTAGCCCTCACTTCGGGCTTGTCCATGAAATGTTTACGCTTTGATCATGGACTTCCTGCCCATTAATTAACACTACGCCTCCTTAATATTAACGATCATGGATATCTTTCCATATCTTAGATTTTAATATTTTCCGTCAATCATCATCATAAACAGAAAAGCAATCTATGCTGTCGTTTCGTATCTAGCGCCGTGCTAAATCGCCATGACACACAGTCTATAATAATAGGAAATACTTGATAAGAAAACTTCCAATAGCCAAGTATAATTATAAAATTAGACAATAGTTATGAGTTATTATAAGTAAAATTAATTAAAATTTGAAGACTATTTGTGTTATAAGTAATTGGTTTTTGAGACAAGTTTTCATTGACTTTTATCCGTCTTGTTAGAAAGGGTAAGACAGGTGTGAAAACTGTTACATTAAATTGTGTGCGCGTGCGTGCGTGCATGTGTCCGTCTTTCCCCCCCCCCCCCCCCCCCCCCCAATTAAAGTGGCACATATCAACTCACAGGACAAAGTCACGCCAATCCTATCGTCATAATTAATAAATCAGTGCTCGTGGAGCAGATGGTACTATTTTGAAGAATGTAAAAAAACAGCCACTTGTAGGATCTGAATGAGCATCTTTTGTTATTGCATTTAATACAGAACATCCAGCTGCAATATCTAACAATGGGTGAAAATTTAGTGGCTATTATACCATGTACATAATGTTGAACATTGTCGAACGTATCTAGAGCAAAACTGCCTTCCGTCTTCCCAGCCCCTGTGAT
Organism: Haliotis cracherodii; assembly: GCF_022045235.1. Taxonomy (NCBI): domain Eukaryota; kingdom Metazoa; phylum Mollusca; class Gastropoda; order Lepetellida; family Haliotidae; genus Haliotis; species Haliotis cracherodii. The sequence goes on from NW_027266283.1 coordinate 5,569,879, forward strand.
ATGAGTTTTATTCACCTATACCATAAATAAAAGTTGTAAACTTGAAAGACTGTACAACAAAACCTGCTTCAATGTTGCATGGTCCGAAGCTGATGAATTTGTCTCTTTCCTTTCCGAAAGCAACCTATTCGTTGTTTTGACAAGTTTATGACCATGGGGTGACTTCCTACAGCAGGGGGTAAAATACAACTTTATACTTCTCTGTGACACCGATTATACTCCACTGGTGTTCCGTTACTCTCGAATGTTCATGTCTGTTTCATATGTATGCCCTGATGTTCAATTAAGTTAGTTTACTGGGAATTTAACATGTGCTTTCCGACATACAGTAAGCAATTTGCAAGCGTATTTAGCATATGGTTACATTCATGAAAAGCAATTTTTAATTGAAAGTTAAAATAGTGTGCTGAGAAATTGTAGGGTATATATAAATATAACATATCTTATTCTAAAAATATTATTCATATCCAACGAATAGGTTTGCTCTTTATTTTTTCGAATCTATCAAACGTATTTGTCTTTGTGGTTTAGGATTCTTTTGCGTATTTATAAATGTTAATATGTAATGTTATGTAATGTGCGGATTTCATTTTAGGCCCTGTGCAGAAAATCTGGTGGTAAATATAGGGAATATCCAGCAAATAAGCAGTTACTTCAAGTACGAATATTGTGTCACTATTATTTCGTGTCCTTTGTAAAAACAAAACGAGACGATTCTAGGCCATTTCAAGGCAAGTCCTACAGAGCACGAACGCAACAGCAATATAGCAGGAAAGGCTATATATTTTCCGTGAGAATAAGTGCATCGTATATATATTTACCCCAATGATAATATAATGGTTTCTAACCAAAGATTCCAAGTATGAATATTGTGTGTCTATTATTACGCGTCCTTCGTAAGTCACCAAACGAGACAATTCTATGCCGTTTCAAGCGATGTATACCAAGCAAATACGCAACAGTAGTATAGCTGGAGAGGTTATATCTCCCATGAGAATTCGTGTATCATATACATATTTACCCCAATGATAGTATAATGGTTTCTTTGGAGATATTCCAAGTACGAATATTGTGTGTCTATTATTACGCGTCCTTCGTAAGTCACCAAACGAGAAAATTCTACGCCATTTCAAGGCAAGTCGTACACATCCTATACGTATCAGCACTATAACGGGAAGGGCTATATCTCCCATAAGAATTAGTGTAATGTATACATATTTACCCCAATGGTAATATGCTGGTTTCTTACAAGATATTCCAAGTATAAATATTGTGTGTCTATTATTACGCGTCCTTCGTAAGTCACCAAACGAGACAATTCTACACCGTTTCAAGCGATGTATACAAAGCAAATACGCAACGGTAGTATAGCTGAAAAGGTTATATCTCCCATGAGAATTCGTGTATCGTATACATATTATCCCCAATGATAGTATAATGGTTTCTTCGGAGATGTTCCAAGTACGAAGATTGTGTATCTATTATTACACGTCCTTCGTAAGTCACCAAACAAGACAATTCTACACCGTTTCAAGCGCGTATACAAAGCACATATGCAACAGTAGTATAGCTGGAGAGGTTATATCTCCCATGAGAATTCGTGTATCGTATACATATTTTCCCCAATGATAGTATAATGGTTTCTTCGGAGATGTTCCAAGTACGAATATTGTGTGTCTATTATTACGCGTCCTTCGTAAGTCACCAAACGAGACAATTCTACGCCGTTTCAAGCGCGTATACAAAGCACATACGCAACAGTAGAATAGCAGTATAGATGAGAATTCGTGTAATGTATACATATTTACCCCAATGATAGTATTATGGCTTCTTCAGATATATTCCAAGTATGAATATTGTGTGTCTATTATTACGCGTCCTTCGTAAGTCACCAAACGAGACAATTCTACGCAATTTCAAGGCAAGTCGTACAAAGCGCATAGGCATCAGCACTATAACGGGAAAGGCTATATATCTCCTTGGAGAATTAGTGTATGGTATGCATATTTACCCAAATGATAGTATAATGGTTTCTTCCCAGCTATAATAAGTACGAATATTGTGTGTCTATTATTACGCGTCCTTCGTAAGTCACCAAACAAGACAATTCTACACCATTTCAAGGCAAGTCGTACACAGGGCATAGGCATCAGCACTATAACCGGAAAGGCTATATCTCCCGTGAGAATTAGTGTAATGTATACATATTTACCCCAATAATAAAATGCTGGTTTCTTACAAGATTTTCTAAGTATGAATATTGTGTGTCTATTATTCCGAGTCCTTCGTAAGTCACCAAACGAGACAATTCTACGCCATTTCAAGCTATGTATACAAAGCACATATGCAACAGTAGTATAGCTTGAAAACCTATTATTATATACTTTGAACAGTGTGAAAGACTGAGTTTCTGAAATTAAGAAAAGTGATATTTTCATCGCAAATATCTGTACCTGCCTACCCCTCACATTATGACATTTTTTCAATTCCAAATATGGCCCTATACACTGACGCCTTGAGCAACAAACGTCATCTTTAAGTTGACCCGTTTTCTGGACAAATTCAAAAGAAATTTGACCACAAAAAGCATCTCTGTCAGCTGTCTCAGGACCAAGGTTACAGATTTCAAGTACAGAGAGTGTGACGTCACAGGTTTCAAGTCGGCTGTAGGTCGTCCACCCATGCAGGTTCCCGGCTCTCTGTGCGATGTATGTTTCGGACACTCCCACTCTGAGAAACGCTCCTACGGGTCTGTGTTCCATCACAAAATCACCCCTGGTTTGAAAACATCCCCCTAGCATTCTGCTATTTCAAACAGTTCCACAGAGCCATCTTAGCGCTAAGATGATCGTTACTCCAACAATCATAGCACTAAGATCGCTCTCTGGAACGGGCACCTGCTGTTGTGGCTGTGCTGACTGCCGTGATGACAACAGCAGGCGTCGGAGTAGAGGGCATCACACACACTGGAAACACAAGAATGAGAGAATGATTTGTGAAAGTCCCAAACCTACAGTGAAAGAAACAATCATTAAGTGGTTGGGTGGTTGGTTAACGCCGCACACAGCAATATTACAGTTATATGACGGCGGTCAGTTAATAATCGAGTCTGGACCAGACAGTTGCAATGTTGCAAAATGTATGCAACATCACCCCTACAAATACACTTACCTGCAGTCAAGCAACTGGTGTGATGACGTAGGTTCCTAATAACTACTACTATTTACCTTGCCGAAACATTAATTAAGAATGAAACGAATTTAGAGTGGAATTTATTCTCCCTGCAGTGTTTTATTGTACGATAAACAACAACGAGTTGTTTATTTCTTATATGAAATATCAACACTTCGTACAGACCCTTTAAGAATGTTAAAGGTACACGCTTTTATAGAAAATCCCGTATTAAGCCACAGTGCCAGACTTGGTTTCTGTGAACAGCTGTTTTCAAATATTTGTGTTGCTTCAGTCAGTTGTAACATATTGACCTGACCAGCGGTTTTCACGGTACATGTGCTTTATACAAACTTGTAGCCGGACACTGTCCCCTCACCTCCCCTCCCCTCCCCGCCACGCCATGCCACGCCACCGACACCAGTTAGGTCTACTATCGCCTACAGTGCACTTTGACTACATTATTATGCACCAGTGGCTGTCCCCGATGAGCTCCTATTACCTTCAGTATGAATGGACTCTCCCACTATGAGAGACTGAGAAAAAGACTTTGATAAGTGATAACAATTATGTTTATACTTTGCAACAAGAAACACATTACAAGTCATGACATCAAGACGTCACTCGATATGACCATGTCTCACTCATTATAATAGCGCATCACTGCGTCAGAAAATAATAAATATTGATGAAATGTCCACTCTTTTCCCTACATCATATCTGACTCATTACAATAGCACATTAATAACTTGTCACTTTCCATTGATCAAGTCTTTCACTCAGTCAAGCTTAATGATGTGACCAGCAGCATCAAGGAATTCAATGGGGCTTTTCTGTCCATTTGATAGCTGATCTTTCAGTCTCTGCAGTCTCTGGTCAAGTTCAACACAGATTCGTTTGCGAGGAGGGGTTGCGCACGTTTGTTTCTCTCGGTCTTCTCCAGTTGCTGCAACACTCGGATCAAGGCGACAGTACAATCCGCCCTATTACTCACTGTAGCTAAACTCCAGTTGGAGTCCTTAATCCCTATTACTCACTGTAGCTTAATGTTTGGACTAACCAATATCATCTTGTATGGCTGAGCCTTCATAATTGATTAAATGTTGTTACTGATGCTATACTTTGTTGTTAATTATATGCTGGCTTCACTCTTCTCGTGAGAGATACTCAGGTAAATACATTGTAAATGTTGTTACAGTATCTTTGTTTGAAATGTTTAACCTGTAACGAGACAGTGAGTGGACTAATCCATTTGTCAGTTAGGGATGTATTATTATTAGTGTAGGCAAACTACCACACCATGCTACAATTTCTGTAGGCAAAGTGACTGAAGGCAAAGTGCACTGTAGTCGATTGTAGACTAGACCCCAACGCCACACCACGCCACGCCACGCCACGCCACGCCTGTCAGCCAGTCGGTCGGTCATAATTAGTATATTCCCGTAATATTCATATTGATTCTGTCATGTCCAGTTCTTTCGCGAACCTCTCAAAATGTGTAGGTGTAAATAGGAAAATTATCATTTGTGTATTTGTGGCGCAGTTTGCAGCGCGTTATGTTGTTGAACGTAGAGCTTATGAATTCGAATCCTTGCTTGAGTCAGTCTTTTGTAGATGTATACATGCATGGCTTAATGAATATTTTTCTACCGTGGCGTTAAAATTTTAAAAGACAACATCAGGACCCGTGGAAAACAGAAGCAATGTAAATGATTTGTTTGCTACACCTCATACTTCGGATAATGCTTGAAGACACAGTTTCAAACTGTTCACTTCTGTGAAAGGCTGTTTTCAAATATTTCTCTGTCGCTTCAGACAGTTCTATAATATTGAACACCACATTTAGCCCCTCTTTCCACAAGCAAAGGCTGCTGGGTACCGAAACGGCAATTTTTCTGAGGATTCTCAGCCTCTTCACTCAGTAACTTTGTTTGTTTATTTGTTTGTTTATTTGTTTGTTTGTTTGTTTCTATATTCTAGGTATATGAAAGCCGTCTGTAAATAGTAGAGCCTGCACCAGACAATCCAGTGACTGATACCATGATCGTCGAAAAGTATGAGCTATTACAACAACCCATTCCTCAAATGCGCATCTTGGAAGTATGCATACAGTTATGTACGGTACAAAATAGCCTTTTCGCCAAAAACATTACGGCAGTCATATAAATACATATATAGTCTTCTTTGTTTTTCAGACAAAGTACATTAAAACGCGCATCCTTGAAGTATACAATTACCGCATTCACTCCATTATCTTTTATGATCTAGCTTTTTTGCTGTAGGAAATGCACGTCGTCAATCATTCGTCATCACTCGCCCCTTTCCGTAACCTGCTTGTCCCGGAATAACACGAGTTGGTCAGGAATGGTCGTCAATTTAACGTGCGTGAATCATTACCGTAGTCACCAAAATAATCACAACTGAAAAACTTACTATTCTCTGATTTAAAACTCAGCTCTATCTCCCACCGTGTGCCTTCGTATCTTTACTCTGAGCAGTCACCCGACCTTTTTACTTACCGTATTTACCGAAATCATTATTATATAACTAAAACTACACATGTGAATGTTTACCACCTTTACCAAAGTAAATGTCATATTCCTCATCTGAACACCGCGCAGTTTACCGTATATGGACTACGTATGTATTTTTCATTCTCTCAAATCAGTGTGAACGATAGTCGTAAATTTTTACCGTAGTTACCCATATAGTCATGACATCACACACATAGAATTGCCATATAGGTTGTACCTGCTCTATTAAAATGTTACAATTACTCAATATATTTGTAAACTAATGTTATTTGTCATTTCTGTTCTGACTCTAGGAAATGTGTTCCCCATTGCATAATAACTCTATGCGCATTTACCGTACACACTCGAACAAAACATACATTGCATTTATTCCCAGACTTGAAGATTGAAACTGTAATATTATTATCATTATTATTAGCAGTGTATGTCATTATTTGTAAATTTGTTATTACGTTATTACTCTAGTAAATGTTGTATACGTTGTATAATGCCATTTACAGTAGTACTTCAGTATAACATACATTGCATTTATTCCAAGACTTAGATTGAAACCGCATTAGGATATTATTATCATTATTATACCATTGAATGTCTTTATTATATATGAATGAATGATATGCCGACACTTGCTTGACTAAGCCTTGGACCTCACAGCTCTCCCCTCTCTTGTTTTTGATAAGTTTAGCTTCCAATAGCTATTTCCCCATTCCGAGGCCTGACATTTACGTGATCAAGGTCGAAGCTGTCTTCCGGACGTCAGAGGCAGGGCCTGCTGTCTGCAACACATCTCTCAGACATGGGATAAGCGCCGCACCTTTTCATGTCATGTGAAATGATGTGGAGGTACCGTGAGTGTGAATCGGTAGATTAGTAAGTTCATGTATAAGCTGGTGATTTACTTCACAGACGGTGGTCACCCATCTTAGTACTGTGTTGTTGAGTGAATGACCGCCAAAACATTAATGCACCAGACAAACAGACTCAGGCACCATGCGCAGTGAAATTCCATACACGCACACGCACACACACGCTCTCTCCATCTGCCGAGCGGGGTAGAAAGGAAAATGCACTGAGCCAGGTGATAGGTCATCCTGTCTCCTCTTGCAAACATTATAGTTTGTTTGTTTGTTTGTTTGTTTGTTGTTTAACGCCGCACCCAGCTATTTGACGGCGGTCTGTGAATAATCAAGTCTAACCAGACAATTCAGTGCTTAAAATTGTGTAGGCACATTGGGAACTCAGTTTCATCCCTATTTATGTAAATGGACTGAACCACCATTCTTTGACTTATTATAGTCTTTAATATATGTTGCCCAATCAGTCAGACTTGTACTGTTGCTGATTCCTGTATAAAATGTTAATAACTACCAACAAAAAAAATGAGCAGAGTTCTTAAGCTGAACAGAGATGTTTATACATATGACTGTATTCAGCGAGAAGAGTACCTTACATCCAAGACAGGCGGCCAGCATGTCATCCATTGGGAGTACCGTTCCCGGCTCAATGGGAGACGTCGGGTGCCGCTGGTCACCTTATCAAATGTGGACGATGGTGAATTGATTGAATGTAAAAGAATTTCCAAAACTATTGTTATATTTTTCTTCTGTGTGATATTATTAATATAATATAGCCGTGACTTTCATTATGTGTTATGGTTTGTTATTTCATTATAAAGTGTTTCCCTTTGTGCCTACATTGTTTCGTTGTCTCAGTATGGACCAGTTTATCTTATATCACAGGTGAAACAGGTAACAGTCCTATTCACTTGTGCATCACTTTCTGAGCATAAGACTGTTTCATTTCAAGATGTTAGTGTAGGCACAATGGGACTGTAGGCACAATGGGTATGTAAAGAAATGTGTATTCGGGTGAAGTCGTTTATGGAATTCGGAAGCAAAAGTGCCGCCGTTCAAAGTATCGTTTCAAAACAGGTCATCTGGAAGTTGTTTAAGTTGCAAGAACCACGTGATCAACAGCTTACTTACGCCCTACAAGAATGATATTAGACTTATAGCTTATTAAAGTTATGGCTGTCAACTTGCGCATCTCCTTCTCCAGTTGGCGAGCTTCCTGACACGGGGACACCACGCATGCAGTTTGTTGTGGAACAGTCACTATCCTGTTTCTCTATAATATCACTTGGGTCAGGCATGGTTCTACACGTTACGTGTGCTTGTCACCGAGTCAACTTGGGGATAACTGAAGTAGGACTCCAAGTGAAGTATACTTCACATCAGTTGCAAGAGAGCGACACTGTTTCTATTTATTTATTGTTCCCACAGGCCCAACCAGATTTTTGTGTATCAGCTGGAACACCACATACATCGGCAGCGGGTTGGGATATACGTTAAGGGCACGTTTCCGAAAATTCCAAGACTACCACCTGGTCATAAAACAAAATAACACTACCTCTCAGATGTGTCACAAGTTCACGCCAATCCTAGTCTTTAGTTCTCAACACATACGCACGAACATTGATGGTACAGTGGACAGATCTCGGGGGTTTCCATTGACTAGACATTGTGTCACAGTTTGTAAATTCTTCAAATAAAGACAGGACAGGACATTTTTCTCAACTGTAACAGTTTATTGTGTCAGAAGTGGGATATCTTTGGAAATATTCATGATAGTTGAGCATTGTTTTTCTGTAATATTGCATTAGTCCTCTTATGATACTCAATGGCTAATTATTAACAGGAAGGTCCACTTTACAATCTCAGATCACATGTACCCATTGCACCCACATGGAGAATGTCAGACCTAAAGAGACTAGTAATCAAATTATGTTGGCTACCAAAGGACCCCTGTCCGATCGTTCAGCGAGGACATGTGGGTGATTCTAATAGGCAGCCAAGTACACTTACTGGACCTCAGCCTCGCTGGTCCAACAAGCATGTACCCAATGACAACTCTCCTGATCCATATTTAGTAAATATTTGTACACAACTGTCTAAGTCTGTAGTAAAGGGGCGTTGGTCTCAAGCAATTCCCCGGGACTGGTTGTTGCCTTTGTTATTGTTTTCCCCCGTGAGTACCCAGGTGATATAGCAAAAGTCTAGACTAGTTCGCGAGCTGTGTAGCGCAATTCGTAAGCGCATTTGTCACTTTTATTGATAGTATGGTCACATTGATCAACAAAATGAAATACAGTTTTGGAAATAATAAGGAAATGTAGGTATCTTTGTGGTTAGCATCGGTAATGGTGACGTGACAAAGTTTTGATAAGTCCCTTGCTTGGTAATTGTGCAATTTTCGTTTGCACTAATTTGACTTAGCAACACAAAATAAATATTTCACCTGAGCATTGCTTATTTTATCGTGTTTATATTTTTACAGTCAAAATGTGCCAAATGTTCACTTTTGAAATTTATCAAACGCCAAAATATTCAGTTATTTCACAAATTGACTGAAAAATATGTCCATCTGTTTTATAATGATAGCTATACCAAACATTTCTATGCTTAATATCATCACCAAGTGACTAAACATATTGGGATTAAAAGTACATTTGTATATTGTTTGGCTTCTAATCCCAGCATTATTAATCTATTGTGATTTTTTTGGACCGTCTTAATAATTTTTAGTCAAACTGTTAAATAAATGGACATAGAAAAGAATTATAAATTGCTTGAGTGAATCACATTTTACACATAGACTGTAACATATATACACTTCCAAAGGAAAAGACTTGTGAAAACAACGCATATCTTGCATGGAAGAATTTCCCAACCAAGACCTAGCGGAACAAGAATGGTTATGTTCCAAGCTACAGAAAATGAATGAAAACAAAATGAAAATATCACAATTAACAACCTTCCCAAGTTATGTGTATAATTTTAGTCAACTTCCTTGTTCGAGAAATGTATCAGTGAATATCCACATAAAGGAACAATATCCAAAACGTCTGGAGCTGTACAATCAACTACACTGCTGCCTAGAAGTTCATTCCCCTTACACGCATGGGCAACGCGTTACGCAACTCGTGTTCACCCCGTTGGTCACTCGTGTGGAACCCGTCCGCCACGCATGTGATGCACGTGTGCAACGCGTGACACACTCGTTACAGGGGGAACAAACTTTTCACCAAAGGAGGACCCGCGTTAAGCTGAACTTGGAGGTGGTAACAAGGAGATACTTTTTTATTTCCTGACGAAAAATGTTAATACACATTTGATTATATTATATGTACTTGCTGATGTTTCATTTTTAGATGGTATATGAGTACTGTTGTGGCTTCTACATGATGTTTTACAATGGTGTTAAGAGAATACATGATCATGTTAAATGTTATTACTATTCAAATGTTTTTTTTATTTGACATTAAACGTCTGTAGTAGACTTTCAGTGATCATGTTTATGAGGTTTGGCGAGCATTGTTTTTATTGGACCCTAATTACTTTATGATGGTTGGGTCTCTTTGTCTCAGTCACATGGCCGTGACGCAGGGAGAGGGCAGCATTTAATTAATGAGAGTAGGTTATATCATGGAGGATACACTTGAGGGAGAGGGTTCTACTAATTACTGTACCACAGACACAGACCTGTAGACGTGAGCGCGGGGTTGTGTGTAAGATGACTGTTGCATAGTGGCTGGCAGGAGAGATAAACATTGAGCTAAAGCAGTGTTGTTTTCACGGGCTTGTTGAATAAATTCCCAGCGCTACTGTCAATATATCTTCTACTTGATCATAGATACATCATTTTGGCATTAAGAATATATATTTCTTCACCATACATTAATGTTTAACTAGTGATATCTTTTAGAGTATTGTCAATTGTCTTGAGCATAAAAGCAATAATTGTATTTGTGGTGACATGTCAAATTAAAACATGAAGTCTCATTTAAAACATGAAGTACGTTTGATAGTAAATGATAATATTCAAATCGCATTGAAATATAATTATGCATATGTAACCCTAAAGCCTGTGTTCCACATTCATAGCCAGGAGGTAAAATTATTAAACAAAGGGAAGAAGCTTGCTCTTACTTATATGTAGAGACATCATCTGAATATGGCTATATATGTAAATGTTACGATGCTGTGCCTATCTTCACGAATTATAAAAAAATGTGCATATGGTTCACGGAGACTAAGGCTATAGATACAATACCATATTCAATTTTTTAGATGATAAAGTACATTATTTGATGATAAATTCAGTTATTGATATCTAAAAACCGATTTGCTATATTAATAAACATATCATTTATAAAAATCAAATCAAATTTTCGATATAAATTCCTTCTTTGGTATCCATAAATAAATTATTGATATCAAATAATGAATAAATAGTAAAAAGGCGCCCTATATATATTGTTCTGTGTGGATTGTATTAAGTAACGCGATTGCATCACGGTTATAGTGTTAAGTGCTTTTTTTTCTGCACCATCATTTCTTTCATCTTGTGAAAAACTGTTTAAAAAATGGCAACTTATAAATAACCAAGGTAATAATACTTACCCGACCTGCATTTAATTATCTCTTTGTCATTATTATCGTTAACATGTGTCTACTTTTAAGTGTATATATCTATGCCATACATCGTACTGATTAACGAATAACACAGCATCGTAAGATATATGTACTCCATACACGTGCAGCACAATGGTACTTTCACTCTATAGCACAGAAAATCGTTACCCCGAATTACTGTGTAAGGGTTCACCCCTTGTTTTCAAACGTGTCATTCGGACACATAAGTCAGGCGTGACAGTTATCACTGTCAGTGATTAAGACAACAGATCAATACACACGCTTCCTATTCAGTACGTACGTATGGTTTCATGGCTGTGTGTATGCATGGTATGTATGGCTGTATGTACGATTACATGTATGTAAATTATGTGTGTGTATTTATGTGTGTGCGTGTGTTTGTGTAAATGCATGTAAACAGCCTAGATTACAAAATAAATGCTTCGGTCGTTTGAAGCCAGAAGGCAGAGGTATTCCCGGGAAAGAAGCCTACTCTCGCAATTGGTCACGAGAGCTGAAACTTCTCTCACGGAATATTTTTAAGCAAGGCGAGTGGAACCGAGTAAGCTTAGGGATTATCGGCTGTTGTGTGAAAACAATGCTTCAGAATGATCGACGTCCTGTCCCTGTGAACAAACCTACAGATTACGCATTGACCGCCAAAAGTGTCTGTCAGGTTTCTTAATGCTTAATTACTTTTGCTGGAGAATACGTTTCTTGTACACGGGCTATAAAACATGTTAACATCAAGATATATGAATGTTGAAGCCAGGCTTCACTTCAGTTTTCCTTTATTTAGTCAGGCCCCTCATACTACAAGACAGCCTAACTGTTTATATTACTATATCCTGCTATGCTTTACATCTAACAAAGCTATACCTTACTATTATATAAGGCCTTAATCTTATCTTTTTTTAAAAACTTTCTCCCTCTGTACCACAATCCATATGTTCTAGTTTTATATTTAATATATCCGTATTCACATATATACATCATTTATAATTCATAGCCAAGATATATACCTATAAATCTTTACTATGTAATGTAATGTAATGTAATGTAATGTAATGCACCAAACTATTCACCTTCAATTAAGTATGGTGGTTTATAACTATTAAGCAAATTATTTATTATTCAACTCCACCTACCCCGTCGACGAAATACAGGACTATGAAGTTCACGTAAAACCTAAACATTGATGATGATAATATATGAATGTTAATGCAACAAGCGCTGCGTGTGAAGATATATTTTAATGTTTGACACATGAACATATTTCAACAACTTTTTTAACGGTAAAATTAGATACATTTAAACGTCAGTAGCATATAACCGTTGAAATTAAAAGGTCTGCAAAAAGATGTATTTCTTTTGATAGAAGGTCCATAAGGGTATTTAGTGAAGCACCGTAACTCGTTACAAAAAGACAGTTCTCTTGATATTCTTGACATTTCCCCACACCCCACTTATTGTTTGTTTTGGTAAAAGTTAATAAGATGGGATTTGGTGGGTGACTAGAGGTATCTTTTCAGAGGGTGTCATTCTGACATTACCAAATATTTACTGGAGGATATTGGAAATGAATATAGACTGTCATGTTGTCTGACTGCAGATAGATTTTGTTATCTTAACAATCACTGGGGGTTTCACATTAAAGGTGATTTTTACAATTGCCCAAATGATCCTGCTGAGTATTGGTGCTTAGTGATGTCAAAGGTAACATTTTGTTACTAGAGGAAATTAGTAGTGAATACTTAATATTTTGTATAAATCAGGATTTTTGGCCATGTCTTTCTCTGTGTGTAATTCTGATGGAACGAAGTCACTCAAGTTCATGCAATTCATGGTAAAAGAAGATCAGACTTGGTGGGCATCTGTGTTTATCTGTGACAACTTCCCACTGGTCACATTTTAGTGAACATGCAAGTGGTGATGAAGTTTGATATTCATATTATTATAATCCGTCAAACTGTACATACATGTGTGTGTTAAATCATAGCATTCAAAGGGACTGTTCCCTACGCCCATCAATATCTTTATGAATGAACATTAGTTTATTGTAAGGATTTTATAAAGATCTCACTACGAATATGATTTGCATGCATGACAGATGGGATTAAGGGAGAGAGGAAATATTTTCCTGAACGTTTCCAATAACTAGTGGAGGAAATTGGAAATGGCTGAACCTGTCAATAGCGTCAAATGCGTGATAGATTCGAAAAAAGAGAAACAAATTTGAAGTGAACTGCATTGGAAAATGACAGAAGAAATTAATAGTCAATGTTTTTATCATAAAAATCTCTCTTTTCAGTAAACAACATTTGTTATTTAAGTACTTTCAAGAGGAATCCCAAATCTTCCTTTACTCTGTTATGATATATTATGTCAAAGTGAAAAACAAAAAATCATTAACGTGCAACAAAGCATTATCCATGGACTTGTTTATTTGCTTATTGTTGATATACATGTGTTCAGATTAATTAAAACATATACTATATCAAGTATAAATTTCTTCCGTGTGTGAATGCGTGTAGTACATGCATATTGGCTCCCCAGGTCTCATAATGATTTATATGAAAGCAAAATTGTGTATTTAATTAACCTCATCAGTGACTGATTTCAAACCGCATGTCTTGGTGTTACACAGTCAGTGTCCCAAGTCTCGTGATCTACTTTAGTGTTTCGCCCTCGCGATCTAGCGTTATAACATTTCAGGTCATAGACATCCTCTTATATACAGAGGATGCGTTCTGGACATATTGTCTTTCGGCTCCATAGTCTGCACTGTCTTAAAGGGGCTTTATTAGTCTTCGGATGTTACGTCTTGTACACACAAACAAGACCGTTCAGCCAATATAAGGAATGTAGTAGGTAGTGGATCCTCCAGTCGGCTGACTTACTATTGGTAATATCCGTTTTCTTTTAGGAAATAGAGATAGTTAGTAACAAAAGTATACGATATACAACGAATATTGCACAACTACCACAAACCCGCGGGAGACTGGACCCAGTTATGTGCGCACCGATTACATAACCCCTACCGACAGGGTGGGGATGGTGGTTCAAAGTGAAACGGACAACCCTGTTTAATGACTAATAAATGCTGGGCGGCGCCTTTGATCTTGCCCCTACCCATGCATGTAGTAAGAGAAAACGATGATCAGGATGGCCTGGAAATAAACAAGATTCTTTCTTGTTGCATATCAAGGCTCCAATTCATCGGTCACTGGGTTTTGTTATGTATGTGTGCCCAGTGTATCCACAATTAACTAGAAAGTTTCATATCTACAAAAATGTATATGCGTCAGTGTGGTTTATCAACACATGTATAACGTTTATTCACGCTTGGTGTGGCAGACTGAAATAGAACATTATGATAGCGCCAGCAGGGATAATAGAGGTCATAAGACATAACTTTATTTGCTTTTCTGGCCAAAGACCGTGGTATATGAAGATCATACATACATGTTTAAGTTACATAGGCAGCAGGGTAGATTATTTACGGCAATACAGTTAAAATATTGTGTTCAATGAAAGAAAACGTTGATAGATTTTTAATACACTTATTTTTGGACTATTAAACTAACTGTGGACTTTAAAGACACTTTCGCTTATTGTAATAACATCAAGGTAAAACATATCTATCTCAGAAATCCACGAGCATAGTTGCTGTCAAACATAAGAACATAATAAGGCGGCCAGTTTTGACTTGCCATGTGACTTAAAGTGAGATTAAACATGTCAAAAGCGATTGACCCCACAATTTTGGATCATTTACTCCAACGTTCCAACAGTCAATCGCCTTAAAAGGACCATAACTTTTGTTATATATCGACTCCTTGTCTCTATTTCTAAAGTTGTTAATCAGTAACTGCAGTCCAAATTTATCAACTTATTCATCTATTGTTGCAAACTTGACAGATTAAATAACAATAAAACAATAAAAGTTCTAATTGATCATGAACTACCGAGGCAGTCAAGCACCTGTAAAAGAAATGTAAAAGCAGCCATGTTACATGTATTCCAAAAAGCTGGTAATTATTTCGCCGCAATAATAACTGAAAAAATGCTGATGTGACTTGACATTTAAACTTACCCACAGACAATACATTTTTCGAGAGAGTGTAGCACAATTTTATTTAAGTTTTATTTACAATTTGATAAACTATAATAGTATGAATATTAAAATTTATTCATTCCCAGTTAACAAGTAATCAGTGAGATAGTATATAAATACTGGGAACGCTAAACAACTTCGTTGTAAATAGACAAATGCACCTGTGAATGGCGAGGTGGTCGTAGACTTGTATGTCAAGGTTTTTAATACCGAGTGAAACAAAGATGAGGTGCCAGCCTACACTGGAAATGCTGTATGCTGCATGTCTAGCCTCCATCAACACGTCTAGTGATCTTTTCATGATCCCGAGTCTTGCGCATAACCATTGTCATGACCTGGTTGAGTGATCTCCTTCCATCAATGTGAAAGGATTACCCACAGAGAAAGAAAGAATTAAAATCCAAGAGATATCCTATCCACATGGTATGAGCACTCACAACCAATTCCATCTAATAGTAAACTGTCACCTTTGGTATCCCCAACAATACTCACCATGGTCATTGGGCAAATGTAAAAATCACAAAACCTAACGAGATTCTGTCTACATGGTCAGGCCCGGTGATTGTGAAGATTTCAAATTCTATCAACAGTGAGACAACATGTTCATATTCATTTCCAATACCCTCTTAGAATAAGTGGTAAATGTTCCCACACAAAACTTTCTCTTAATAAGAAAATGGGACATATTCCTACATGACAAAATAAGACATAAGTAGTGGTGACTGTTCTATTATAATTGTACTCTAAATCTAAAGCATAAATTTGGCGAACGAAAAACGTTATACTTGCAGTCACCTTGAACGACTCACGTGGGCAAAACTTAAAACGAATATGTCCGCAATCCACAAACACTCACTTTACTGATGGCGAACATTTCACCCACCCGCGACAATCGTTTCAACTCGAGGCTTCCCCTAGCAATAAACTTGCTTCTAAATTCCCTATTGTTCTACTGTCGGATAGCCACAATGGCTAGAGTGGGAATTCGTGGAATGGTTTATGCCAGGTGCCAATAAACATAGAGACTGGACGATACACAAATACACTGGTGGAGGAGAGAACGTGTTTTTAATGTAAGGTTGGTTGGTTGGTTTGTTGTTTAACGCCGCACTCAGCAATATTCCAGCTATATGACGACGGGTTTACTGTAAGGATGAAGTTGAGGATGAAATCCATGTTTTATTACACTGTCCCCTTTATAATGATATACGTTCTACCCTCTTCAGTAAATGTGTGGATGAATGTTGTACTTTTAATGATTTTACAGATGTACAGAAAGTTAGTTTCATCTTGGCTCATCCGGATGTTGTTTTTTATTCCGCCAAAACCTGCAAACTTTTAATACAGAAGCGGAAACAAGTTTTATAAGGTAATCGGTAATGGTTGTATTTTGTGTATATTTTATGATATTTCAATGGTATATTTTCTATGTTCTTAGTTTTGTAGTGATAACCTTTTATGTGTATATAGTTTTTTTTAATGTTTTGTGTATTTTTAGTTCATATATAGTCTCTCGTAACCCTTAAAGGGTGGCTCACTTTTTATTGTATTTTGTATAGCATATTTTTACCCTGTACTTGTGAGGTGAGACTTTGAAAAATTATCTGTCTGTCTGTCTGTCTGCCATTAAAGTCCAGCAACCGAACACTAATTAAGACGGGCCGACCTTGTATTTATGGTCTGGTGAACAGAGGTCAATGGTTTTACACGCGTTCTCAACGTGTGTTAGGGAAATGAACTTTTGGGCAGGAGTGTATTTTAGAATATGTATATCGTTTCGGAATATTATAACCCGTGTTCGTTTCTCAACTGATCACTTAGTTTGATTCAGTTGTTTCAGGTGTCAAGTGTCAAAGGTCAGCTGAGAAAGCCCCCGTGACAACTATTTTCATAATGTCCATGGTTCTTAAATAATCAATTGAATTAGATAAATATGAACAATAAATGAACGTATTATCAGTTAACCCTAAGAACAAAGTATGCTGTTTTTACATCGGCGCTTCACGCCACGATATGTGTGTATTCCCTTTGCTTTAGTAAACCTAGACACAGTAAACACTTACTTTTCATACATCCACCGTGCAAGATAACAGCGATTAATCAATCAACACATTTTTGCTGTTTATCCTATGATGGCTAGGAATGATCCGTTGGTTTACAAAAAAGTAAATCAACTGATCATTCATTTCTTGCAGGCTGCCAATGCATATTACGTAACACACATTTCACCTCACTTCAAACCTGGATTTAGGTTGAATTATTAACCCAGATAAAGAAATACCGAATGGGAACCCTTGTCAGAAAATCTGAGTGGTGCTGCCACTAATTGTACCTACAAGTGTAGGGTTATACCAAAAAACATGGATGACAACAAGGGTGTAGTACTTGTATTATCCACGCAATCTGAAATCCGAAAATGCTTTTATTGCAGGGATGTGTTTTTATTATTAAACTATAACCATCAAGGGTATTTCTAAATAGCTACATCCGATGAGCTTCCACCGTTCTTTTTGTCTGTTTGTTTAGGCTGAAGAAATTAATCAGCACGCGCCCTTCTTCGAAATCTTCATAGATCATGGGTAACCAATCAGTGTTCAAAAGTGCGTAAAACAAATATTGCCTCAAAGTATATTTAGCTGTCCTTACAGACGGTAGCCCAGTCTCTTGTCACGCTCGTTTCCGTCAGCAATCGACTCAGGGCAGCTTGTGAGCTCTAGCGGCCAGTGTCAGACAGGAGAAGAAGCTAGAGATTAGTGCTCCTTTAATCTGTCTGAAAGAGGTAACTCTCTGCCCCTCAAACCCCCGGAGTGTGTATTTCTCTGCAGTTGCCCGAATTTAATGGCAAGGGAAATTCTGCTCCTTGTGCAATCCCGCAGACCGCTTATTTATACTTCGGCTGTTATGATGTGTTGTTATGTGCTTAAAACCAATTTATAAATAGTTTGAAACTTAATATAATTTGACAGTTTTAATACTTGAATTTGAAAGTTCAGGGAGTGTGGAGTAATACAAGGAAACGATAGGCTAACTTTGGCAGGAAATATTATTGTATTTACAGCACAATTATCAGCAACATCTAGATTAAGTAAAAGAGATCATTACGAATTACCACGATTAATTTATTGTTAATTGTTTTCTTTAATTCATATAATTGTTTGTTTGGTAAATTTACACCTTGATATATACATGTACATTTAAAGATATTAGGTTTAGTTCAAGTTCCCCATTTCTTCAGGAACCCATGCTTGCCGTTAAGGTGATTATGCTTGTCGTAAAATGCGACTAACGGTTGGTCAGGCTCGCTGACTTGGCTGATGCACCTCATCGATCCCAATTGCGTTGATCGATGCTCATGATATCAATCACTGGATTGTCTGGTCCAGACTCAATTATTTACAGACTGCCGTCATGTAGCTGGAATATAGCTGAGTGCGGCGTTAAACAACAAACCAACCAACCATTTCATCCAATTCTTCACAAAGAAATGTTTGAAATAGGTAGTGATCGCAGATCAAAGAAACTAATGGAATTAAATCTCATAAAAGGGAAAGTAGAATATGAAATTGAATTACGAAAACAAAACTAGCAACATCGTTAAATATAACTGTTTTTCAGTAATTTTATCTTTACCCTTCTTTCCGTTGCCTTGGCTACAACATGGAGGGAACATATATGATTTAAACTTGAATTATGATTTAAACTAAAATAACAACAATCTAAATAAAACACAAGAATGCATCTTGCTTCTAGGCAAGATGTTTCTTTTACAAAATTCCTCTTTGGATAAAGGATAAAGGATAAACAATAAACAGGGAAAAAGCGTCATCACTACCCCACACCATGGTGCACAGAGGTTTGTTCATGTAGTAGTGACCAATAAGGAAGTTAATGTTAACTAAAAAAGATCCCATAAAGCCTTAAGAAGAGATAAGAACTAAGGTCGCTTTATATCATCAGAACAAATGATGAAATGTGATGTGAAATTAATGCACAAAAAAGGCCCCTTCTCTGGGCAAATAATTTATGGTACCACTTTTCGAACTCAGTCTTGACAAGTATCTCTTTCTGGAGCATGCAAGCTTCCATTCATGTAACCTCAGTATTTTCTGAGAACACTTGTCCCTATTTGACAAAGTATGCACTTAGTTGTATGCAGGGGCCGTATGTTTGTAGAAAATTAATTTAGTACACCATGTTTTGAACTCATTTGAGATCGTGAATTGTAACATCAGTGTGTAAAATTTCATTTCTCTAACTCAAATAGTTTAAGAGACAATTGGTCCCCTGAAAGAGGGAAGGGATGAACGAATAAACGTGTGCCATTATTCCCGCCCGACCTCGTGGCATTGATCCAAGTATCTGTGAATTTAGATATGTATAAATGTGTAAAAAAATTAATAATGAAAACTGTTTCAAACATCATATTTACAATGAAAACATTTTTACATTAAGAAATTGATTATCTATAAATTTTGTACAGTTACCGTCACTGTTTGTTTATTAATTCAACCATTTGAGATGTGTATAGATAAAATATTAAAAAGGCTGTTTAACCTTGGATCCAGGTTGACAGCATTCTCTCTGTAAAACACTCTATTCCCTTTCTCAATTATATGTTCATTATTGCTTTTGGAATATCACGACGTGAAAAGCACATGTCAACATACCAATATTAGTAAACTGCCACAAATTGTGTCTCATTTACTCGATGGTTGCTGTGGAAATCTTCCCAATCGTGATGTACTAGATCTGCCTCTACTTCACATCAATTCTATCAAAGAGAATATTATCATTTAGAAACTGAAACCACGTGCATCCATAAGGGTGCAGGCTAAAGCGGCACCTCAGCAAAACATCACCGATATCCCTGGTGAAAACGCACCACGGCACCGCATTTGGCAAAAACGGCTACTATGAGTCGGGCGAAAACGGCACTTCTATTTTTAATAACGATATCAACGATTATTGTAGTAATATGTAGGGTTTATTTACATGGTATTTCATTAGTGATGTATTTACATTGTATTTCCTCTTTTCCGAGATAAGCAAATATTGGGTTTTCTTGGGTCTTCTTCAGTCCGGCAAATTTCTTTATAACGGGCCACAGAGAGTCCTGTTTCACATACGTGATGGGTCGCCAATCGGTGCCGTTTTCGCCCGATGACGTTTTGCTGAGGTGCCGTTTTCGCTATAACCCCATCCATAATATGACTACAACATTGGAACAGCTGTTTGACGTGACGTCATCCACAGCACTACACTCGAGGTCAAACCACACGCACCTGTCCAGACGAGACAGCAGCAGGAAATCACCGACCGTCTGTTAGCCTACACAAATAAAATTACATAGAGCAATATCATTGAACGAAAAATTAAAGCGTTTACTCATAGCTGACACTACAGATAACATATCAAATAAAAGTTAAAGATTTGCCATACACTATCATCATAGAGAGTTGACCTGACATCAATAATTTGTAAATCTAAAATTAATTAGATCTGAATATCCATTGCAGAATGTTGGAAATACGAAACCTATCGTGTTATGATAATACTTTCAATTTATGAGGAGATTTATTATGTGTATTTGATAATATATTGGCATACATAATGATAGTTATCTTTTATCTTGTACAATCACAGCATGTACCGTGTACATTCGACTGACGGAAAATACAATTTCAGCAAACCAATCATAGCGTCATATTACAGTTTCAATGAAAGGAAAAACAAATCGAAATTGCACTACATGGCACATGTTAACCCAAAGGCAAATATAAGTCATTATTCACACTGACGAACACATTTGCCTCAAGACTGTGATGCTCTTGGGCCTATGGAAAACCAGTTAACGGGGGTTATTCGTATATTTGTGGGGCGCTTCCTTCAATATCTCAACTGTATGGGAGTTTGCCATGCTGCGCCTGGTAAACTGTCTCGCCATATTATCTTCCAGTTCATGCACTTTGTGTTTCACAAGAGGAAAGTCCCTACATGATCCCTAGATCTCACTTTGAACATTTTGTCAATATTGGTTTTAAAAGAATGTTTATCGGCAGACCATCCTTGTATTCAGGTCACCGGAGGCGACATGACAGTTGAAGTCCATTTTCACAACAGTCCCACTCATCATGTCATCATAATAACAGGACAGCGCTCGTGGAAAAGATGACAATTGCATTTAATACAGAACATCCAGCTGTAAAATCTAATAATGGGTGAAGCTTGAGTGGCTGTGATACCATGTATGTAATGTTCAACATTGTCAAACATTATCAGGAGCAAAACGGCCTTTGCCTTCCCTGCCCTTACGATATGAGTTTTATTCACCTCTACCATAAATAAAACCTGTCAACTTGAAAGACTGCAAAACAAGATCTTTTTCAATGTTGCATTGTCAGAGGCTCATGAATTTTCTCTGATTTTCTGTAAGTGACCTATTAATTGTTATGACAGGTTTATGGCCATGGGGTGATTTCCAAGGGCAGGGGGTAAGAAACAACCTTGTTCTTCTCTGTAACACAGAACATACTCCACTGGTTTTACGATATTTTCATGTTTTGTAAAATGACATTTTCATGTCAGTTTTATAATTACGCTCTGAAGTTCATATCAGTTATTTATTTGGGTAATTAAAGTGCGCTTTCTGATATATAACATTCGCAAGCGTATTTCTCACTCAGTCTAGGTCATGTACAGCAATTTTTAATTGATAGTTAGAATAGTGCGCTGGGAAATGGTTGAGTATATATAAATATGACATACCATATTCAAAAAATATTTTTCATATCCAACAAATAGGTTTGCTCCATATTTTTTCGAATCTATGAAACGTATCTGTCTTTGTGGTTTACAACTCTTTTGCGTATTTACAAAACTTGAAATGTTATGTAATGTGTGGATTTCATTTCAGACCACAGGGGGAAAATCTGGTGGTAAATAAAGAGAATTGCGAGCCAATAAGTAGCTCGACCAAGTGTGAATATTGTGTGTCTATTATTACGCGTCCTTCGTAAATCAAAAAACAAGACAATTCTATGCCATTTCAAGGCAAGTCGTACACAGCGCATATGCAACAGCAATATAACGGGAAAAGCTATACCTCCCGTTAGTATAAGTGGATCGTAGACATATTTATCCCAATGATAGTATGATGGCTTCTTCGGAGATATTCCAAGTACGAATATTGTGTGTCTATTATTACGCGTCCTTCGTAAGACACCAAACAACACAATTCTACGCCATTTCAAGGAAAGCCGTACACAGCGCGCACGCAGCAGCACTATAACGGGAAAGGCTATATCTCCCGTGAGAATAAGTGTATGGTATATATATTTACCCCAAAGATAGTATGATGGCTTCTTCGGGGGTATTCCAAGAATAAATATTGTGTGTCTATTATTACGCGTCCTTCGTAAGACACAAAACAAGACAATTCTACGCCATTTCAAGGCAAGTCGTATACAGCGCATACGCAGCAGTAGTTTCGCTGTTAAGGCTATATCTCCCGTGAGAATAAGTGAATCGTATACATATTTACCCCAAAGATAGTATGATGGCTTCTTCGGGGATATTGCAAGAATAAATATTGTGTGTCTATAATTACGCGTCCTTCGTAAGACACCAAACAAGACAATTTTTATTCTACGCCATTTCAAGGAAAGCCGTACACAGCGCGCACGCAGCAGCACTATAACGGGAAAGGCTATATCTCCCGTGAGAATAAGTGTATGGTATATATATTTACCCCAAAGATAGTATGATGGCTTCTTCGGGGATATTCCAAGAATAAATATTGTGTGTCTATTATTACGCGTCTTTCGTAAGAAAACAAAACAAATCAATTCTACGCCATTTCAAGGCAAGTCGTACACAGCGCATACGCAGCAGCACTATAACGGGAAAAGCTATATCTCCAGTGAGAATAAGTGTATGGTATACATATTTAACCCGATGATAGTATGATGGCTTCTTCGGGGGTATTCCAAGAATAAATATTGTGTGTCTATTATTACGCGTCCTTCGTAAGACACAAAACAAGACAATTCTACGCCATTTCAAGGCAAGTCGTATACAGCGCATATGCAGCAGTAGTTTCGCTGTTAAGGCTATATCTCCCGTGAGAATAAGTGAATCGTATACATATTTACCCCAATGATAGTATGATGGCTTCTTCGGGGATATTGCAAGAATAAATATTGTGTGTCTATAATTACGCGTCCTTCGTAAGACACCAAACAAGACAATTCTACGCCATTTCAAGGAAAGCCATACACAGCGCGCACGCAGCAGCACTATAACGGGAAAGGCTATATCTCCCGTGAGAATAAGTGTATGGTATACATATCTAACCCGATGATAGTATGATGGCTACTTCGGAAATATTCCAAGTACGAATATTGTGTGTCTATTATTACGCGTCCTTCGTAAGACACCAGACAACACAATTCTACGCCATTTCAAGGCAAGTCGTACACAGCGCATACGCAGCAGCACTATAACGGGAAAGTCTATATCTCCCGTGAGAATTAAGGTATGGTATATATATGTACCCCAAAGATAGTATGATGGCTTCTTCGGGGATATTCCAAGAATAAATATTGTGTGTCTATTATTACGCGTCCTTCGTAAGACACAAAACAAGACAATTCTACGCCATTTCAAGCTACATATACAAAGCACATATGCAACAGTAGTATAGCTTGAAAGGCTATTATGATATACTTTTAACAGTGTGAAAGACTGAGTTTCTGAAGTTGAGAAAAGTGATATTTTCTTCGCATATATCTGTATCTGCCCACCTCTCACCACCATGTACCTAAACCCGCCCACCCCAACACTACCATGCATCTGTACCCGCCCACCCACTCCACCATGTATCTGTACCCGCCCACCACCCCACTCCACCATGTATCTGTACCCGACCACCACCCCACTCCACCATGTATCTGTACCCGCCCACCCCACTCCACCATGTATCTGTATCCGACAACCACCCCACACCACCATGTATCTGTACCCACCCACTCCACACCTCCATGTATCTGTACCCGCCCACCCCAGACCACCATGTATCTGTACCCGTACAAACCCACCCCACACCACCATGTATCTGTACCCGCCCACCCCTCCCCAACATGTATCTGTACCCGCCCACTCCACACCTCCATGTATCTGTACCCGCCCACTCCACACCTCCATGTATCTGTACCCGCCCACCCCACACCACCATGTATCTGTATCCGACAACCCCTCCCCAACATGTATCTGTACCCGCCCACTCCACACCACCATGTATCTGTACCCGGACAAACCCACCCCACACCACCATGTATCTGTACCCGCCCACTCCACACCTCCATGTATCTGTACCCGCCCACCCCACACCACCATGTATCTGTACCCGCCCACTCCACACCTCCATGTATCTGTACCCGCCCACCCCACACCAACATGTATCTGTACCCACCCAACCAACCACCCACCCACCCATCCTCCCACCCCTCCCCAGCATGTTTCTGGACCCATCCAAGTCTCATCATCAAAAACTCTAACCATTAATCAACTGTCATGAACTGTGTGTATTTACATTTTGAATGTGTTTTATTTCTGTCGATGTAATATGAATATGTGTTGCTTTGTTACAGTTATATTATGATTTAATGCACCATTTCGTTTTTGTTGATATCCTAATAAAATTGTCAATTTTGAAAATTGTTCTATTCCAGTTTTGTCTTTGATCAATTTTAAGAGGTTGTTCCAGATATATTTTTCAATTTTACACTCAAAGAACACTAAGGTTCGTTTTTCTCGTTGACAAAAATTGCAAAGAAATAATTAATAATTAAGGGCAGATGTAACTTAGATGTTTTAGCTATACTCTTACGCTTTAGATATTGTTTTATTGCTTTGATAAGACTAGAATATTCCAGAAAATGTGTTTTACAGTTTATATGTTTACTGCCCTTCTGCAAGCTTGTCAACCATACGCTACACTGCACATCACTTGCTTGATAACGGCGTTAGGACCTACACTGAAACGTCACTCCTAATTCCATATTTCTTATCATTACTTATGAGAACACTCTTTCGTAATAGACAATAGTTTTCCATTTCTTTAAAAATTGGTCTGTGGTTGGGGATTTTTCTTGCGAGGTTTGCCATTGTATTGATACACTCAGTTAATTATCCAACAAGTTAAAGGACGGTTCTTTACAGCATAGTTTAACACTGGAATCCACACATTCTGTAGATTAGTTTCCTGCATGAGTCAATGCATGTCGGAGATCTGGTGAAGGTTCAGTAAAGAGATGCTATAGCGTCTCCATGGCGACTTTTAGATTTGTCACCAGGAGCCATCTGATTGACAGATTATAGCACGGAAACTTTGAAACAGACATACACTTATTAGCCTCTCTGGTGAGTGGCTCCCGTATTTAACAGTTTGCTCATGAGGCCACGCAATATTATTTATTTGTTGGTTGGATATATTTTTGTTTGATAAATGTATAATTTTACCTGTGGCCTGGGTGTATTTGCATATCTTGTTAGTTTGTTTGTTTGTTGTTTAACGCCGCACTCAGCAATTTTCAAGCTATAATTTTATCTATATTTAACACAGTGTATTTTAGACATTTCAAAGTGTCATGAAAACAACAAGAGTTTGCCACTAACGTGGCTATATCCCCCGCCCCTGTTGCAGAATTTATGACATAATTAAATATAAACAAAACCTAATCTTTTTTAACCGAGGTGGAACTTGTCATAGAAATTGTAAAAAAAAGAAGAATTTGGAACCTAAGTTTATCTTGTTGCCATGGAAACGTAAAAAATAAAAAAATGTCTAAAATTTTGAAATAGCAAAAGGCACCAGTTCAGCATGTACCTGACAAATGTGCAAAGTTTGATGAAATAATATTGAACAGTTTATGAGTTATGCTCCGGAAACGAACCCTACCCTCACAGAAAATAAGTCCATCTTGTTGCCATGGAAACGTAAAAGATAAAAATTTCTAAAAAATTTTAAATAGCAAAAGTCACCAGTTCAGCATGTACGTGACAGACCTGCAAAGTTTGATGAAAAAATATTGAAGGGTTTAAGTGTAATGCTCCGGAAACGAACGCTACCCTCACAGAACCTTAGTCCATCTTGTTGCCATGGAAACGTAAAAAATAAAAATTTCTAAAATTTCTAAATAGCAAAAGGCACTAGTTCAGCATGTACCCGATAGACCTGCAAAGTTTGATGAAAACATATTGAACGGTTTCTGAGTAATGCTCCGGAAACGAACCCTACCCTCACAGAACCTAAGTCCACCTTGTTGCCATGGAAACGTAAAAAATAGAAATTTCGAAAATTTCTAAATAGCCAAAGTCACCAGTTCAGCATGAACCTGATAGACCTGCAAAGTTTGATGAAAAAATATTGAAGGGTTTAAGTGTAATGCTCCGGAAACGAACCCTACCCTCACAGAACCTTAGTCCATCTTGTTGCCATGGAAACGTAAAAAATAAAAATTTCTAAAATTTCTAAATAGCAAAAGGCACTAGTTCAGCATGTACCCGACAGACCTGCAAAGTTTGATGAAAACATATTGAACGGTTTCTGAGTAATGCTCCGGAAACGAACCCTACCCTCACAGAACCTAAGTCTATCTTGTTGCCATGGAAACGTAAAAAATAAAATTTTCTAAAATTTCTAAATAGCAAAAGGCACCAGTTCAGCATGTACCCGACAGACCTGCAAAATTTGATGAAAAAATATTGAACGGTTTCTGAGTTATGCTCCGGAAACGAAACGTGACGGACGGACGTACGGACGGAGCCCGTTTCTATATCCCCCGCCAACTTTGTTGGGCGGCGGATAATAACCAGGAAGTACATAGCCCGGTTAAAATAGGTCTGCAGCAACACATACTTGCTGTAATTATGAGGCGACTAACGGGATTGGGTGGTCAGGTTCGCTTCATGCATATCATTGTATCCCAATTGCGTGGATTGATGCTCATGATGTCAATCACTGGATTGTCTGGTCCAGACTCTATTATTTACAGACCGCCGTCATATAGCCAGGATAGTGCTGAGTGCGGCATTAAACAACAAACAAGCAAGCAAACAAACATGTATTATAATTGCCTACAGTTTCCAGTTCTATTTCCAAATGTAGAATAAAATATTTTGGAAGGGAAACATAAGCTTTTATTTTAGTGGACGGCATGTCCATATAGTTCGGAGATGGATGAGTGAGTGATAGTTCAAGAACTTTGTATCTGATCTTTGTCTAAGACTATCTGCATCCTTGGCTGCCGGTGATGAGGTCAGGATATGGCGGGTGGAATGGGACACGTGAATGTCATGTACCACTGTCACCTTAGTTTCAACAGCGCCTGTCTCTTGTCATGCCTGTTCGGGAACGTAAAAACATGGCATGGTCCACAGCGGCTGACAGTGTCAATATCAGATAAACCCATGCATTGATAACCCGTGTAACACTGTATGCATTTGAACAACATCTTGAAACTGTCCAAAATCACGATGGGGTTGTCTTTTGATATTGTGTGTGTAAGCTACATGTATATAAATAGTTACATTTTGATATATACCAATGTTATAAGTACCGGCAAACCCCATCGTCTGGGTTCCGGATAAGAATATAGGTCCCCAGCAACCCATGCTTATTGTAAATGGTGACGAAATGGATCGGTTGGCCAGACTCACTGACTTGGTTGATTGCATGTCCTGGTATCTCATTTAAGTGGATCAATGATCATAGTGTCGATCACTAGATTGTCTGACCCACATTCTATTATTTACAGATGGTCGCCGTGCAGCTGTAATATTACTCAGTGTGGCTTTAAACAACAACAACAACAACAACAACAACAACACCAACCTGAAATAGCTATAAAAGGACAGCTTTCGGTTTATATCTTCAAAAACACATACACATCGAATGTATAAATTGTTTACTTTTCTTTATAGATAAACATGTTTATTATTCATGAGTCTTACTTCAGTAAAAGAGATTGTATTATGCTTGTGTCTTAATCTAGTCACCAAGCATGTTACAAGTTCGTGTATTCAGGACATGCTGTATTCTATATGGGGTATTCGGGGTAGAACTTTTCCCCCATCAACCTGTGCCAGACGAAGGGGGCACGTTAAGGGATGGGGTGGTCTGCAGTCTCAGTGAGTAGGTTGATATAGCCTGTTATTCGTAATATCAATCACTGTATTGTCTGGTCCAAATACGATTATTTACACACGTGCAGAATTTCTGTAACAAAAGAGTTGATCTGAGTTGATCTGACGCCATGTAACACGCTCACGTAATGAGCAGAAGGGATCACAAGAGCTATTTGACATTAGTGAATGAAAGACGACATATTTATTCAACGTCACCAGTCCTTCGTCATAAAACGTCATCAGTAACAGCTGTAAAAAAGGCACGTAATCCAGCTGGTCGTGTAACTGGCTATGACTCAGTTTCTGCTAATTCCGCTCACCTTGACGTGATTCCCCTCATACTTGTAATAACAAATTGTGATTGGATCACCTCGTCACATGACAACAGGCCTAACAATTAAAATATGTTAATTGTTGGGTATGTACAACATTTTGGAGGTATAAAAAAAATTGTTTGAAAGTTCTAGTGTAGGAAACGTGTTTGTATTAGACTTATTATCTTATGTACAATCTCTTCAAGTTAACTTGCTTAATGTGATGTAATGTGAAAAAAATCGATAGAAATTTTGATATTTTGATGAAAGATGTTAAATCGTCCACTTTGTAATAGACTAATAGTGTTTGCGACAAATTATATTAATATTTATCCAAATTTCCTGACAGCAAGATTATGTACTGAATTAGCACTTTTTAATGTGATAGGAAGTTATGACAGTACCATTATATCATATGAAAACAAATACAAACTTATTTCTTAAAGCGCTCGGTTCCAAATTAAAAAAAGAGGTATATCCTCTACAGTGGGACTACATCAAATTTCTAAACACAGTAAGTTTATCTTCCAATTAGACAACTTGTTTTCATAAAACATCTATAAATTATACTGCACCTAATTCAATAAAATTTACAAAAAATGTGACTTGTAGGTATTACAGATTTGACATATTTCACCATAGTTTAAATATTTCATTTTACCATACTTATATTTTAAGTTCAAAAGAATTTACTGGAGTATGGTAGAAAATGTGGATTATAAAGTTTAAAGCATTTACAAAATAATGTTCCAGAATCTTAGAGGGAGGGCATGGGGACATGCTAGAGTATTTTATCCAATTTCTCTGGCTGGTTGTATTATATACAGACAACATTCAGTGTACATTGCAAAGTTTCCGCTGTCCAGTGTATCCTCCAGTGTGTCATGTCAGGTTCAACCAGGTGCAGTCCGTGCAGCGCGTGCACTACAGTCGCTCCAACTCACGGTGGACGAGAAGCCTGTTATGAAGCGGCCCTAGCCAGGTTATAACACTTGGACAGACTGTAGACAGGTGCGTGAGGCTGAATGTATGTAACACCTATGTGGATTGACAAGCATCACACACATTTGATTGCCAGGGGTATAAAGTGCCACAATCGCGTGGGTGTCCTGGGAAATCCCCCAGATACCTTTTCCTTCATTCTATTCCTACATGGTGGGAAATGGCAGCTTAAGAACGACTGTGTTCACGCATTTTCTATAATATGACACTTTGATTATTGATTGTAAAAAAGATTTTTTATAAGTCATAAAACTTCAAACTGTCTTGTAATGTTGTGTACAATACACTAGGGTTATAACGAACTTAAACTATTTTTATTCGTTATAACCGTAGTTCGCTATAAGCATTTGGACTGAAAGACATTTTGGAACAAGTCACGTGACCACATGCTGTAACTATAATGTCGTCGTATTTTGTACACAGAATACATCCATTTCAAAGACATCCATTTCTTCACTGTTTAACTGTTGTTGTTCCAGCAGACCCGTGCCCGTGAAGATTCAGCCATCCACGCTTGCCTAACAGGCGACTATTCTTGTGGTACGATACAATACCATACCAAAAATGAAGACAATTACCATAATACCGATATGGTTATGAGAGACATATGTCTGTTACAGTTTAATATAAACAAAGTAATGTTATTGTAACTATCTGAACAGAAATATAACATTATTTGCTTAGAAAACAGCGCCCAGAGTCCGCACATATATTCCTACAGTCGCACGCTCATTCAGCTCCCCCACTTTGGTTTACTGATAAACATGAGAAATAGTGTCATGGCATAGTCATGTAATTAAGAAACAAACGACGAGTGGGAATTGGTTATCGTACGATACAGCACAACAGGGAGAATAAAACTTCTTTTTTTATCTCTTTGTCAAGTCTCTGTAACAATTGCATGATAATACAAATTTAATAATAAACTTCAATTGGTGTATGTTGAACTATCCTTGAGGTGCTGCATGAGTGCGGCATTACACAACAAACAAACAAACAAACAAACAAACAAACATAATATCCTTAAGAATAAAGTATCATGTTAACAATACCAATGTTAAAAAATATTCTCCATGATCACCATGCCTCTCTCTATGTTAAATAATATTTTTTGTTTGTAGTAATCTGAAGGAATAAAAATGGCAATTATATCCAAATTTGTTTTAAATATGTTACTAATGCTGAAATAGTCCTCTACACTAAACATTCAGTGAAGGAGCGGCCTGAACATATGAACTTTATAGCATACATTAATGGAAAGTAGATGAACAGTTGAAGTTAGAACATAACATTATTCGGTCGAAAGTCTATCAGCCAATACTATATCCATTATGGAAATGTAAGTCTACGCGAATGGTGTTTTCCGCACGGCTACTCTCATACATTTCAGGACGCATTTTAGGTCTGGGTTCTATACTTGCATTAATGGGGTGATGCATACATGGCCTCATCAAGTTGGTATGTGATATGTAGCCTGTAGATTGCACACAGTTGAAAGTCTGACAAAGTAATGACAATGTATCTACAATATTAAGCCAAACTTTGTTGTGAACGATTCAGTTACCTTTACAACTGCTGAGTCACTGTCAGAGTCGAACAAATAAAACAACTCTAATAATTGAACTAGATTTTGTTAGTTTGTTTGTTTGTTTGTTTGTTTGTTTGTTTAACGCCGCATTAAGCAATATTCCAGCTATATAACGGCGGTCTGTAAATAGTCGAGTCTGGACCAGACAATCCAGTGATTGATATCATGAGCATCGATCTACACAATCGGGATACGTTAGGGTTTTTCTTCATCATCAGAATATCAGACACGGTATTCCAAAGGACATAACGCATAACGACCTGAAACTGTTTAACGTGGTGCAAGTGTCATGTGAATACTACTGAAATGACGTTCCAGCTTTGATGATCTGAAGGGAAATGCGCGTATAAATGAAAAACTTATAGTGAGTGGATTTGTTTTGAAGTCTCCTTTAAGAGTATTTCGATTATATTACAACGTGTCGCCCGAAGTGATGCAGGGTTCATACTCTTGCCTTTTTTATGAAAACCACCAGCACGCATATGGTGCTGACACACCTAGAAACATAATCAGGGTGAACCGGGATTCGAACCCATGATCTAAAACCACGATCATAGGTCTCTGGCGTGCCTAAAGGACGCAACAGCAAATTGTGGCTACTTAGACGACTTGGCAACCCGTGCCTCTTGAATCATTCACAACCGAACTTGACACGTTTTCTTTTTTATTCCCTAATTATTATCTGTATCCGTCTTATGATCAGAAGTTAACTTTGTTATTCAGCATGGCACATGCCTTAGTTATTCAACTTGGCATATGCCTTAGTTATTCAGCTTGGCACACGCCTTAGTTATTCAGCATGGCACATGCCTTAGTTATTCAGCTTGGCACACGCTTGGTAACTGAAATAATATCAGTAGGTTAAAAAGGGAAACAATTAACTGTTTGACTTGCCTGACAATTGTAAAGACTTGTGAACGATTTGAAGTACATTTGCTGAGACTACCTGCCCGAGCACATTCCTCATTTTAGATACCTGGATAATTTAACGAATTCTAACATGTCTATCCTGACGGCCGTTTCGGGCTGTTTGATAACGACCAGTGTGTATGGACACTGCTTTGCATTTGATAAAGAAATCGTTATGCTACAAAACATATTGAATGTTACGTAACCATATCCTTTCATTATATCTTCATTTGAGCGACCTACCCCATATCTATCTTCCACAAGCCAACTACTGGCATCGTCGCCTGGCAACTCCACCAGAATGTCCGAGGCCCTAAAGCAGACTATTTAAAATATTGGAACCCTTGCGATAACACTGTATTCGTGTAACACTTTAACTCTGGATATTTTTTAAGTTGAGCTGGACAAGATAGTGTATGTGTTTGTCGACAAAAGTGGGTGGGTGAGTGAGTAAGTATGGTTTCACGTTACCTTTAGCGCTAGCCATATTCCCAGAATATCACGCCAGGGGACACCAGAAATGGGCTTAACACATTGTAGCAAAGTAGGGAATCGAACCTGGGTCTTCGTCGTGACGAGCGAACGCTTTAACCACTAGGCTACCCCAACAGCCGCGATAGAAGTGAAGGATATTTTAACACATGAAGCTAAAATGTTAGGTAATAATTGAAATGTCTTAATGTTAGGAAGTTGCTGTTGTTGGTTGTTTGTTTAACGCCGCAAGAATCCAGGCATATGATGGCGGTCAGTAGTGATTGACATCGATACTCAAATGAGATACGATGACATGTACCAACAGGTATTCTTTCGAAAAAAATAATTTTCTCAGAAACAATGAATTATGCTTCAGACTGTTGAAATAATAATTTTAAGAAACAGGTTGACACAAACTTTGCATTGTTCCACTTAGAAAAAATATTTAGGCTCACAGTTTTAATTAAATAAATATCTGGTTTTGCAGCTGCAACTGACATAATATCTAGTCTTCATACAAAAATCTAACACGCTCATTCTTCATATAGCTCTTTCTGCATACAGCTCCTGCATACAGCTATTTGTTTGTACAACCTTTTCTTCCTACAGTTCATTCTTCCAACAGGCCATTCCACCTACACCCATTCTTCCTACAGCTCATTCTGTCTACATCACATTCTGTCTACATCACATTCTGCCTGCAGCACATTCTGTCTACATCACATTCTGCCTGCAGCTCATTGTAACTACACCAATTCTGCCTGCAGCTCATTCTGTCTAGACCCATTCTGCTACCAACCTCTGAAATGAGATGGGTCAGGTGGTCAAACAAACATCATAGCATGAGTAGGTTTAGATTACATGGTGTCTTAGGGGTGTTTTGTGTTGTATCCGGTTAAAGTCATTCTCTGGAAATGTTTAGGTGTTCAACTAGACTGTGTTTATAGAGTAACCAGATACATCAGATGAATGAAGAATGGTGGGTTCCATTCACCGGGGAAGACAATTGGTGCAACAAACGACACATAAATATGGTGTTTGCCGACATGACTGTAAATGCAGCAAAACGTGAACCCCATCAAAATGTGGAATTTATTTTGGATGAATTTATTTCCCCATGATTGATCTCTGACTGGTTGGATAAACTATTAATGACCTTTGTGCACGGAAATAAAAAACAACACACCGGCGTTAGTAAATGAACAATCTCCGAATGGAATTTTTTTTTTTTTTGAAACAAGGGTGAAACACTTTTTATGTGCTGCAGTTTTGTCCCATTTATTAAACGACAATGAAATAAACCAGTGTGTTGTCGTACTGTGGAACCAGTAACATTCATAAATCCAGTATTATAGACTTTAAGGACTTTGGTTTTGTTTATTTTGTTTCACATTATAACAAGTGACTAAGTGAATCAAGTGAATCGCCTCCAGTTGGTGCATTCCGAGTTGCTAAGCAGAACATTTCTAAACATGGTGTTTTGGTGTGTTTTTTGCAATTACTTGTCAATCGCCTGTAAGTTTCAATGCAATCCAAAAAACACAACATTCATACAGAAATGTTATCCAACTGTACACATGGTACTGGCCGACTTGATATACTGAAATAAAGTTGGAATATATACTGAAATACAGTTGGAATACAGCCCTTTTTTCTGAAACAAAAGCGATGTTTAATTTTTTGAAATCTAAAAATGTTTACACAGTTTGGGAAAACCCCAAAATGATATAATAGGTTATTGAATAAATAGTGATTACCCAATGAAAAATGTAATAACCCAATTAAAATAGAAACCTTTGAGTAAAAACTCAATTTCTCAAAATGTTATCTGGAGCTCCATAGGGGTTTCTGTAAGTAGGCATTAAATGTAACAGTAGTTTACAATTTGTATAATATGTAACATGGAATAGACATCAATCACATTCGGCACGTCACTGATGGCTGAAATAATGCCGCTGCTTGACGTTAAATTGTAATTCCCCCACTCACACAGTTCCGGCACAGACTACAACATTGATTTACCACGATTTAGAATAGACTTACAACATTGCCTATGTACATGTTCTATCTTTTCTATTTCCTTTACTCCCCATACTTCACAAGGGTACCATACATTGGTATTAGAACAATTTTGATGTCAAATATTTTAACTGCATCTTTTTAGTTCGTTAGTATAGTGGAACTCGCTTATCCGGATCCCAGATACCAGTTATCCGGAAACTTCTTTATTCGGACAGTATTTAAGAAAACACAAGTATCTGGATAAGTTGAAGTGATCCTATTTGGAAAAGGGCTTTGGTTGCATGTCCAGCAAGCACTGTACCAGCCTTGGTCAATCTGAGTGTGGATATAATGGGTAATTCAAGGTGTTTGTGTGAACTAACTATTTGAACTACACTGGAACTGTCTGTTTTGTCCAAGTGGGACAATTGTCACCTCTTTCTAAAAAACGACATTTTTTGTTTAATCGATATTTATCTCCAGATATATTGTTGATGTAAAAGGTGGAGCGACCAGATACACCAGAGGAAGGGTAGAGTTAGAGTAAAGCTGCATGTCGTCAGAGAGCTTCATATGGCTTCAGAATACTAGGCTAATGGGGAATCAGGTAATGAAAGTTTTAGTCCCTGTCTGATTATTGTGATGGAAAGCAGGTGACTGAATTGCTGAGTCATTTTTTGGCTTCCTCTGTGCCTGATTTCCGGTTCCGGTGAGGCTGATTTCCGGGTCCGTTACGGCTGATTTCTGGTTCCGATATGTCTGATTTCTGGTTCCCGTGTGTCTAATGTCAACTTCCCGTGTGCATGATTTCCGGTTCCGGTGAGGCTGGTTATGACTTCCGGTGTTGTTCATTTCCGGTTCCGGTGTGGCTGATTTCTACTTCCGGTGTACCTTTTTTCCGGTTATATGGCTGATTTCCGGTTCCAGTGTTCCCTCATTTCCGGTTCCGGTGTGGCTGATATCGACTTCCGGTGTGCCCAATTTCCGGTTCCGGTTTTGACGCCGATTTCCGGTTCCGGTATGTCTGATTTCGACTTCCGTTGTGCCTTATTTCCGGTTCCGGTGAGGCTGATGTCGACTTCCAGTGTGGCTGATTTCAGGTTCCGGTGAGGCTTATTTCGACTTCCGGTTCCTTATTTCCGGTTCCGGTTCGTCTGATTACTACTTCCGTTGTGGCTTATTTCCGGTTCCGGTGAGGCTGATTTCGACTTCCGGTGTACCTGATTTCCGGTTACGGTTTTGTCGCTGATTTCCGGTTCCGGTGTACCTGATTTCCGGTTCCGGTTTTGTCGCTGATTTCCGGTTCCGGTGTGGCTGATGTCGACTTCCGGAGTACATGATTTCCGGTTCCGGTGTGGCTGATTTCCGGTTCCGGTTTTGTCGCTGACGCTGATTTCCGGTTCCGGTGTGGCTGATGTCGACTTCCGGTGTACCTGATTTCCGGTTCCGGTGTGGCTGATTTCCGGTTCCGGTTTTGTCGCTGATTTCCGGTGATGCTGATTTCGACTTCCGGTGTTCCTTATTTCCGGTTCCGGTACGGCTGATTTCTACTTCCGATGTACCTTGTTTCCGGTTATGTGGCTGATTTCGACTTCCGGTGTGGGCTCATTTCGACTTCCGGTGTGGCTGATATCCGGTTCCGGTTTTGTCGCTGATTTCCGGTTCCGGTTAGGCTGATGTCGACTTCCGGTATGGCTTATTTCCGGTTCCGGTGTGGCTGATTTCGACTTCCGCTCGCTCGCTCTATTTTCGTGAGCGCCATTTCCTCCTTCAGGTCAGGACACAACACATTTATTGTTTGGTAGATATATTGGGAATAAATTCAGGATAAATTCATTATCAGATAGAAAACTATCTAGCGTTTTGGTAGCAAGAACAGAATTGTACACACCAGTGAATCAGGAAGTCTTGGTGATGACTAAAACGAGATTCTCATTAAAAGTAACCCGATTTTATTGAAATATAACAGGGGACAAAACTGTTCATTACTTGAGATTATATTATTGGTAAAAGTACATGCAATAGTATGGTACTGGGTGAATGATACAACTCCACCTCAGCTTACATGCATGTGACGGCAGTTAAATTAAATCACTCGATAGATAGATAGATAGGTAGGTAGGTAGGTAGGTAGGTAGGTAGGTAGGTAGGTAGGTAGGTAGGTAGGTAGGTAGGTAGGTAGGTAGGTAGGTAGGTAGGTAGGCTACCTCCTCAATGTTATTTAATGTTAAAGTCACTTGATGATGCTGCTCACTACACATATGGAACATATTTGATTTCAATTTGGGGTTGGTTTAGTATGGATAAGCCAGGATTTTTGGGGGGAATATTTTAGTTTGATCCCATTATAACAAATTTGAGCTGTTGAACATTTTAAACCAAACTTGTATTCTAAACTACACTCTTCTCATACATGTGCTTACTGTAGATGTGTCGCTTTTCGACTTATCCCAGAAACAGGAAGATAGCATAGCATAGCATAGCATAGCATAGCATAGCATAGCATAGCATAGCATAGCATAGCATAGCATATATGAATGAAACACACTCTTTCATTCACATTCCTAGTCGTATATCTGTCCGATCTTAATTTGGAGAAGGCAGAGCGGTAAGAACGAGACGCATACATACTTACATAACTTTTCCACCATGCACATCTTGAAACATTCTATACGCACGTAATTTATTTGCACGTTCTCCGCCAGGCTTGCATAACACACATTCCAATCCGAAACATACTTTCCCAAGGAAATGATATGCGCACGTCCAAGTACATTTTTCATGCTACCATTCTCATCAATATTCAGACCCCATTCGTTCAGCTTTGCCCTGAAACGAAAATTCCATTTTTTCACGCGTCCACCAGCATACCATTCAGGCCAGCTAAAACCTACTTATTTCATCTGAAGGACATTTTAGTAAAAGGACAATAGTGTCTCAATACACTTCCACTGTCTAACTATCGGAGGAAGCCATCCCACATCTCCATTAA
Organism: Haliotis cracherodii; assembly: GCF_022045235.1. Lineage (NCBI taxonomy): Eukaryota > Metazoa > Mollusca > Gastropoda > Lepetellida > Haliotidae > Haliotis > Haliotis cracherodii. The sequence continues at coordinate 5,607,640 of NW_027266283.1, forward strand.
CAGCAACATTTGGAGCGCATCTGCCCAACCCTAAGACAAATCTGAAAGCGCGATGGCGAAGGGCATTTACAGAAGAAAGGTCACCGTGACCCCAGATAGATGCCTCCTAACTCAAGACTGCCCACACACCAAATATTCAAAACATGTCATAGACGATTCAAATCCTCTGCCGATTCTGCCAGTAAAACAACATCATCAGCATATGCTAAGGCTGCAACAGCAATATCATCAACACAATACCAATACCAGTTTCATTTAGCTTGTCAAGCAAATCATTCATAAAAAAGTTAAACCGAAATGGCGAGAGTAAAATTCCTTGTTTTAAACCCCCATTAACATTAAACCAGGGTGTAAGCATACCATTTATACATACACTGCATTTCCACATTATGATATAAAGATTTAGGTGCAAGAAACATTTTCTCTTTCAACCCAATGAAACATAATATCTCCCACGGAAAACCTCTGTTAATGCTATCCTAAGCTTTAGGAAAGTCAATAAAAGCAGCGTCTTTTTAATACCTTTTATTGTTTCAATAAACAGAATATCGGAATCCATTTTGTGCATCATTTAGAGCTCCTGTTTCAGCCCAAGATTGCAGAAGTAGAACATTTGCTAAAACATATATTAAAAATAACATGCATAGTCGAAATAACACTTTGTGATATGAGACATTGGGATACCGTCAATGATACCTAACAATGATCTGAAATTGGATGAAACTTGAGCTATTTCATGTGAAACATTGTGCAACATTGTGTAACATTAACCAGCGCAAAACGGACATTCAGCCTCCCTTTTTATGCCATATGAGTTTTTGTCACCTCTTCCATCATTATTACAAGTTAAATACTGAGAAAGACTGTGCAGCGTGTTATTCTGAGATGTGTGTTTTTAATCAGTTAGGTAATACATTCATACAACGTATAGACCCATGAACATCCGGGGTAGAATAGGTCTTCAGCATAGAATAGGTCTTCAGCTCGTCGTAAAAGGACACTAAAGGGATCGGGTGGTCAGACTCGCTTACTTGATTGATGCATGTCATCGGACCCAAAATGCGTGGATCGATGCTCATGATGTCAACCACTGGATTGTCTCGTCCAGACTCGATTATTTACAGACGGACGTCACATAGCTGTATTAATTCTGAGTGCGGCGATATTCAACCCATCAACCAACCAGTATTACAACTTATGATGCTGCCTATATATTGACATCCCACACACTGTATCTCTCTTGCCTTCATCTCCGGAATACACTGTTATATCATTGTGTCATGGGTTATTAAGTGCTCAAGTAAAATGTTTAAGTCGAAATTGTTCGATCTCAGAGACGCAATCATTTATTTATAATTCAAAAAGTGCGCTGAGAAATGGTAAGATCTATATAAATATAACGTAAAATGTTCCACAAATATTATTCATACCCAACGAATAGTGTTGCTCTTTCAGTTTTCGAATGAATCAATGGTATCTGTCTTTGTGGTTTAGGCATCTTTTGCGTATTTACAAAACGTGAAATATCATGCAACGTGCAACGTACGTACAGTATTCAATTTTAGGCCCCCGGAACAAAACATGCACTGGTGGTAAACGGGGTATGTTGCGAGCTTATAACCTACAAATAAATGATCCTATGGCCAGAGAAACGGTCCTGTACACCCATGAGCTAGAACGTATTGTTTCACAGCGCTAATGTGGCCACCGGTAATATTATTAATCCCGCGTTATATCCGAACGTTTATTAATAGAAAGGGTGTTTTCCGGACAATTCACACCCTTCCGAAAATCCACTTTGCGCTACTTTGGGCTTCTTTTGGAAGTTCTCGTGTCTTGGGGTTCTCTTCGCAGTCTCTTGGCACCCCTCGCTTTGGCCCAGGGGCACCCTCGGAGGGTGCAACCCCCCATTTTGGAAGGAATTCTTTTTTTAGGGACTTCTTACGTATTGCATGAACCCCAGACTCAACTCTCACCCTTCAACCCCAGCCAATCCGATCGCTCCCTTTTCGTCGACCGACTAATCGCTTTTCTCCCTTTCCCTTCTTTCGCTTCGATTACCCGGGCTCCGCCTTTACCCCGCTTCTGCCCCGCTTTTACGCTTTCATCCAGGTTTACGCCTCTGCTTTCAAACTTGTCTTGTCTTGTCTTATCTTTCATTTCATCGCTTTTTTGTCACTACAACCAAATTAAAATAATAATAATACAATTTTTAAAATCAGTCTACTTCAAGTCACTTTACTTTTTTTTACTCATTTTTGGCTTTCTTGACATTTCCTCTTAGTGTTGTTGCCCTTCAATGCAGCTTTAACTCTCTTTCCGATTCTCACCTTTTATTGTACACACGTCTTCAAGTTCAAAAAACTCTTAAGTACTTTACTTTCTCGCCTTCTGTGTTCTACGGAAGCCTTTCAGGCCCATTTCTTTCTTTCTTTCTTTCTCCAACTTTCAAGATACTAAGTTCAAATTTACAGATATTCAGTTCAAATTTCAACATGTTAAGTTCAAATTTCAACATCATTATCTTCAAAGTTCAACTTAACATCTTCAAATTTCAAAAGGCTTCCGTAGTTGTCTGTAAAACAAATATTTTTATTATGGTACTTTATTTTTGGCAGGAACCAATAAGCATATTCATCATACATCTTCGTTGTTCCATTGTTTCTGCTTCTTTCCACTTTCCACTTTTCACCCAAACGCAACACGCCACCACCGGTTACACCCAGAGCATCTTGGCATTGCACCGACCGCCAAAAAATGCAGTTTAGCCAGACGGTACCAAGCCACTCGGAACACACCGGTTACGCCGAGAGCATCTGGGCACTGCACCGACCGCCAAAAACCGCAGTTTAGACAGCCGGCACCAAGCCACCCGGAAGGAAGCGGCAAACCACCAATCACAAGCGAGATAACTAATGCCAATAGCCGTCATTCCTCCATCGGCTGGCCATGGCGGCGGACGTGTCTGACGGTCGCTGGCTGGCTGGCATCGCCACACCAAAGCGTGCTCGCTCGGTCTCGTCGCATCTCCATCGACGGAGGGGACCATTATGCACATGCATCTGAAGGTAAGTTCATTCGTATAGTTCACTGACATCTTTTATTTCTTGCACAGAGCGGCCGTTCTGTCATACAGGTACGAAGAATATGTTCCAAACCCTGTCCTCCCTTGGCCAATTGCAACTTCTTCTTTCATCCCATCCCACAAAATGTCACCTGTTTTGGCCGCTCTCTGGTGCACGTTGCAAGTGTTTTCGTGGCGAAGAAGCAGGCAGCGTGCTCCCTGTATTCTTGTAAGTTTCATAAATGCGTACCTTCACACATTGACCACGCCCTATCACAGTGTAAACAACTACCGTATTTCATCCGACAAAAGAGTTGGACTTTATTTTCATTAGCCTAGTCATAATGCCCCATTCATTCATCCATTTGTTTGTCTTTATTCCATTGCTGCCGTACAGGCCTGCAGAACCGATGTCACACTACCCTGGCCCTCTCCCCCTGGCTCCCCCTCCCAATCCTGTCATGCTGCTTAAAATGCAGAGGGAAAAGTTAATTGTATTATCGATTATTACTCCTTTAACATCTGCCTTTTTTTTCTTCTAAAAACCTAATCTAAAACTCAGTAACATTGTTGACATTAGTCTCTTTGTATTACCACTTTATTGTAACCATGGTAACAGTTCTGTAATTATTCCAGTATCATGAACAAGGAAAACTGACATTTCTTGAAACCTTTACATCTACATTTCCAAGAAATGGATTTTTTTGTGTTGGTTTCCTAGGTATCAGAACATTAAAATGTGTGGAGTAATTAAGGTTTATCTTGTTTTGAATGACTTGTGCTCATTGTGGATATTGTTGCAGACCCTCACCAAGATGGCTGTGCGGCCGCCAACACAATCTACTGAACGCAACATACCACAGACCCGGATATTTTCTTCGAGATGGAAGATTGGGAAAGGTAGGTCATTTTATACCTTGGTCTCATTGTACTCAATAATATTTGCCATGTCCTGTATTTGCTGTAACAAGCATCCCGCTTCTGTTGTAGCAAGGATTTATCTAGAATTCCCAACAAGTTGTCTTGGCAGGCAAACTGGGGGAAATATTGTGATGTTGTTAAAAATTTGTTTTTTGTCATGTAACATTTTCATACTTTCTGAGGAATTGGAAAAATGTGTGATTCATACTGGGTATTTGTTCAGTCATTTGCTGCAGACTTGGGACTGAATATGGGCCTCCGAGCAAGTCTAGATAATCCCAAAATAGATTTACATGACAGGTCCAGTTTTGTGTGTATCTAACAGCAATGGTGAAGGAGGGACCATCAGCAATGCAGTTTACTTGGCTCAGCTTAGTTAGCGTTCATTGTTTGAGGCTATCGACTGTGGCTCTCACTCCACAGGTCTTGTGTTCCTCTTCAATCCTTAGGACAAGTTGTGTTTGTGTTAGGATAGGTTAACCACAACTCTATATTTAACCCTTTCCCATCAAGCAACCCTTTGTGATTATTAGGGTTGGCTACCCCTTTCCTATCAAGCTCCCCTTTACAATCATTAGGGTTGGCTACCCCTTTCCTATCAAGCACCCCTTTACAATCATTAGGGTTGGCTACCCCTTTCCTATCAAGGACCCCTATACATTCCTTAGGGTTAGTTATGAGGCAGGGCATGGGTTAGCTATCTCTTTTACTTGATCCAAAGTAATTTTTGGAAAATCCTTACCATTTTTAACAAGCTTCAAGCACAGCTACGGCTATGACAACAAATGTAACTTGTAACCTTTGTCAATTTGCCTAGTTCCCGGGGTGCTTACTACTGCTAACATTTAGTCCTATGTCTATGTTTTTTGTTTCAACAGTCTTGCAACCATTGCAACATAGGATTCATAGGATTCCAGAGAATCTCTTCATTTTCAGGAGATATGTAGATTTCTCATAGTTTTGTAGACTTGCTTAGGAGATTTCCTATATTTCTTCTGTGTCTGTAGGAGAGATGAGGGCTGTTGTTGCTGACAAAGTATGACACCAACATCTGAAGTGTTTCATCACTACTTGTCCATATACCCTGTCCATATACCCTGTCCATATGCCATGTCCCACACTTGATTTTTTACTGCCGTGGTGATGCTTGAATATTTCATTCACTCACTCACTCACTCACTCACACACACTCATGCTTATAAGACTGGGAGAGTTGAAGGTCAGTGGTACAATACCCTTGAGGCGGTGTCATTCCAAACCATGGTAAAAGATGGTACTTGTTGTTAGGATGAGGGTTGGGGTCAGTGAAACCTCAACGATGGTTTATATGGCTGTGTTATCTGGGTTACAACCAAGGTCCAGTTCACCAACAACTTGTTTGTGGTTGCTTTCTGTCTTGTTGTGAGTCTATGGTATTGGTGGCACGGTTGTTTGGGTCTTTTCAATTAAGCTGTGCAGAGTTGTGTCCCTTAGGCATGCGTGCCAGGGAGAGGAAAGTTGGTGGTTTGAAATAATCTTGTGTCTCTTTAAGACCCCAGATCATATAAAACAATTAAAACATTAAACCTCTCTCTCTCTCTCTCACTCACTCACTCACTCACTCACTCTATAATTATCCCCATTGTCAATTATTAAGAGACTTGGGTGGTTCCTCATAGAATCGACTGTATACATAACTTTATTGAAGAGACTACGGTATGTGTTTATCTTGAAATGAATGCCAGAAACCAGTATTCATGGGTTCGAATCCTGGTTCGCCCCGATTATGTTCCTAAATTTGTCACCACCATACCCATACTCATGGATTTTGCCAAAGTGGTGTATATCTTGGACCTACCTACATCACATCGTATTACCGATGACTGATTTCTTCCCTCATTGAACTCAACTGCTCTCCTTCATAAGATTGGACAAACAGCATGAATGTCCTGTTAATGATGTAATTTCAGTAACATTTGACAGAAAAATGATGATGTCAGCAATTAGTCCCACATTTATTTTCACATCTTATGTTTTCTGTAAAAACAAATTATTGCATAATTATTCTTTATCTTTCACGTCAACCAATGTCTCAATTATATCTTATTATATTCCTTGTTGGTCAACTCTTTTCTACTTGTTTCCACTTTTCACACAAACCCGCTATGTGTGGACATCCACCCTGCTCATGGTCTCCATTTCACCCACCGCTACACTGGCACAAGTCTCTTAGAATATGGTTATTAGTTCCAATTGTAATTCCTTAAATATATCAATGATATGAACAGTTTGTCCCTTTAAAACACTGGCCTCCTTGTATACAAGTCAATTAAAATTTAGGATAGAATTACTGTATATCCATGTACTTATTATTCAGTAGAGACTTGGAGCAAGTCTAACCAATCCCCCGCCTTTCCGTAACCGGAAGCAGCAAGCACCAATCACAGGCGAGATCACGAACGGCCTTGTTTACTTCCATCAGCTGGCCATGGCGGCACACACGTTTCTTGTGCCCGTCATCACCAACATGCTGAATCTGTCTGGTCAAATCTCCATCGCTGGTCAGGGACAGCTGTAAGTTTCTTTGTATATTTCACTCAACAGTTTCTATATCTTGCATGTAGCTGCCATTCTGTCAAATAGGGACAAAGCATGTTGGAAACCACGTGTCACGTGCCTCGTCCATTGGCAAGCTTTCACATTGTCGCCTGTCTTTGTCTCTCTCTTGTGTGCATTCCAAGTGTTTCCATTGGGAGTAAGCAGGCCCCTTGCTTCCTGTGTTATTGTATGTATTATAAGTGCTTACCTTCACTCACTGACCACGCCCGAACAGTGTAAACAAACCTTTGTATTCAAGTACCATATTTCCCACAAAACACCTTCCTTTATCATGAGTATTCGTTCACTATGCTCCCTTCATTGACAAAGTCTTTGTCTTTATTCCATTGCTGCTGTACAGGTCTGCTGACCCGATGTCACACAACCACGGCCCTCTCCCCCCTGGCTCCCACTCCCAAGGAAACAGTGCATTGTCTCATCTTTTTGTATCTTTAAAATCTCTTCTTTTTTTCTAAACACGTAACTTTAAAGTTAATAACGTTATTGGCACTTGTAAATCGTGTCACCAGTAGATTGTATCCTGAACTAGGAGAAAAAATCACATATTAACATCTTATTTATAAATTTCCATTAAGTTCTCTGTAGTATATTTCTATGATATCTGGACATTAATTTTTTCATAGTAATTACGGTTTATCTTTCTTCCTTTGGCTGTCAAGTAGTTGTGTTCATTGTGTTGGACATTGTTGCAGACCCAGACCAACATGACGGTACGGCCACCGACATGACCTCTCCACACATCCTCCAGACACATCGTCCTGACACATCCTTCTGTCACAGCCTCCAGACACATCCTTCTGTCACAGCCTCCAGACACATCCTTCTGTCACAGCCTCCAGACACATCCTCCTGACACATCCTCCAGACACATCCTCCTGACACAGCATCCTGACACAGCCCCTTCATATTTACTTCTAGATGGAAGATGGTGTAAGGTAGGTGATTTTTGACCATGGTAGCCACTGTATTCTCCTTAAAAGCACCCCACTCCAATAATTTATTTACAGGAATGGGTCCTATTTCCTTGTGTATATACTTCAGGAAGATATAACTATTATCAAACAAGTTTTTGATGTCACCAGTGACTGAACAAACTTTCTCCTCTTCCGCTATATCCCTGACAACAGATTTAAGTTGTTGTGGCTGGTCCTGGGGCTCTTATTACGGTGAATACGGTGCTAACATTTTTTGTTTTGAAATGTCTTGTAATATGTCATACAAAGGAATCCTTAGAATCCCATCATTTTTCTGGAGAAATGTACATTTGGCAAAGCATTATAGACTTGCTTTGGACATTTTACATATTTTTATTTCAGTGCAGTGTCCTACTATCCCTGTTGTACCTGTGAATGTATCAGTGGCTGTGTATCTGGGAACTTGTTTCAGTATCACATGCCACTATACCATGTCTACCCATGTGTATATTGCTGTATTAACCCGTTGCTGACGGGGTTAACATAGCCTTGCTCCAAGTCTGTACTGAATGATAAGTCCATGTTGTACCTGTGAATGTATCAGTGGCTGTGTATCTGGGAACTTGTTTCAGTATCACATGCCACTATACCATGTCTACCCATGTGTATATTGCTGTATTAACCCATTGCTGATGGAGTTAACATAGCCTTGCTCCAAGTCTGTACTGAATGATAAGTCCATGTTGTACCTGTGAATGTATCAGTGGCTGTGTATCTGGGAACTTGTTTCAGTATCACATGCCACTATACCATGTCTACCCATGTGTATATTGCTGTATTAACCCATTGCTGATGGGGTTAACATAGCCTTGCTCCAAGTCTGTACTGAATGATAAGTCCATGTTGTACCTGTCAATGTATCAGTGACTGTGTATCTGGAAACTTGTTTCAGTATCACATGCCACTATACCATGTCTACCCATGTGTATATTGCTGTATCAACCCGTTGCTGATGGGGTTAACATAGCCTTGCTCCAAGTCTGTACTGAATTATAAGTCCATGTATGTGTAGTTATTTGTTACTTTTAATAGGCAAGTCTACATAAGCGGCCATTATTTTAGGAACAACTTGTTCTTATTATTTTTATAGTCTGTGAATTTTCATTTAAACTAATAATCATTTCCTCAGAAACATGTGTCAAGTCATTGTTATCAGTATGTATACACGGGTGATAATACCGTACATCATCTGATTAAATGACTGGCACATAAAGGGTCCTGATTATTTCTTGACCCTTGGAGTATTTTCAAGTATTTTTGCCATCATATGCCAAACACAAGATATTTTGTGCCCCATATACATGATATGTGTTCTTATACTTTCATCATGGTTTCTTCGAAGCCTGTAAGTATATATAGTTTGCTCCTTGTCTATATAGATATGTATATATATACAAACTGTTGCACCACTAGTAACTCTGTCAGCTTGTATCACGTAAGCCACTTGACTCGTGACTTTCTTATGAGATGACTGGAGACATTCCACTTTGTTTTTTTGTCATATTGTGTATGACATATTTCCCCCCACAACAGCTTGACTGTGAACACAACTATGTTGTCATTCTAATAATAGAACATACAAAATACTTTGGACTAGTCTTGTAAGGTGTTCATTTTTCATCGTGTAGCCAAAGTGCACTATAAAGGGCTTTACTGTAGTTGATGCTCTGTAGGTGAAGAGATACGGAACCGGCAGTGATGTTATCAGATTGGAACTGTCATAACTTCGTAACTGGGTAGCTCGAGGCACAGAACTAGTGTGTCTGAATCAGACAACACAAGGGGTCACGGGGTCTTTGTCTGGTATTGCCGTGTTACAACTGGTCCCTAGCACACAAACAGATTGTCCAGAACAGTTTTATATGCCCTTATATGCAGTGTATAAATTAAGCATGTCAAGGGGTCTTTGTCCTAACCCTAATGTTTAGATTACAATTTCCATACTGATATTTGTGCATATTATGAGAATGATTATGCACAGTTAGTGTTGATGTGTGTTAATATGTTACATATTCTAAAACTTGTGAATACTGTAATGGAGGCCTCCTGGCCCTGACATTAAATTCTTTTATTCTGTTATTCTGTTATTCAGTATGTGTTAAAGAAGAGCAACAAATTTGCTCAGGTCTAAGTTTCAAATTCTCATTTCAGGTCTTGCTTGATGACCAGTTCATGTCAACCTGATGACACAGATGCATGCCTGTGAACTCCCAATGCCATGGCGTGCTGTGCCGTGGCTGGGGTGCTGTGCCGTGGCATGGCGTGCTGTGCCCCGCCGTACCTTGCCGTGTCGTGGCTTGCTGTGCTGTGCTGTGCTGTGCTGTGGCATGCCTTACGACACACTATGTCTAGATGTAACAAGTCTGTCCCTGACTGGGCAGGCTCCCCTTTTAGAGTCTTGGGGTTAGGGAACCAGGGATAGGGTACAATGCCCCTTTTAGAGTCTTGAGGTTAGGGAACCAGGGATAGGGTACAATGCCCCTTTTAGAGTCTTGAGGTTAGGGAACCAGGGATAGGGTACAATGCCCCTTTTAGAGTCTTGGGGTTAGGGAACCAGGGATAGGGTACAATGCCCCTTTTAGAGTCTTGGGGTTAGGGAACCAGGGATAGGGTACAATGCCCCTTTTAGAGTCTTGAGGTTAGGGAACCAGGGATAGGGTACAATGCCCCTTTTAGAGTCTTGGGTTAGGGAACCAAGGATATGGTACAATGTCCCTTTTAGAGTCTTGGGGTAAGGGAACCAGTGATAGGGTACAATGCCCCTTTTAGAGTCTTGGGGTTAGGGAACCAGGGATAGGGTACAATGTCCCTTTTAGAGTCTTGGGGTAAGGGAACCAGTGATAGGGTACAATGCCCCTTTTAGAGTCTTGGGGTTAGGGAACCAGGGATAGGGTACAATGTCCCTTCTAGAGTCTTGGGGTTAGGGAACCAGGGATAGGGTACAATGCCCCTTTTAGAGTCTTGGGGTTAGGGAACCAGGGTTAGGGTACAATGTCCCTTTAAGAGTCTTGTTTGTTATGTTAAGCATATCCTGTTGTAATTGTCTACCTGCACCAATCTGTCCACATCTGTCAACAACCCTGATTAACTGTAAAGATAAAGGTAAATAAAGAATTGAATTGTTGTTTAACCTAGTTATGAAAGCCTGCACACCAGATACAATGTTGTTGTGAGCATCCTTTAATCCCCTGTGTACAATGTATGGTGGTGGTTGGGGGTGTCTATTAGTGAGAGAGTGTTTTTTATTACTTGCCCGTGAAGAGATCACCCGTTAAATAAACATACTGCTGTATTACACATTGTGTAATACCAAAACGCGTGCTTATGTACTCTCGGAACACGTTTCACGAACAAATTTTGAAAACTCTCAACATCCCTTGGCTTATTCAACGACATTGCGTGTGGAGATGATAGATCACTGAGAGGAGCTTATGCACACTCGATGACCCCAGCAACCTTGTTGCTAGGCTGACGTCACATGGCATTGTTTCGCGGAAGGATCTTGCAACAAAATTCCACAAATTACGTCATCGGGTATTGTGACGTGATTGTAAACTTTGAGGTGCATGGCCCCGTTCCACAAGGCGATCGTAAAGTAGCGCAACGACACTCGTTGGTCTTAGTTAAAGTATGTGAGTTGCGATAATCTTAACGCTACGATAATTTTGTGGAACGGACGCCTCTAAAGGTGGACTGTTGTCTGGTATTAAATTCATACGTTTCAACTTTTGACGTGTTTGAAGTATTACTGTGTTAATCTCAATTGGATTATGCCTGGATCGTGTAGGTGTCAGCCTATTCACACTCAACAGTATAATTCTAAAAACGTTATAAATGGCCAGTAATAAATAAAATACTAAACTCGCTCCCGTGTAAAACCAAATTTATGAAACTCATGAATAGTTGTGGTATCTGACTCGCTTTCGCTCGTCAGATACCAGAACTATTCACTCGTTTCATAAAATTGGTATTACACGGGAACTCGTTTAGTATTCTATATGAATCTAACAGTCAGTCAATCAAAGATATATTTGTGTTTATATGATGCATTAAGTCAGACTACCAGTAAGTTAGTTTACATAATTTCTTGTGAATCACAGATATAGACATAGAAATAGACATGGACATATAGTCATGGACATATAGACATGGACACATAGTCATGGACATATAGACATAGACAGACATGTAGACATAGACAGACATGTAGACATAGACATATAGATATAGACATGGACATATAGACAGAGACATATAGATATAGACATGGACATATAGATATAGACATGGACATATAGACATAGACATATAGACAGAGACATATAGACAGACATATAGACAGAGACATATAGACATGGATATATAGACATGGACATATAGACATAGATATATAGACAGAGATATATAGACATGGACATATAGACAGACATATAGACATAGACGTATATACATAGACATATAGGCATAGATATATAGACATGGACATATAGATAGACATGGACATATAGACAGACATAGACATGGACATATAGACAGACATATAGACATGGACATATAGACAGACATATAGGCAGACATATAGACAGACATATAGGCAGACATATAGACAGACATAGATATATAGACATGGACATATAGACATAGATATATAGACATATAGACAGAGACATATAGATATAGACAGAGACATATTGATATAGACACAGACACATAGATATAGACACAGACATATAGATATAGACAGAGACATAGATATAGACAGAGACATAGGTATAGATAGACACATATAGACAGAGACATATAGATATAGACAGACATATAGATATAGATAGACACATATAGATATAGACAGACACATATAGATATAGACATATCGATAAAGACAGACATATAGATTTAGACATATCGATATAGACAAAGACATATCGATATAGACAGACATATAGATATAGACAGACATATAGATATAGACATATCGATAAAGACAGAGACATCGATATAGACAGACATACCGATATAGACAGACATATACATATAGACAGACACATATAGATAAAGACAGACACATATAGATATAGACACACACATATAGATATAGACACATATAGATATAGACAGACATATAGCAAAGACATAGATATATAGACATGGACAGATATATAGACAGACATAGATATATGGACATATAGACATAGATATATAGACATATATACATAGAGACACATGGACAGATATATAGAAATAGACATAGACATATATACATAGGCAGAGACATATAGACAGACATATAGACATAGATAGATAGTCATATAGACTTAGACATATGTACATAGACAGAGACATATAGATATAGACATATATAGACATAGACATATAGACAGAGACATATAGATATAGACATATATACAGAGACATATAGACATAGATATATAGACATAGATATATAGACAGTCATATATACTTACACATATATAGACAGAGGCGTATAGATATAGACATATAGAAATAGACATGAATATATAGACATGGACGTATAGATATAGACATGGACGTCTGGACAGACATATAGACATGGACATATAGACAAAGATATATAGACAGACATATAGACATGGATATACAGACATGGACATATAGATATAGACATGTAGACATAGACATAGACATTGGTTTTGGTTTGGTTTGTTTGTTTGTTGTTTGACGCCGAAATCAGCAATATTCAAGCTATATGACGGCGGTCTGTAAAAAATCAAATCTGGACCAGACAATCCAGTGATTGACATCATGAGCATCGATCCATGCAATTAGGATACAAAGACATGCATCAACCAGGTCAGCGAGCCTGACCACCCGATCCCGTTAGTCGCCTCTTACGACAAGCATAGTATATATTGCATTAATTCAACATGTGATGTGGTGTGGTGTGAGTGTGATGTGGATGTGGATGGATGTGATGTGGATGTTATTTGTTGGTTTGTTGTTTTACGCTGCACTTGGCAATATTCCAGCTATATGACGGCGGTCTGTAAATAATCAAGTCTGGACCAGACAATCCAGTGATTGATATCATGACCATCAATCCACACAATTGGGATCGATGACATGCATCAACCAAGGCATAGACATTGACATTTAGATATATACATATTGACATATAGACATAGATATATAGACATAGACATTGTTATATAGACATAGACATGGACATTGACATACAGACATTGGTTGGTTGGTTGTTTAACGACGCACTCAGCAATATTCTAGCTAGATGACGGTGGTCTGTAAAAAATCGAGTGTGGTAAAGACAATCCAGTGATTAATATCATGAACATCAATCCACGCAATTGGGATCGGTGACATGTATCAACCAAGTCAGCAAGCCTGACCACCCGATCCCGTTAGTCGCCTTTTACGGCAAGTATGGGTTGCTGAAGACCTATTCTACTCCGGAATCTTCACTGGTCATATAGACGTTGAAATATAGACATAAGCATAGAGACATAGACACAGATATGGACATATAGACAGAGACATACACACATACAGACATAGATATAGACATAGACATTGGCTTTGGTTTGTTGTTTAACGCCGCACTCAGCAATATTCCAGCTATATGATGTCGGTCTGTAAATAATTGAGCCTGGACCAGACAATCCAGTGATTGATATCATGAGCATGAATCTTGGCAATTGGGATTGGTGACATGCATCGTAAACATATAGATATAGGCATAGAGACATAGACACAGATATGGACATGTAGACATATAGACATAGACATCTAGACACAGACATGTAGTTATAGACATACATATTTCCTGCCTTCTGCAGTGGACAAATAATACTTGTTGATTACAACATGAAGTTCCAAACAATCTCGATTCTTTATTCTTTCTTATTCTTGTGTCTCAACTCTCATGTACAAACATTAGATTAACTGTAACAAATAGAAAGGATTTCATTGAGTATATGGCTTTTGAATTTCCTAAATTTACACATTAACTTCATAATACAGCAGTATTATACTAGGTTGGGCTTGTTTACTTTACAAAGGCATGAACATTTAACAATAAGGTGTACAACACAAACCTGGAAATTGCACTAAGTACATAATAGTCCAATAAAATGTACAGAAACAATGCCTTAACTGCACTAAATAAACAGGAAGCTTACTATTTCATATACCTTTCATAACTTTAGGCCATGAGAATATTTATGAACAAAGTTGAAGTCTAGGGCGTATTTCCATGAGCCAAGTCTAAACCAGCCACAAACCCACTATTATGAAAAATTAAGATACTGTGTATTGTAGAAATTAAGAAGATGCATTTATAAACAAATTCCTATTTATGAATTTTCAAATGAGTGACTAAATGTGCCTTACCATTACTTTAGACTTCACTGGCTCCTAGCATGACTTCCTCCTGCATGCTGCTTAAAGCACATGGTGACATGACCACACCAATCTGTGCTTATCTCCCTTCTTATTAAGGTTGATGTAAAATTGGCACATCATCAAAAAATGAAACATAACATTCAAACCCAGGAAATTAAATAAACATCCTAACCATAACAATTATTTAACATTGTATATTGCTGTTGTTATATATAATACATAATTTGTGGAAATTCTAAAAACCAGATTTGATACCTCCTTAACCAATTAGGCTATCATAATTGATAGAAAATAGAATTAAACATTTTGACCATTACAATACTGTTTAGCCGCTTGGGGAGGAAATGTATTTAATTTCAACACTTTTAAACAAGAATATATTTCTTCCTCTGTAAATGGTTTGTTTAGATCATTAATATTGTTAAAATGTTCTGTCGGATGGAGACAAATTAATGTCAGTCCTAGTTGAATGTACAAATACAGTGTCACTGACACACAGGGTGACACCACTGTTCAACTGATAGATTCATGGTGATTGTACGACTGCTTCACCCTCTTTTAAGGATTTTCCAAAAACACCTGGGATCCTTTCTCGAATGTATCAACAGTTCTTTGTTGCTAAAAATAAACTTCTTTTTTTCCCCTGAAACACAGCATCTTAAAATCATTTTTAGCCTCCTGCAAGTATCAAAGCTAGTACCGGTAGCTCTATGATCCCTCAGGGCTGCATATTTCTACTGTTTTAGACCCTCTAGTCTGGAGCACTGTCCCACCAGGGGGGTTGCATTAAGGCAGTTTGATTTATCTCTGATTGGCCGAGATTGTGTATTTTCTTCACGTCACTAGCTGTAGACTGCTACATACAAGTTTTAATATTGATACACTGCAACACGTTTTAATATTGATACACTGCAACACGTTTTAATATTGATACACTGCAACACGTTTTAATATTGATACACTGCAACACGTTTTAATATTGA
The DNA here is from genome assembly GCF_022045235.1 of Haliotis cracherodii. Lineage (NCBI taxonomy): Eukaryota > Metazoa > Mollusca > Gastropoda > Lepetellida > Haliotidae > Haliotis > Haliotis cracherodii. The sequence goes on from NW_027266283.1 coordinate 5,623,578, forward strand.
TACACTGCAACACGTTTTCTTCAACAGTTGCAGGGGCGGTCGGGTAGCCTAGTGGTTAAAGCGTTCGCTCGTCACGCCGAAGACCCACATTCGATTCCCGACATGGGTACAATGTGTGAAGCCCATTTCTGGTGTCCCCTGCCGTGATATTGCTGGAATATTGCTAAAAGCGGCGTAAAACCAAACTCACTCACTCACTCAACAGTTGCAAATATTTGGCCATGTATCACAAGAGATAGGAGTCCAACCAAAATATCACAAACACAATATGTAGACCATTATTTGTTTTACTTTATATATTTTTTTGTGGGGGTGGGGGTTCATTTATGAAAAATAGGGGAGAGGTATGTCTACTCCAGCATCAACCAAACCACACCCCACATGTAGACAACTATCAGTGGAAAGACTCCCTGACTTGATTGATGCATGTCGTTGTACCTCAATATTGCGTGGATCGAGGCTCATCATATCAGTCACTGGATGGTCTGGTCCAGACCCGTATATTTACAGTCCTGTCGCTGAATATAAGAGTGTAGCGTCATGTAGAGTGCGGCGTTCAAGAACACCAACTAGCCACCTCCCCATGCCCCCACCCCCACCCACCCACACACACACCCACCCCCACGGTATCCCCACTGACATAATGTTCATGTCTGCTTTTTTCACAATATCTGGTATAATGGTTAGTTTGTTGTTTAACGCCACACTCAGCAATATTCCAGCTATATGACTGTGGTCTGTAAAAAAATCGAGTCTGGACCAGACAATCCAGTGATTGGTATCATGGGGCATGGATCCACGCAATTGGGATCGATGACATGCATCAACCAAGTCAGCGAGCCTGACCACCGAATCCTGTTAGTCGCCTTTTACAACCAGCATAGTCACTTTATATCTGGTATAAACACATGCAGGAATTGGTAGCTGTACGTGGCTGTACGTAGAAATACTTCCCCCATGAACGCCATTTCTTCCTTATTCAGGCCACAACAAAAGTTGACGCTGGTGAATCAGTAAGCATGGGTGGTGTCCCACCTGATAGGAAAAGCTATGTGAATAAAAACAATGTTCATTACCGTATTTGACGTAATTAGCGCACAGGGCGCTCCCCAAACTAGAAATAGGGGGCTCATATTAGAAAGATAAATTTCCTGCTTTATGCTGACAGCCTGAAATGTTTATATTCGACAGATATATTTTTCCAGAATTTAATTGCCAATAAGAAAGGGTGCATATAACACACGAGTGCGAATAGGGGTCGGAAGGGGTGCTAATTGGGATTGTTCACTAGCCAATATATTAGCAAATCTCGGCGTGGGCGCTTATTAGAGCGGGGCGCTTATTACTCGACTACTTCATATCACATTAATTGCTCATTGCTTGTGCTTGAAATAAAAGACAAGGCAATGACAATTTACTTTGTACCCCATGCCAATCATCTAAATTGGAAGAGAAGCGAAAACGGTGCCGACTACCCTCATCCTATGTTTGAACTTCCGTCACTGTCGCCTCGCCTCTAGGTCTAGCTTCAGACCAGTATGGCGGTGGTCACGTGACGTTATAGATAATTTATCAACGTAATATAAGTCTTTTTTTGCTATAGCTCCTTTTAAAAAGCAATCCCTGGCCTTATTAATACATATCAATTAGGAGTGTAATTATGACATTTCTACAATTCCAAATCCGGCCCCATACACTGACGCGTTGGGCAACAAACGTCATCTTTAAGTTGACCCGTTTTCTGGCCAAATTCAACAGAAATTTGACCGCATAAAGCGTCATTATCAGGTGTCTCAGGACCAAGGTCACAGAGTTCAAGTACAGAGCGTGTGACGTCATCATCGCCAGTTCTGACGTCACAGGTTTCAAGTCGGCTGTAGGTCGAACTTCCAGTGTCGAGAAGACTTTAGTGTAAGCTTGGTTCCGTCTCTTAACGTCTCAAATATTGCGCTGGGAGAGAGGAAAACAAGTTCAAGCAGACTGGTTTTGATTAAAATATTCTGTGCGTTCTTCTATAGACGTATCCAAGTTCAATGCCTTTGGGTGTCAAGACGAAATCGTTATTTAATTTTGGTTCGCATTATATACCAGCTACATTTGAAATTATATTTACCTTGTATAGGAAGCTATGTGCATTGTTCATTCTTTTTTTTAAATTCATTCATACAGATACATATAGATCTGCATCTAGAATCTTCATATTATTTATATATTTACTCACACTCTTGATTGTTCACAGACACGCCCCCTTTTTATAGAAAATGCGTTAATTTGGAATGGTTCAACAGTAAACCTTTCCAAAAGTTTCATTTTTCGCTCTGTAAATAAGTGAATCCTTAAAAGCCTGAAAATTAACGACTGTCTTAATTGCAAAACCTAATTTTGATTCAATCTAAATGTATATACTAGCACTACATGTACAGTGACTATTCTGAATCGGTGCCACTGATGCAGGGCATGCTGACGTATACGTCCCCACGATGTGTGTTTCGGCCACTCCCACTCTGAGAAACGCCAGCTCTTACGGGCCTGTGGTCCATCACAAAAATATCCCCGGCGTTCTACTATTCCATAGTCTTTTGTATATTACCGTACATATTCATATTAAATCTGGTATGTCCAATTCGTTTCGCGATCCTATCAACATGTTTAGGTATGACTAGGGAAATTACATATAGCTCTACCTATGTGGTTGTTGCGCAGTCCGTAGCGTATCACCGTTTGAAAACAGATATCTTGAGTTCGAATCCTTACGTATAATAATCATTTTAATTATATTTCGAAGATAGCTAAATGAATCGTTTACCGTGGCTTTATATGTTTTAATACATCATTAGAGCACGAAGAAAACCGACGCATTTGTTTGTAACACCTCGTATTAAGGAAAGGCGTTTTAGCCACTGTATCAAACTTGGTTCCTGTGAACGGCTGTTTTCAAAAAATTGTCTGCTGCTTCAGTTAGTTCTATCATATATTGACCTGTCCAGCGGGAAACGGCTATTTTTCAGATACTTCTCAGCCGCGTCAGTCGGTCAGCCAGTCGGTCGGTCAGATAGACGATGAATACTCGTGTCAATGGAACAATAGCATCGTCCTAACCGTAACCCAAACCAACCCAATGGAGCCATTATTTGTATATTCTCCTACATATTCATATCAAATCTGGCATGCCGAATTCCTTCTGCGAAGCCCTCAACGTGTTTAGGTATGGCTAGGAAAATTACATCGCATATGGCGCAGTCGGTAGTGAGTTAACGTCTTAAATTCAGAGTACCCGAGTTCGAATCCTATCTGGTAACAATCGTTTTTATTATCATTTGATATTATAAATGCATAGCTGAATAAATCTTGAACTGTGTCGTTCGATTTGACAAGACATTATTAGAGCGCGTGGAAACAGAAGAAATGTAAATTATTTGTTTGCTACACCTCATACTTGCAAACAAGCCAGTTTCAAACTTGGTTTCTGCGACCCGTTGTTTTAGAATATTTCTCTGCCGCTTCAGTCAGTTCTAACAAATTGAACGCCACATTCAGCCGCTCGAACCACAAGCACAGGCTGCTGCGTTCAGAAACGGCTTTTTCTGTTTGCCAGCCCCTTCAGTCAGTCAGTGAGACAATGTTTGTTTGTTCAACGCCACACTTCGCAATATTCCAGCTATATGACGGCGGTCTGTTAATAATCGAGTCTGGACCAGACAATCCAGTGATTTACATCATGAGCATCGATCCAGGCAATTGGGATACAAAGACATGCATCAACCAAGTCAGCGAGCCTGATGTGGATGTGCATGGATGTGATGTGGATGTTGTTTGTTGGTTTGTTTTTTTAAGCCGCACTCGGCAATATTTCAGCTGTATGACGGCGATCTGTAAATAATCATAAGAGGCCCTAATGAAGAAATTTGAAAATATTGGAACCCATGCAATTACGCTGTATTCGCAGTATACACATTAACTCGGACAGAATAGTGTGTGTGTTGCGACAGAAGTGAAGCATTTTAAATACATGGAGCAAAAATGTTAAGATGTTATCGTTTGTTGTTTAACGCCGCACTCGGCAATATTCCAGCCATATGACGGCGATCTGTAAATAATGGAGAATTGACCAGACAACCCAGTGATTGACACCATGAGCATCGATACACAAATAGGATAATAAGACATGCAGCAACCACACTGGGATTAAGCATTGTCTCACAAATACTTAATTATGTTTCAGACTCTTCAAATTATAAGAAATTGATACCCAAAAATGTAGAAAACAATCATATTCAGGCTCATAGTTTTAATAAAAGAAATATCTGGTTTTGCAGCTGCAGCAGACAAAATATCTAGTCTCCATATAAATATCAAAGCCCATCCCCCTCGCCGGATCTATTGAAGGGGGCGGGATGACTAGTTTTATGTTATAGACAACCCTGAAACAGCAAACGTGCAGGCTCGCTTGCCTGTTGTTTTTCCCTCGCCTGGGTTCCACAAATTTCATGTCTTTGAGTTTCATTTTTAATCCGCATTATTTCTAAATGTGTCTTTCCGTTCTCAGGGAAGTAATGCTTGTATCTGGCGGTTACTGGCCATGTACGTTTAAACAGCCGCCTTCTCCCGGACTTGTCGGGCGGTCAGGCTCGCTGACTTGGTTGATGCGTGTCATCGATCCCATGTGTGGATGGATGCTTATGATATCAATCACTGGATTGTCTGGTCCAGACTCGATTATTTAGAGACCGCCGTCATATAGCTAAAATATTGTTGAGTGCGGCGTTAAACAAACAAACATTGTCTCACTGACTGACTGAAGGGGATGGCAAACAGAAAAAAAGCTTTCTATAACTATTTTTTATTAAACTATTGTAAATAACTCATGTTTTCGTTGTTGAATTTTAGTGTAAGGATTGAGTGTATTGTTTTCGATTCATTGAGATATGAATGGAAAAACCGATGTGTCACTGTATGAATCCGTCAAGAGAATTCTAACAAGTGTTTGCACATTGTTCTTCGTTTCATACCTCAATAAATCGAAAACAACACAAAGTCTTTCCTTAATTATATAGTGGATTATTCATGTGGTTAGCTGTGCCGAAAATATGTTGACGCTTACCTTTGGGAAGTGTTCAAAATCGAAGCCAATGACCCAGTGTGGGCCCAAATAGGCATAATTATAAGCACAAATTAATTTAAATATGTTCAAGAACTAAAGCATTAAACTTATTTGTTATTGACGTCTGCAAGGCCTCCACGAACACATGTGTAAACATTTTCTTCTTACATTCACATCTTTGTACTAAAGATAACACTCGTATCCAGGCTGTGAATGTAGACTACAAACTACGAACACTGTGAACACAGGAGGGAGTCCGCCCCGGCGACATTTTATTGAATAAAACGTGGTACGTGGTGTTAGGGGCACGCATTTTCCAGTGTATTTTAATCCTGAGGTGATGGAAATTACAAATATTCATTCCACTTATTGTCAATTATTAGTTAAATTTGGTAAACAAAATATACTCTGGAAAAATAATTTTCCTTGAGGGACATTACTTAGAACTGGCAGATCAGTGTCGTTTATCTGAAGTTCTATTCACACACGGCCCATTGCTTGTACTTGAAATAAAAGACATGGCAAAGACAATGCACTTTGTTCTCCATGCCAATAATCTTAATCGGAAGAGAAGCGAAAACGGTGCCGACTTTCCTCATCCTATTTTTGTATTTCCGTCACTGTCGCCTCGCCTCTGGGTCTGGCTTTAAGCTGGTTCCCGGCTCCCTATGCGCGTCGTCAACTTGCGCCAAGCTAGGAGCCGGTACAGGCCAAAATAAAAAACACTCAGCGTGTTTATTTGACGTCACATCCGGTGATTTTCAAAAATGGCTACGCTAATATACCGATACAGGGGAGGGAGGGACACACCTGTGAAAAGCGTGTCATCTTGCGTTTGCTGTGGTTAAACCAAAATCTGATGGCGGGCAATTTTATAGAGTGGAAAATAGACAAACAAAATCAACTGACAACAGTCTCGCTAATTTTTTGGAGCGCTAAGGCAGATTAAAAGTGGTTCATGGGTTGAATTCTAAGTGAAGACAGAAAATATTTGAAAAATTGTATTTCTGAAATTCGATGATTTTGTTTGCGTTTGTATATTCACATAAACCTAAAACAATTAGATCCTGCCCTCTAAATGGTTAAAAGAGCTGCATTGTTGACATATTTATTTACAAGAATTCACTTCTATATTTTGGAGCACCTTTAGAATACGGTACTGAATTCTAAAGGTTGGCCGAAGATTTTATAGATTTTCGGGCAACGAGGTCCATTTACACCTTGTCCAGAATGAAGGCTTACAAAATTCCTAAAAATGTTATGAAGTAGAGAAACTGACACAGGCTTTCCCCTTGGATGATAGAGGGATATATTTGTCCCTCCTCTTCAACCCTCACTGTGAAGTCGAATAAAATTCAAACTGCAGCAGTCACAGTCCGTCATATTGGATAGTGTTTACAAAATCACGTTTCACATATACCGGTTATGAGATGCCTGTAACATCACATTAATTTAATACTCAGCTGCGATACATACATCCTTGAATTCCTCATACAGAGTAGAAGCAAATGACACATGGTCCTTGTCACCAATACAAAGTGTGTAGATGAAATCAATCAAAATAAATTAGGTGTGAAAACGAACGCTGTGCTCGAAAAACTACACTTGTTTAAAATGTAAACAGGGCAAAATTCAGATTTTACACAGTGTAGCATTTTCTCCTATTTTGAACTATCCATTCGTCTATTCATTGAATACATTGGCACAACAATTTCAGAATATGCATGGGAAGAGAATCGTATGAAGAATTAGGGAACTTAAAATAGATACATTGCAATGGTTGATATTTTCAACAGAAATTGTCAAAATTTCCGTCCTGTGTGACGCCATGACTGACGCAAAATCACGCACAACGACAACGGTATTTATCGGAATTTCTGACTATTTCCGTTGGTTTCAATGAAAAATATCACAACAAATAACAGTACACTAATTGTCGGAATGTTTCCGATTACTTACATGTCACATTTATGCATGCACGATTCCTGAATTAACGAAAGTCCCATCTTAAAATCCCGCGTACTGTTGACAGTGAACACGCCATTTTGTAAAAGTCGGTCACCGGTCGTGATGTCATACGCCAACGTTGTTGAACATATTAGGTAATTTCTTGGAGGTGAAGGTCTTTCTTGGAATGAAAGCACACACGATCATTGTATCCTGCTGTTTACAGTTATAATTATTTTGTAGATTTTTCATATCTTTCATACATTTTTTCGCCTACTTTGGATATTTGTCAATGTTCGATATGATATTATACGTAGATCTAGGCCATAACGTGTATCTACCTTTGATAATCTCCTGTTTGTTTGGACAAGAAATCGATAAGTTTATATATATATAGTGTTGTATACGATATTTCTTTAATCTGGACAGTGTTACATCATTACCTTACGTTGAGTCACATATTTTTGACAATGCAGTTATAATGAACTGTACATTGTGCAGAAATGTTTTTATTATGCTAAATATTGAGATATGCAAGACAACAATGCCCGAGACGAGGTAAGAGAACCTCTTCTCTCTGATTGTTTGGGGATAGCTGTAATGCATTAATAAAAGGTTCGATGCCACAGACAGAGATAACTCCTTTTGAGGATGATGCCCATGTCTGTCATGTTCAGTAATATGGAAAGCAGTTTTCTAAGAACGCATACCATAAGACCCCATACCATCTTTACAACGATCTTGAAAATTATCAACATAATCACTTAACACAGGTTTATGTAAATAGTTACTAAATACCATCCATGTTTAAAAGAAAATCGACACCTGGACGCACCCAGGTGCAATCTTAGACTACATTACTACTATAGTATTATTTGTAACACTTTGAAACGGAATGTCACCTTCATACTGCTGTCACTCAGCTACAACGTTGTACAAAGTTAGAAGTGATGACTGGGTGAATGAATAGAAACCATCCATTATGATTCTGCCCATTTGTTGAGTAACGGACATTGACTTATTTCGTTGGTATTAATAATTGTATTGCATTTGAATGTTGTTTAAAAATATATAGCTAGAAAATATCAACATCGGCCATGGGTAATTGCTATTCTATTCCAATTTCAATATTTTCAACAGAGGTTTTATCATTTTAAACGTAATCATCCAATAAATATATTGCAACCACATACGAGTCGTACAACACATTTCTATTTTGTCAGAAGAGTCACTCATATTTATTACGAGTTATTCTTTATTCCTTAAAATGGAACACCAACCCTCTTAAAATAAACTTTTTCGACGTCATGGAATGGAAAGACAAAGTTAGGAATATTTTCAATGCGACATTTATACTTTATGGGTGGCTCTACATATGTCGACATATATAAACTTCCTACATGCGTATCTCATTCAAATACCTGAGAATATTTTATTCGCTCAAAGTTTTCTGACAAGTGTATGATAAATATTTTTCTCGCATAGCACAATTTCGGGGTGTATTCGAAAACCTGCGAAATGTTCATGCAAAGAAATACGCTAGACTATGTTTACTATCATTTCTCTTACATATCGATATCATGTACGTAAAATATATGATGAAAATAATTTTGGAAATTTAATTTCCTACAATTAATTACAATTTAAAGTTTGAAGGTCTTTCCTGCATCCGACGGTGGCACATCTAACAAAATGACTTAAAGTAGTTTGTGACGTTTCTCAGTGGAGGCTTTTGTAGAAGGGTAGCGCGTCGTCTTAAAATAGCGACCAATGAAAAATTACATAACATAGTGTATGTTAATATTTCGAAGGCGCTCACAGCTATTGTCTCATTGGCCTGTACCGGCTCCTATATTGTGATATTGGAGACGGGGCCCAGCTTAGGTCTGGCTTCAGACCAATATGGCGGTGGTCACGTGACGTTATAGATAATTAATGAACGTAATATACGTTTTTTCTTGTTGTATCTCCTTTGAATAAGCAGTTCGTGGCCGTATTAACACATATGAAGAAGCAGTGAAATTATGACGTTTCTACAATTCCAAATCTGGCCCCATACACTGACGCATTGGGCAACAAACGTCATCTTTAAGTTGACCCGTTTTCTGGCCAAATTCAACAGAAATTTGACTGCATAAAGCGTCTTTGTAAGCTGTCCCAGGACCAAGGTCACAGAGTTCAAGTACAGAGCGTGTGACGTCATCATCGCCAGTTCTGACGTCACATGTTTCAAGTCGGCTGTAGGAGTCCAACCAGTGTCGAGAAGACTTTAGTGTAAGTTTGGTTCCGTCTCTTAACCCTCTTGGTGCCACGGGACCATATATGGTCCCTCACTTTTCACACCCGCATAGTGCCAGGGGACCATATATGGTCCCGAGAAAATGCCCTTTTTAAACTGTGAATTTTGATATTTAACTCTCAGTGCGCAAAGTCAAAACTATAACCATCATCACCCCAATCATCTTAGCTTTAACATCGTATAACTCATACTTTATACAATGCTACGGATTGCGAAATATGGCGAGATTGGTAAAGTGGCTACCGCTCTTCTCGGCCTTTTTCTGCCATGTTTGAACAGCAAGCGAATGACGGCGAATTTTGATTATGCACCCATGTCACATACACGTAAATATTTTCAGACAAAATCCTTGTTCATAAGAAAAAATATGACCTGAGTGATCAGAAAGACATATTTTTCCCAACTGTATACTTATTCACGTAAATACAATTCTGTTCACTCCTTATGAACAAGTTTATTTACACGTTTTGTATATTTTTATCGACTATCGGTAATGGCGGAATGGTCGGTACACATGAGAAAACGACAGTGTATATTTCCATTACATTTATGACGTACATTGAATGAATTTATAACCATCATCACCCTAATCATTTCAACTTTAATATCGTGTAACGCATATTTTATGCAGTGCTACGGATTGCGAAATATGGCGAGATTAGTAATGTGGTTACCGCGCTTCTCGATCTTTTTCTGCCATGTTTGAACACCAAGCGAAAGAAGGCAATGTTTATTATGCACCCATGTCACATACACGTAACTATTATTATATCAGACAGCCAATTTGAAAAAGAAATCTGATCGGACTGATCAGAAAGATTTACTTGTCCCCACTGTACAGTTATTGGCGTAAGAGTACTAACGTTTAGTCGGCCGCGGAAGTTTTTTGTTCAAGTATTGCATATGTTTATCGACTGTGTGTCATGGCGATTTAGCACGGCGATGCATACCAACCGACAGTGCAGATTGTCTTTTTGTTTATGATGCTGAATTACAGAAAATATTCAAATCAAAGATATGGAAATATAGCTATAATCGTTAATATTAAGTTGGTATTGTGTATATTTATTGGCAGGAGGTTCATGATCAAAACCTAAACATTGAATGGCCAAGCCCGAAGTGATCGACAGGGCACGTTCTCCTCATATCTGTGCCGCGATTTCTTGTTTACGGGTTGTCCTACATACTTGCCCGTTCAGACAAATAACTGCTACTTTTTTCATATGAAATGACTAAGAGTCATGTGTGATTGCTCAAACTACCTGACCGTGTGAGTGACTTGCCCTAACTGTTTCACATTTTGTCGCAAATGGAGATTTCAGAAGTGTGGCCACGACATCTAACGTGAGTCGACGCCATATTGTAAACAAAATGTGTCAAGGTCGGTTCCACATGTGGTAGCTCGGGCCCCGTTTCTGTCGATAGTACACGCGATACAAACATAATTCAACTACTGAAAACATCAACATAACTTCAACAATGATGACATCAATACCTTTTTGTATTTGGATTAACCGCTTATGGATACGATGTGCTCTTAAGTTCAATTTCGATTTGTTTTTCCTTTCATTGAAACTGTGATAATGGCGGTGTGATTGGTTTGCTGAAATAGTATTTTCCATGAGTCTAATGTACATGGTACATGTTGTGATTGTAGAAGATAATTGATAACCAATTGTGTATGCATATATATCATCAAATACACATTACTAATCTCTTCAGAAAATGGAATATATTATAGCTCGTTTTCAAACATTCTGCTATGGATATTAGATCAAAAAATGATATTAGATTTACAAATTATTTATGTACACTGTACTCGCGATTAACGTATGATAATCTATTGCAAGTCTTCAACTCTTATTTGATATGTCATCTGAAATGTCAGCAATGAGTACAATTAATTTTATTTCGTTACAATCTGCAATTTTATTCAAATAGGCTAATAGACGGTCGGTGATTTCCCGCCGCTGTGAATTTGTCGTCTGGACATGTGCGCGTGATTTGACCTCGCGTGTTGTGACGTGGATGACGTCACATGAAACAGCTGATCTAATGTTGTGGTAGTATAATGGAAACACGTGGTTTCATTTTCCAAATAACAATATTCTCTTTGACTGAACTAGAAAGCATATCTAGTACATCACGATTGGAAAATGTCTACGAGTGAATGAGACCGCTTATCATTTGACTAACGGTGTTAGAATATTTGGCGCAGTTTTCTAATTTTGGTATGTTGACATGTGCTTTTCATATCTGTTTGAAGGCTTGATATTCCAAAAAAGTAATATGCATTTAGTTGAGTACAGCGAGAAAGCTGTCAAAATGCATCCAATATTAAACCACCTAGATTTTTAATATTTTAGCTTCATCTATTGGAATCTCGAATGGTTCAATTTATAACATAAACAGTAAAAGTAATTAGATCTTCTCACAATATATAGATAATCAATTTCTGAAAGACAAAAAGTTTTTAGTGTAAATGTGACTTCGTTTTGATGTTTTATATAGTTATATGTATGTCTTTTTTCACTCTGCATTATCTAAATTACCAAATACTTCGACCAGTGACATATAGTAGTAATTATATTCTACTTTGTTTTTTTATCCTAGGTATGAAATAGATTTTCTTTTTAAATAAATATTTGTCTAAGAGCAAAATCAATACATTCTTGTGGGTTTTTTTCACCATTTTAATTTGTATATCTTCCCTCCAAGCTGTTGTTTAGCCAGGCCAAAATTAAGAAAAAAAGGAAAGACATAATAAACCATTTTAAGTAAGATTTTACTTGTTAAATTTTCGGAGTTCAATACCAAGAATATATTTTTCCTTTTATGACAAATAATTCCATTACTTTCATTTATCTACGATCATTATCTATTTCAGACTTTTCCTTCAGTAGAATGGGATGGAATGGGAAACTAGTGGAAATAAACTATCACGTATGTCCTTTAATGTACATGTACATACCTAGCTATAGGTGTAAATACACTTCTAAAGTCGTATTTATAAATCAAATGAATAAATGAAAGAAAAAGTGGTATTTCATGGACTGGCCATACAAGTATATTTTGAGCAAAGGTCTAAGTTAGGCAGCCAAGTGCGAAATACGAGCTGATACGAGGATGTATGTTTTCTGGTGTTCATAGTGAAACAATGACATATGGCGCGGCGGCGCCCGAGTTGCGAGTGATCGAAAATAGGTTTGTTGAATAGATTTGCTGCCCATGAAAACGTTTCAACAAATTTGATTGAATCTACATGTACTTACTCTTGGGTGGTATTACGTAAGTATAATCTTGTTAATTATTAAGAAATAACAATGATGCCCGATACTGAGCTATGTCAATTTGAGTATTGTCAGGGCTGTTTAGCGATCTTTCACATTTTGTCCTTTGAAAATGTACGATGTCAATTACCCGGAAGTTGTTTTTATCACTAATAAAAGAGCACGGTCATTGAAACATACATGGACGTAACCGGAATTTCTTCACGATATACATTCCAAACTGTCATTCGTTTTGTGACATAATCTTTGAAACAGTCTGCGTATGAATTAATCACGACCACTTCCGTCAATTTTGTTTTGACGTCAAAAAACATGCACAATTTCATCGGGTTTTTTTTATCGGTAAATATAACTCACGGAAAATTCTCAGTGAATGTGTACTTCAACATAAATATGATATGTCTATCACTGCTAGGACATGTACTTGCCAATGATATGAATTATTGGTCACTTAGATTTCAAACAAGGGCGCTTACTTGACTTTGCTTGCCGTATTCGGGAGCGTCCATATTACGATTAATGTGGAAAAGTAGGAAACTTATAATACCAGCACATTTATCAATGGCTGGGCAGTGCATAGATCTTTAGGATTTTGTGATTTTAGATACTGTTGGAAAGACAATCAACTCGAGTTGCATGTTATACAATTTGGTTACATTGTGTGAAGAAATAAAGACGTTGCAACACTTTTGATACAATGTGTACGTTTTTGTAACCGCGACGTCAGCACAGTGCGGCACTAAGCGGTTTGCAGGCTGACTGACGTCCAGGCACCATGAGGGTTAACGTCTCAAATATCTCGCTGGGAGATGAAAACAAGTTCAAGCAGACTGGTTTTGATTAAAATATTCTGTGCGCTCTTCTAGAGACTTATCCAATAAATAAATTTTGGTTCGCATTATAGACCAGCTACATTTGGAATGATATGTAGACCTTTCCCATATAAAGGATTGGTTTGTTGGTTGGTTTGTTGTTAACGCCACACTCAGCAATATTCCAACTATATATATGACGGCGGTCTGTAAATAATACAGTCTGGACCAGACAATCCAGTGATTAACATCATGAGCATCGATCCACGCAATTGAGATCTATGACATGCATCAACCAAGTCAGCGAGCCTGACCACCCGATCCCGTTAGTCGCCTTTTACAACAAGCACAGTCACTTTTTACGGCAAGCATGGGTTGCTGAAGACCTATTCTACCCCGGAATCTTCACGGGTTCCCATATAAAGGAAGTTGTGTGCATTGATATTTTTTAAAATTAATTCAAATTATTTATTAATATATATACTCACTCTATTGAATCTCTTGATTTTTCACAGACACGCCCCATTCTTATTAAGAATGCGTTACTTGCAGCTCCTGTGCATAGCTTTTATAAGAAAAAATGGAATGATGTATCAGTAAACCTTTCCAAAAGTTTAATTTTTCGCTCTGTAAATAAACTACTGTTAATTGTAAAACCGAATTTAGATTCAATCTAAATGTATAAACTAGAACTAAATATTTAGTACTATCTATTTACGCCACACTCAGCAATATTCGAGCTATATGACGGTGGTCTGTAAATAATCAAGCCTGGACCAGTTAATCCAGTGATTGATATCATGAGCATCGATTGGGGTGTGATGACATGCATCAACAAAGTCAGCGAGTCTGACCACCCGATCCTGTTAGTGGCCCCCTACGACAAGCATAGTCACCCTTTACGGCAAACATCAGTTGCTGAAGACCTATTCTCCCCGGATCTTCACGACAATGAATACACCAGTGACCTGTCATGGAGCAATAGCTTCGGCCCAGCAGCAACCCAACGCGACCCAACGCAAAGCAAGCAAGCAAATGAGCTAGCAAGCAGGCACACAAGCAAGCAAGCAAACATGCAAATCATTGGCTTCGTGTTTACGCCGCACTCAGCGATATTCCAGCTACATGACGGCGGTCTGTAAATAATCGAGTCTTTACCAGACAATCCAGTGATTGACATGATGTGATGTGATGTGAAGCGATGTAATGTGATGTGATATTGATGTGATGTGGGTGTGAATCGGTAGATTAGTGAGTTCCTGTACAAGCAGGGGACGTCATCCATCCTAGTACTGTCTCTGACAGGCAGACAGATCGGGTAGGAGTTTTCTTCACGACAGGCTGTTTATCCGATCCTGTTGAAAGAGAAGCATTTGGCAAAGCGCAGATTGTGTGACTTGTTGTGTCATTCGTTTCGATTTGGGTTTAACGCCGATTTTAACAGTATTCCAGTTATATCACAGCGGAGCTTCAGGAAGAATAGATATCGATGGAATGTGGTAATTTTGTGACCCGAAGAGAGTATAATATTTAAATGCTAGTTTAATTTGGGTTTCTAAGTTGTTGACGGGGTTGTGTGTATATCTATGTAGAAATGATGATAGAAATGCTTCAAAAATAGGCAGTTGATGCATATTCATTTATTTTTCTTATTGTGAATACTTTAGTGTTATTATATATCTTTTATATTACTTTATTCTATATTTTCCAGTTCGTTTTGAATCAGTATTCGATATAAGCATGATGAATAAAAAACTATTAACTTCTTATTTAAATTTTGATTTGTTTATGCTTTTATGCCTCCTTCAGCTTCGAACTTGACTTTGCCTAGGTAACTGAAATAAGATCAGTGTATAAAAAGAGAACAATTTACCGCACCACCAGAATGTTTGTTTGTTGCTTAAAGCAATATTTCAGCTGTATGACGGCGATCTGTAAATAATCCTTGAAGTTCCTAATGAAGAATATTAAAAATATTGGAATCCATGCCATTACGGTGTATTCGTATACCACATCTGATTACTGGACAAAATAGTGAGTGTGTTTGGCGACAGAAGTGAAGCATTTTTAATTCATGAAGCAAAAATGTTAAGATGTTGTTATTGTGTCTTGTTTAACACCGCACTCGGCAATAATCCAGCCATATGACAGCAGTCTATAAATAATCGAGTTGGACCACACAATCCCGTGATTGACATAATGAGCATCGATATGCAAATAGGATACGAAGACATGCAGCAACCACACTGGGATTAAGCATTGTCTCACAAACACTTAATCATGCTTCAGACTCTTCATATTATAAGAAATTGGCTGATACCAAAAAATGTAGAAAACAATTATATTCAGGCTCTTAGTTTTAATTGAATAAATATCTGGTTTTGCAGCTGCAGCAGACAAAATATCTAGTCTCCATATACAATACAAATCAAAGCCCATCCCCCCTCCGGATCCAGTGGAGAGGGGGATGAGGTGTGTGTGTGTGTGCGTGTGTGTTGGAGGGGGGTCAAGGGGGTTGGGGGGGGGGGGGGGGTCAATATTATGTTATAGACAACCCTGAAACAAAACGTGCAGGCTCGCTTGCCTGTTGTTGTTTTACGCTCGCCTGGGTTGCACAAATTTCATGCTTTCGGGTTTCACTTTTTACCCGCATTTTTTCCAACCGTTCTCTTTCGGTTCTCAGGAAAGTAATGTCTGTTTTCACCCTACTCCGCGTTGATTGGCAACTGTTTTTGTGGGCGTGTCAAAGTGTGTGCATAAATTAAACAATCACCTGATTCATGCGTCGCCACTGTTTTCCCTGTGCCTGGAATGTTTATCAATCTCGTCATTTTTGTCAGCTTTGCTTTCTATAACTATTTTTGATTTAACTATTGTAAATAACTCATATTTTCGATGTTGAATTTACTGATGAGGATTGACTGTATTATTTTCGGTTCATTGAGGTATGAATGGAAAAACCGATGTGCAAACTGTATGAATCCGTCTGGCAAATTCTAACAAAAGTCTGCACATTGGTTCTTACCTCAATGAACCGAGAAAAATACACAGTCAATCTTTAATAATATAGTGGATTATTCATGTGGTTAGGTGTGTCGAAAATGTGTTGACGCTAAGCTAGCTTTGGAAAGTGTTCAAAATCGAAGCTGATGACCCAATGTGGGCACAAATAGGCATAATTATAAGCACAAATTAATTTAAATATATTTAAGAAATAAAAGCATTAAACTTATTTGTTGTTTACGTCTGCAAGGCCACCATGCCCGTGTGGGACACGTGTGTAAACATTCGTTCCTCGGCAGTTGGTAAAACTTATCAATTTCTTCTTTCATTCACACCTTTGTAATAACACTTGTATCCAGGCTGTGAATGTAGACTACAAAGTTCGAGCACTGTGAACACACGGGAGTCCGCCGCGGCCGACATTTTATTGAAGAATGGTACGTGGTACGTGGTGTTAGGGGCACGCATTTTCCAGTGTATTTTAATCCTGAGGTGATGAAAATTACACATATTCATTCCACTTATTGTCAATTATTAGTTAAATTTGGTAAACAAAATATACTCTGGAAAAATAATTGTTCTTGAGGGACATTACTTAGAACTGGCAAATCAGTGTCGGTGAATCTGAAGTTCTATTCACACACCGCTCATTGCTTGTACTTGAAATAAAAGACCGGCAAGGACAATGTACTTTGTTCCCCATGCCAATCATCTAAATTGGAAGAGAAGCGAAAACGGAGCCGACTATCCTCATCCTATGTTTGTACTTCCGCCACTGTTGCCTCGCCTCTGGGTCTGGTGAACTTCAGACCAGTATGGCGGTGGTCACGTGACGTTATAGATAATTTATCAACGTAATATAAGTTTTTTTTCTTGTTGTATCTCCTTTAAATAAGCAGTTCGTGGCTGTTTTCACACATATGAATTAGCAGTGAAATTATGACATTTCTACAATTCCAAATCTGGCCCCATACACTGACGCGTTGAGCAGCAAACGCCATCTTTAAGTTGACCTGTTTTGGGCCAAATTCAACAGAAATTTGACTGCATAAAGCGTCTTTGTCAGGTGTCTCAGGACCAAGGTCACAGAGTTCAAGGACAGAGAGTGTGACGTCATCATCGCCAGTTCTGACGTCACAGGTTTCAAGTCGGCTGTAGGTCGTCCACCCATGCTGGTTCCCGGCTCTCTGTGCGATGTATGTTTTGGCCACTCCCACTCTGAAAAACGCGCCTACGGGTCTGTGTTCCATCACAAAATCACCCCTGGTTTGAAAACATCCCCCTAGCATTCTGCTAATTCATAGTCTGGGCCCTGTTCGACAAAGCGATCTTAGCGCTAAGATGATCGTAACTCCAACAGTTTCCCAAAGCCAGTGGTCACGAATGAGCAATCGAGTTACAATTTATATATTCACATACATTTTCATATTAAATCTACTAATCTATAGCATGTTCAATTGCTTTCGCTATCCACTCTAAATGTTTAGGTATGACAAAGAAAATTACTCTCCTTTCGCGTGAGATTGTGGTGCAGTCGGAAGAGTCAATCTTTTGAAAACAGAGATCGTGAGATCGAATCCTTGTCAGACAATGACTACTCCTGTCATGGAACAATAGCATCGTCCCCATGGTAACCCCCAAAACCCAACCAGAGCAGTCGAGACACAATTTGTATATTCCCGTACATATTCATAGTAGTGTTTGTTTGTTTGTTTGTTGTCTACGCCGTACCCAGCAATACTCCACCTATATGACGACAGGATAATAAATAATTGAGTCTGGACCAGAGAATCCAGTGATTGACACCATACGCATCTTTCTACGCTGACAAACATCAACCAAGTCAGCTAACTGGCCACCCGATCCCGTTAGTCGCCTTTTACGGCAAGCATGGGTTGCTGAAGACCTATATTCTACCCCGGATCTTCACGGGTCACATATTCACATTAAATCTGACATGTTCAATTGATTTTCGCAAACCTCTCAAAATGTTGAGGTATGACTAGGAAACTTCAATACATGCATGCTGTATGTGTTTGTGGCGCAGTCGGAAGCAACTCAACGTTTTGAAAACAGAGATCGTGAGTTCGAATCCTTGCTTAAAAGTAATCCTTTTCATTATCTTTTGTAGATATTATGTAGAATGAATTTTATACCATGGTGTTAAAATTTATAAGACATCATTAAAGAAACGTGGAAAACATACTTAAAATAGGCGTCCATTATAAGCCACCAGTGTCAAACTTGGTTTTCTGTGAACGGCTGTTTTCAAATATTTTTGTGGCTTTATAAGACATTTCTGTCATATTGATCTGGTCGGCGGTTTTCATTGTACACGTTCTTACTACAAACTTGAAGCCCTGCTCTGCCCTGCCCTGCCTCGCCCCGCCTCTCTGCCTTGCCCCACCTCGCCACGCAACGCCACGGCACCCAAGACTCAGCCCCCAAGCAGACTGCTGGGTTGGGTAAACGGCTATTTTTCAGGTATTTGTCAGCCGCTATAAATTGTCGGCTGGTCGGTCGGTCAGTGAGACAATGAAAGCTCCTGCCATTGAACTATCGTCTAAGCCGTAACCTGCTGGGAACCGAAACGGCATTTTTCTGTTTACCAGCCCCTTCAGTCAGTCAGTGAGACAATGTTTGTTTGTTTGTTTGTTTGTTTAACGCTGCTCTTGGCATTATTCTAACTATATGACGGCGGTTTGTAAATAATGGGGCCTTGACCAGACAGTCCAATGATTGATATCATGAGCATGGACTGGGATGTGATGACATGAATCCACCAAGTCAGCGAGTCTGACCACCCGATCCCGTAAGTTGCCTTTTACGGCAAGCATGTGTTGTTGAAGCCCTATTATACCGCGGATCTTCACGGGTCAGTGAGACAATGAATACACCAGTCATGGAGAAATAGCATCGGACAACCCAACCCAACGCAAAGCAAAGCAAACACGCAAGCAAACAAGCTAACAAACAAGCAAGCAAACAAACAAACAAGCTAACAAACAAGCTAACAAGCAAGTGATGGGGATGTGATGGTGATGTGATGGTGATGTGATGGTGACGTGATGGTGACGTGATGGTGACGTGATGGTGTCGTGATGGTGATGTGATTGTGACGTGATTGTGATGGTGATGGTGACGTGATGGTGACGTGATGGTGATGTGATTGTGACTGTGATGGTGACGTGATGGTGACTGTGATTGTGACTGATGGTGACGTGACGTGTACACAATGGAATCATCTCTTTTTAACATACATACTTCTCTATATGTTTTTTTTATTGTTAGCGTTTGGTGAGTATATACTATACCTGGGAAACATCTGTGGTGTATCAGATGATGACATGTGCCCTGAAATGTTACAACCTTAGATCAGAGGGCGAAACATTAAAGTGTTTATAATGCATGAGGCTTGGGGGCCCTGGTTTGAATTATACTACCTGTATAAAACTTATCAAGCTGAGAACTGAGGAGACAAGAATTAACACACGGAAGCAAATTATTGAAACGTTACACACTTTCCACCGAGTTCCCATGTAGTTCCTGCCCAGTCACTTGGCATTGGAGTATAAGTAACAAAAGAACACGTGCCCACGTGATATATTATTTATAGACAATATTTTAATTAATATCAACACATTTATATCAACAATAAGCTAATTAATAAGTCCATGGGTAATGCTTTTCTGCACGTTAATTGTTTTGTTTCCATTTTTACATAGTATACTGTTGCAGAGTAAGAGGAGGTTTTGGAAATGGGATTCCAAGGACATGGACTGAAGTAACAACTGTTATTTATTAAATGGAGAGATTTGTTTCTGAAAAACATTGCCCACAAATTTCTTCTCTCACTTTCCAATTTAATTCATTTCTTATTTTTTTAGCTCTTCGCAATTGTTAAGAATCACAATGATCACAAGGTAATGGGCCTGTTGAATGTTACCCTGTGAGATCTGTCTCATCTATCACTAATTGGATGCTTTCTCCTTGTTCGCCCATTTCCCCTATCCTACACTAGTAATTAGAAACAGTTAGCAAACATTTGCCGTCTCCTTTAATCCCATTCTCCATGCACAAAATGTTTAACATATACTTTGTTAGATCTGTATGTGAATCCATACAATAAGTTAATATTCATTCATAACATATTCTTGGGTGTGAGGAATTGACCCTCTACTGGAAATGAATTGTTGGGAAATGTCTGTTTTGGGAGGCTTCCGACCCCTGATTCATTCCGAATGACAAAGGCACTGAGTTAAGAACAAAATTGGTTTGTTCATTTCATGGACTAGCAAAACGGCAATAACATAATGAAATACTAAAGTCTTTGCATGGGATGATCCTGTCGGTTTTGTTTATAAAGAAAGAACGAGGGTAAAAGGCAACGCTGACGAAGAGCCGGCCCGTTAATACAACCTTACTATTACTACACATGTATCGAACAGAAACAGGCGGTTGAATGTCGTGGCTACAAAAGTTGATCCACATGGTGAACAAGTTCATGTTGATTGGGGGTTTCAGCTACAGTAAATTACGGTTATAACGAACTCAAAGGGACTACTAATTTTAGTTCCTTATAACAGTAATTTACTGTACATGTATTTGGAGGAAATTGTTTGTGGGAAACAATACACGTTTGGAACAATAGAGTTGACGTCATAAAAATTATGTCTGTATAGCGGTGAAGCAACTGTATTGATTAGAGGGCTTGAATATTCATAAAACTCATCGATTATACAAAATACACTGTTTTTGTAGTGCTTCTAATTTCACGTGAGATATTATTCTATCGTTTGAATGTATCTAAATGTTACCCTGTAAAAAGATGTTGACATCTGTTACCTACTTAAAAAACAGGTAAACAGTAGCTGTTAGACAACCCAGGTATTGTCAGAGTCAGTGACTTTACCAGTTAGGCAAAGTAGGCATGTGGATCAACCCCTTTCACTGTTAACAGGGGTTCCCGAAAATAAAACAGAAAAGCATATTTTCTTGCATCATTTATTTATCTCTCTTAGCACTTTGATACAAATGTAGTTTACAAATTGAAGCCAGATTAATGTGCATGAAGCCAGTTTAAAATACGAACAGGTATATAAAACATGGTCGACTCACCATGGTCGACTGGTATGTAAACAAGAAAGCAAGGATGACTTCATTAATATTCAAAGCCTGGCTACTGATCTTGGATCGGCAAATGCGATTGGAGCAAAGCCACGTGGTATTGCTGTTGGACAACGCCCCATCCAATGCTACTGTTGACATAACTAATGTGAAATGTCACTTTTTGCCACCAAACACCACATCGCACATTCATCCACTAGATGCCGGGATCATAAAGAATTTCAAGCTTTATTATAAGAAACAGCAAATGAAATTGCACCTCGCAACCACAAGCCCTAGACGTCAAGCGAGCAGGGGACTTTGAGAAATGTGCCTTCAAAATGTTAGAAACAGAAAACACTGACAGACTATTTTAATAGATGAAGCAAGTTGTTAAGACAGTAGCACTTGCATTTACACGAGGAAACGTGTGTCGTTAATGTGATAAATTCAGTGAGTAATGTCTCTATTGTTATGTATAAATGGGAAAATTATTATTATTATTGCACTGTCATTAATTATAAATTAAGGAATGAATGAATAAACAACATAAAAATATTAATATTTCGTTTTTAATGATTTTATTACAGGGTACACACGGTTAATATCTATCGTGAAGACGTCCGATTTTCGATCACAAATCAATTAATTTCCTTAATCCGACATACTCGTTAATCCGACACAATCATGTGCAACCAACGATGTCGGATTATATATTGCAGATTAATGTCATTTTTCATGGAAAAAATGTTTTAGATAAGTAGAATTTTTTAAACTTTGTGAAAACCAAATGTAGTTTAGTCCAAGTTCGTAAAAAGTTCTTTTGATATATGTAATCCATTTATGTTTACATTTTCCAAATACGTCGTCCATAATAATAGCTTTTATACAAGAAAGGGTAACTTAGAGGATTTCCGTGAGAGTAATTTTTCATTTCAGCGATGCTTGATAGATGAACTCTTCCCCATTCCCCATGTACAAGGACATTTGGAGTACTTTTTCTTAATGATTAAAGACACTTTTTAAAATGTAAATGGACACTTTCTAGAGTTGAGATGTTTTCAAATCCTCATACTTCGCATCCATAGAGACGAACTGGTACAACCATACTGTCAAAAAGCCGCAGTTGACTTTTAAGTGATGAATTTAATTTCCGTCCATGGCATGAAACAAACAACATAGCTCTCATTGCTTGTTCTATGAACTTTTTCTTTAGTAAAGTGAATTATGACTATTTTTAAAGGTAGTTATAGGTATCAACTTTTTCCAAAACGTCATGACCAGTTTTGAAATTATGTTTATAATAATGTATAATCGATGAAATAATCATATTTTAGTTTTGGTAGTATTACTCTTAAGCCTCCAATGTATACAATAGCTGTGAAATGAGTGTAACATATGTCTTATCCCATTACTCTATATTGTCAACCTATCTTATTTCACTTACATTTCTTAGTTGAAAAAGACCCTTTAATTAACCTTATCCCATTACTAAGAGTTTGAATAAATACACTGCTATTAATCCACATCCAAAGTTGTCTCTACCCAAACACCCCTATAGTCTCTCCCAAACAGTTTATACGGATCAGTGACAACACAGATGACACTAAGCCATGAAGAAATTACCCATGCATGGTTAGACAACCCAGGCACAGTGAAGCTCTAATAATTAGACGACCTGGGTTGTAATCAGTTGAGCCAGTAAAACAATGTAAAAAAATGCCTTAAATATAACCACACTGCATCCCAATGTAACATTAAAGTAAATATATGGAAACAAATTAATCAAAACATGTCAGCTATTGACCTAACAATCGGTACCCCTGATCTCGCCCAAAGCACTTTGTGGGAAGTGAATGATGAGCCACTCGGCAGAGGCCACTTTCCAATACATATAACATTAGGAAACATAAACATCCCAACCCCAAATGAACCCCAAGAGCCACAATTCCATTACAACAAAGCGGACCATGACAAATTCAAAACATTATGTAAACAGGTTAACCCAGCGTACCTCGAAAATATATACCCCGAAAAATACTGCCAAAACTTAACAGAATGCAAAATAGACATAGCTAAAAAATCAATCCCCTTCAGAACCCCAATATAGACAAAACCTACGGTACCTTGGTGGACCGAGGAAATTAAAAAAGCGAGAAAAAAAACAAAAAAGCGATTTAACATAGCTAAACGAGACCACTCACGTCTAAAGATAACACATCAACTAACTAAATCACCAAGTTGGTTGGTTTGTTGTTTTATGCCGCACTCAGCAATATTCCATATGACGGCGATCTGTAAATAATCAAGTCTGGATCAGACAATCCAGTGATTAATTTCATGAACGTCGATTCATGCAATTGGGATCGATGACATGCATCAACCAAGTCAGCGAGTCTGACCACCCGATCCCGTTAGTCGCCTTTTACAACAAGCAGTGTCACCTTTTACAGCAAGCATGGGTTCCTGAAGACTTATTCTTCCCTGGATCTTCACGGGTCTAAAAACCTCGTCAAAACAGCAAAAAACAAAAACTGGAAAAAAATCTGGGAAGATATAAACCAATCACACAGACGCAAGAACAGTATGGTGCAAAATACACGCAAAAACGAACCAAAAAAACCTCCAAACATATATAACTCAACAAACCCTAAACAAAAAGCAAATAACCTAGCAAACCACTTCTTAACCATTAGTAGGAACAGTAATTTCTCTGAGAAATTCCAAAAACTAAAACTGAAAATAAATTCGCCAAATGGAAGATGATAACCTAAAAACAAATCAACCATACGCAATAGAGGAACTACTCCATGTAATAAACAATCAAAAAGGTCTAACCTCATACCAAATAATTAAACAACTGCCCACAAATATTCTTGAATTACTTCTTAAAATATACAATCTCATTTACCAAAACGGTCAGGTTCCTACTTAATGTAAAGAGGCTTTGGTACTCCCATTACCAAAGACAAACAAATCGGCAGACAAGGCAAACTCTTACAGACCAATCTCCCTAACCTCAAAGATATGTGCGGCAATGGTAAAAAAAGTAGGATCCAACACCACCTAGACCAAAACAATATTATAAACCAGGACCACAGCAGATTCACCCTGGCCGCTCAACCTCAGACAACCTCGCCTGCTTAGAACAAGACATTAAAACGGGCCAATTGAATAAACAATAAAGTAGGCATATTCCTAGATTTCTCTAAAGCTTTTGATATGGTATGGCATAACGGACTAATACAAAAACTCCAAAAAGCCAGACTCAAAGGCCAAATGATGAACTATATTCAAGACTTCCCAACAAATCGCCAGATAACCGTGGGAAACAACCAAACGCTATTGGACCAGTGTGCCCTAGAAAATGGCATACCCCAAGGCAGTAACAACACTTTTCAACATTATGATAAACCACTTATTCGAGGGATTATCAAATAAAGTTCCAGCGTCTAAATATGCAGATGACGGAGCCCTCTGGATCCGCACTTGAAGCATAAATATAGTACAAAATTATCAAAATACAAATATGAGCAAATAAATGGGACTTCTCACAGAATGACGAAAAAAACAAGGAATAGTTTTCAAACACAAAATTAGGTGCGCAAACACCCCCAAACTACAGTTAAACAATAATCCTATAAATTTCCAAAAACAGACCAAATTTCTAGGACTAGTCTTTGATGAGAATCTAACCTGGGGTACTCACATTTAAAACCTGATTAATAGATGCAGTAAAGACCTAAATACACTACGACCTAGTACCGCCAGCTGGAAGACAAACTAGACAGAGAGAAGAGACTGCTCGCAGCTGGTGTTAAATCTCCCATCGAGTATGGTGATGCTGTATCTCACCTTGTCGGACTTTAAGTGATTTTGCTGTAGCCAGACATAAATTTTGCAAGCTATATTGTATTAGATTGTCTTGAAAATTTGTACATCTGAAAATATATGGTAGTTTTGATTAATAATTAATAAAAACCTATACTATTACATAATTTTTTTTTTTGTATCAATACAAACTATTGCATTATATTGTCTTGAAAATCTGTACATCTGTACATAAATGTATTTTTTAATTTATAATTAATAAAAACCTATACTACTACATACATTTTTTGTGTTATATCTACCGAGACAGGCTGTAGTCTGGCTATAGTCAGTCAGTGAAAGTGAAACAGTCTATAGTGTTAATCCCCATTGTTGTAGGGATTATCAAGGGCTACTGATTTTTAAACTAGGACAATAGCTGCTGGCAAAGTGTGCAAAATACGCATAAAGTCGGAAAGCGCACCTCCCCTCCCCCCACCCCCACCCCCTCTCTCTCTCCATCTAGTAAGCCGACACACATACACTGGCCACTTCTTTCGGTTATCTAAGTTGTTTGTCAATACAATAGCACTAATACAACACCTAGAGAGTGGATTATTAAGTGGCAATATGGCTTCAACTCATGTTTAGATGTGGTGGCCACAATTTTGAAATCTCTTGCAACAAAATATACACACGGTCAGATAATTTGATCAATCACACATGAAAAAGTAGCAGTTATTTGTCGAAACGGGCGAGAATGTAGGACAACTGTAAAACAAGAAATTGGGCACTGTTATGACGAAAACTAGCCCTCACTTCGGGCTTGTCCATGAAATGTTTACGCTTTGATCATGGACTTCCTGCCCATTAATTAACACTACGCCTCCTTAATATTAACGATCATGGATATCTTTCCATATCTTAGATTTTAATATTTTCCGTCAATCATCATCATAAACAGAAAAGCAATCTATGCTGTCGTTTCGTATCTAGCGCCGTGCTAAATCGCCATGACACACAGTCTATAATAATAGGAAATACTTGATAAGAAAACTTCCAATAGCCAAGTATAATTATAAAATTAGACAATAGTTATGAGTTATTATAAGTAAAATTAATTAAAATTTGAAGACTATTTGTGTTATAAGTAATTGGTTTTTGAGACAAGTTTTCATTGACTTTTATCCGTCTTGTTAGAAAGGGTAAGACAGGTGTGAAAACTGTTACATTAAATTGTGTGCGCGTGCGTGCGTGCATGTGTCCGTCTTTCCCCCCCCCCCCCCCCCCCCCCCAATTAAAGTGGCACATATCAACTCACAGGACAAAGTCACGCCAATCCTATCGTCATAATTAATAAATCAGTGCTCGTGGAGCAGATGGTACTATTTTGAAGAATGTAAAAAAACAGCCACTTGTAGGATCTGAATGAGCATCTTTTGTTATTGCATTTAATACAGAACATCCAGCTGCAATATCTAACAATGGGTGAAAATTTAGTGGCTATTATACCATGTACATAATGTTGAACATTGTCGAACGTATCTAGAGCAAAACTGCCTTCCGTCTTCCCAGCCCCTGTGATATGAGTTTTATTCACCTATACCATAAATAAAAGTTGTAAACTTGAAAGACTGTACAACAAAACCTGCTTCAATGTTGCATGGTCCGAAGCTGATGAATTTGTCTCTTTCCTTTCCGAAAGCAACCTATTCGTTGTTTTGACAAGTTTATGACCATGGGGTGACTTCCTACAGCAGGGGGTAAAATACAACTTTATACTTCTCTGTGACACCGATTATACTCCACTGGTGTTCCGTTACTCTCGAATGTTCATGTCTGTTTCATATGTATGCCCTGATGTTCAATTAAGTTAGTTTACTGGGAATTTAACATGTGCTTTCCGACATACAGTAAGCAATTTGCAAGCGTATTTAGCATATGGTTACATTCATGAAAAGCAATTTTTAATTGAAAGTTAAAATAGTGTGCTGAGAAATTGTAGGGTATATATAAATATAACATATCTTATTCTAAAAATATTATTCATATCCAACGAATAGGTTTGCTCTTTATTTTTTCGAATCTATCAAACGTATTTGTCTTTGTGGTTTAGGATTCTTTTGCGTATTTATAAATGTTAATATGTAATGTTATGTAATGTGCGGATTTCATTTTAGGCCCTGTGCAGAAAATCTGGTGGTAAATATAGGGAATATCCAGCAAATAAGCAGTTACTTCAAGTACGAATATTGTGTCACTATTATTTCGTGTCCTTTGTAAAAACAAAACGAGACGATTCTAGGCCATTTCAAGGCAAGTCCTACAGAGCACGAACGCAACAGCAATATAGCAGGAAAGGCTATATATTTTCCGTGAGAATAAGTGCATCGTATATATATTTACCCCAATGATAATATAATGGTTTCTAACCAAAGATTCCAAGTATGAATATTGTGTGTCTATTATTACGCGTCCTTCGTAAGTCACCAAACGAGACAATTCTATGCCGTTTCAAGCGATGTATACCAAGCAAATACGCAACAGTAGTATAGCTGGAGAGGTTATATCTCCCATGAGAATTCGTGTATCATATACATATTTACCCCAATGATAGTATAATGGTTTCTTTGGAGATATTCCAAGTACGAATATTGTGTGTCTATTATTACGCGTCCTTCGTAAGTCACCAAACGAGAAAATTCTACGCCATTTCAAGGCAAGTCGTACACATCCTATACGTATCAGCACTATAACGGGAAGGGCTATATCTCCCATAAGAATTAGTGTAATGTATACATATTTACCCCAATGGTAATATGCTGGTTTCTTACAAGATATTCCAAGTATAAATATTGTGTGTCTATTATTACGCGTCCTTCGTAAGTCACCAAACGAGACAATTCTACACCGTTTCAAGCGATGTATACAAAGCAAATACGCAACGGTAGTATAGCTGAAAAGGTTATATCTCCCATGAGAATTCGTGTATCGTATACATATTATCCCCAATGATAGTATAATGGTTTCTTCGGAGATGTTCCAAGTACGAAGATTGTGTATCTATTATTACACGTCCTTCGTAAGTCACCAAACAAGACAATTCTACACCGTTTCAAGCGCGTATACAAAGCACATATGCAACAGTAGTATAGCTGGAGAGGTTATATCTCCCATGAGAATTCGTGTATCGTATACATATTTTCCCCAATGATAGTATAATGGTTTCTTCGGAGATGTTCCAAGTACGAATATTGTGTGTCTATTATTACGCGTCCTTCGTAAGTCACCAAACGAGACAATTCTACGCCGTTTCAAGCGCGTATACAAAGCACATACGCAACAGTAGAATAGCAGTATAGATGAGAATTCGTGTAATGTATACATATTTACCCCAATGATAGTATTATGGCTTCTTCAGATATATTCCAAGTATGAATATTGTGTGTCTATTATTACGCGTCCTTCGTAAGTCACCAAACGAGACAATTCTACGCAATTTCAAGGCAAGTCGTACAAAGCGCATAGGCATCAGCACTATAACGGGAAAGGCTATATATCTCCTTGGAGAATTAGTGTATGGTATGCATATTTACCCAAATGATAGTATAATGGTTTCTTCCCAGCTATAATAAGTACGAATATTGTGTGTCTATTATTACGCGTCCTTCGTAAGTCACCAAACAAGACAATTCTACACCATTTCAAGGCAAGTCGTACACAGGGCATAGGCATCAGCACTATAACCGGAAAGGCTATATCTCCCGTGAGAATTAGTGTAATGTATACATATTTACCCCAATAATAAAATGCTGGTTTCTTACAAGATTTTCTAAGTATGAATATTGTGTGTCTATTATTCCGAGTCCTTCGTAAGTCACCAAACGAGACAATTCTACGCCATTTCAAGCTATGTATACAAAGCACATATGCAACAGTAGTATAGCTTGAAAACCTATTATTATATACTTTGAACAGTGTGAAAGACTGAGTTTCTGAAATTAAGAAAAGTGATATTTTCATCGCAAATATCTGTACCTGCCTACCCCTCACATTATGACATTTTTTCAATTCCAAATATGGCCCTATACACTGACGCCTTGAGCAACAAACGTCATCTTTAAGTTGACCCGTTTTCTGGACAAATTCAAAAGAAATTTGACCACAAAAAGCATCTCTGTCAGCTGTCTCAGGACCAAGGTTACAGATTTCAAGTACAGAGAGTGTGACGTCACAGGTTTCAAGTCGGCTGTAGGTCGTCCACCCATGCAGGTTCCCGGCTCTCTGTGCGATGTATGTTTCGGACACTCCCACTCTGAGAAACGCTCCTACGGGTCTGTGTTCCATCACAAAATCACCCCTGGTTTGAAAACATCCCCCTAGCATTCTGCTATTTCAAACAGTTCCACAGAGCCATCTTAGCGCTAAGATGATCGTTACTCCAACAATCATAGCACTAAGATCGCTCTCTGGAACGGGCACCTGCTGTTGTGGCTGTGCTGACTGCCGTGATGACAACAGCAGGCGTCGGAGTAGAGGGCATCACACACACTGGAAACACAAGAATGAGAGAATGATTTGTGAAAGTCCCAAACCTACAGTGAAAGAAACAATCATTAAGTGGTTGGGTGGTTGGTTAACGCCGCACACAGCAATATTACAGTTATATGACGGCGGTCAGTTAATAATCGAGTCTGGACCAGACAGTTGCAATGTTGCAAAATGTATGCAACATCACCCCTACAAATACACTTACCTGCAGTCAAGCAACTGGTGTGATGACGTAGGTTCCTAATAACTACTACTATTTACCTTGCCGAAACATTAATTAAGAATGAAACGAATTTAGAGTGGAATTTATTCTCCCTGCAGTGTTTTATTGTACGATAAACAACAACGAGTTGTTTATTTCTTATATGAAATATCAACACTTCGTACAGACCCTTTAAGAATGTTAAAGGTACACGCTTTTATAGAAAATCCCGTATTAAGCCACAGTGCCAGACTTGGTTTCTGTGAACAGCTGTTTTCAAATATTTGTGTTGCTTCAGTCAGTTGTAACATATTGACCTGACCAGCGGTTTTCACGGTACATGTGCTTTATACAAACTTGTAGCCGGACACTGTCCCCTCACCTCCCCTCCCCTC
This sequence comes from Haliotis cracherodii, assembly GCF_022045235.1. Lineage (NCBI taxonomy): Eukaryota > Metazoa > Mollusca > Gastropoda > Lepetellida > Haliotidae > Haliotis > Haliotis cracherodii. The sequence continues at coordinate 5,654,094 of NW_027266283.1, forward strand.
CCCGCCACGCCATGCCACGCCACCGACACCAGTTAGGTCTACTATCGCCTACAGTGCACTTTGACTACATTATTATGCACCAGTGGCTGTCCCCGATGAGCTCCTATTACCTTCAGTATGAATGGACTCTCCCACTATGAGAGACTGAGAAAAAGACTTTGATAAGTGATAACAATTATGTTTATACTTTGCAACAAGAAACACATTACAAGTCATGACATCAAGACGTCACTCGATATGACCATGTCTCACTCATTATAATAGCGCATCACTGCGTCAGAAAATAATAAATATTGATGAAATGTCCACTCTTTTCCCTACATCATATCTGACTCATTACAATAGCACATTAATAACTTGTCACTTTCCATTGATCAAGTCTTTCACTCAGTCAAGCTTAATGATGTGACCAGCAGCATCAAGGAATTCAATGGGGCTTTTCTGTCCATTTGATAGCTGATCTTTCAGTCTCTGCAGTCTCTGGTCAAGTTCAACACAGATTCGTTTGCGAGGAGGGGTTGCGCACGTTTGTTTCTCTCGGTCTTCTCCAGTTGCTGCAACACTCGGATCAAGGCGACAGTACAATCCGCCCTATTACTCACTGTAGCTAAACTCCAGTTGGAGTCCTTAATCCCTATTACTCACTGTAGCTTAATGTTTGGACTAACCAATATCATCTTGTATGGCTGAGCCTTCATAATTGATTAAATGTTGTTACTGATGCTATACTTTGTTGTTAATTATATGCTGGCTTCACTCTTCTCGTGAGAGATACTCAGGTAAATACATTGTAAATGTTGTTACAGTATCTTTGTTTGAAATGTTTAACCTGTAACGAGACAGTGAGTGGACTAATCCATTTGTCAGTTAGGGATGTATTATTATTAGTGTAGGCAAACTACCACACCATGCTACAATTTCTGTAGGCAAAGTGACTGAAGGCAAAGTGCACTGTAGTCGATTGTAGACTAGACCCCAACGCCACACCACGCCACGCCACGCCACGCCACGCCTGTCAGCCAGTCGGTCGGTCATAATTAGTATATTCCCGTAATATTCATATTGATTCTGTCATGTCCAGTTCTTTCGCGAACCTCTCAAAATGTGTAGGTGTAAATAGGAAAATTATCATTTGTGTATTTGTGGCGCAGTTTGCAGCGCGTTATGTTGTTGAACGTAGAGCTTATGAATTCGAATCCTTGCTTGAGTCAGTCTTTTGTAGATGTATACATGCATGGCTTAATGAATATTTTTCTACCGTGGCGTTAAAATTTTAAAAGACAACATCAGGACCCGTGGAAAACAGAAGCAATGTAAATGATTTGTTTGCTACACCTCATACTTCGGATAATGCTTGAAGACACAGTTTCAAACTGTTCACTTCTGTGAAAGGCTGTTTTCAAATATTTCTCTGTCGCTTCAGACAGTTCTATAATATTGAACACCACATTTAGCCCCTCTTTCCACAAGCAAAGGCTGCTGGGTACCGAAACGGCAATTTTTCTGAGGATTCTCAGCCTCTTCACTCAGTAACTTTGTTTGTTTATTTGTTTGTTTATTTGTTTGTTTGTTTGTTTCTATATTCTAGGTATATGAAAGCCGTCTGTAAATAGTAGAGCCTGCACCAGACAATCCAGTGACTGATACCATGATCGTCGAAAAGTATGAGCTATTACAACAACCCATTCCTCAAATGCGCATCTTGGAAGTATGCATACAGTTATGTACGGTACAAAATAGCCTTTTCGCCAAAAACATTACGGCAGTCATATAAATACATATATAGTCTTCTTTGTTTTTCAGACAAAGTACATTAAAACGCGCATCCTTGAAGTATACAATTACCGCATTCACTCCATTATCTTTTATGATCTAGCTTTTTTGCTGTAGGAAATGCACGTCGTCAATCATTCGTCATCACTCGCCCCTTTCCGTAACCTGCTTGTCCCGGAATAACACGAGTTGGTCAGGAATGGTCGTCAATTTAACGTGCGTGAATCATTACCGTAGTCACCAAAATAATCACAACTGAAAAACTTACTATTCTCTGATTTAAAACTCAGCTCTATCTCCCACCGTGTGCCTTCGTATCTTTACTCTGAGCAGTCACCCGACCTTTTTACTTACCGTATTTACCGAAATCATTATTATATAACTAAAACTACACATGTGAATGTTTACCACCTTTACCAAAGTAAATGTCATATTCCTCATCTGAACACCGCGCAGTTTACCGTATATGGACTACGTATGTATTTTTCATTCTCTCAAATCAGTGTGAACGATAGTCGTAAATTTTTACCGTAGTTACCCATATAGTCATGACATCACACACATAGAATTGCCATATAGGTTGTACCTGCTCTATTAAAATGTTACAATTACTCAATATATTTGTAAACTAATGTTATTTGTCATTTCTGTTCTGACTCTAGGAAATGTGTTCCCCATTGCATAATAACTCTATGCGCATTTACCGTACACACTCGAACAAAACATACATTGCATTTATTCCCAGACTTGAAGATTGAAACTGTAATATTATTATCATTATTATTAGCAGTGTATGTCATTATTTGTAAATTTGTTATTACGTTATTACTCTAGTAAATGTTGTATACGTTGTATAATGCCATTTACAGTAGTACTTCAGTATAACATACATTGCATTTATTCCAAGACTTAGATTGAAACCGCATTAGGATATTATTATCATTATTATACCATTGAATGTCTTTATTATATATGAATGAATGATATGCCGACACTTGCTTGACTAAGCCTTGGACCTCACAGCTCTCCCCTCTCTTGTTTTTGATAAGTTTAGCTTCCAATAGCTATTTCCCCATTCCGAGGCCTGACATTTACGTGATCAAGGTCGAAGCTGTCTTCCGGACGTCAGAGGCAGGGCCTGCTGTCTGCAACACATCTCTCAGACATGGGATAAGCGCCGCACCTTTTCATGTCATGTGAAATGATGTGGAGGTACCGTGAGTGTGAATCGGTAGATTAGTAAGTTCATGTATAAGCTGGTGATTTACTTCACAGACGGTGGTCACCCATCTTAGTACTGTGTTGTTGAGTGAATGACCGCCAAAACATTAATGCACCAGACAAACAGACTCAGGCACCATGCGCAGTGAAATTCCATACACGCACACGCACACACACGCTCTCTCCATCTGCCGAGCGGGGTAGAAAGGAAAATGCACTGAGCCAGGTGATAGGTCATCCTGTCTCCTCTTGCAAACATTATAGTTTGTTTGTTTGTTTGTTTGTTTGTTGTTTAACGCCGCACCCAGCTATTTGACGGCGGTCTGTGAATAATCAAGTCTAACCAGACAATTCAGTGCTTAAAATTGTGTAGGCACATTGGGAACTCAGTTTCATCCCTATTTATGTAAATGGACTGAACCACCATTCTTTGACTTATTATAGTCTTTAATATATGTTGCCCAATCAGTCAGACTTGTACTGTTGCTGATTCCTGTATAAAATGTTAATAACTACCAACAAAAAAAATGAGCAGAGTTCTTAAGCTGAACAGAGATGTTTATACATATGACTGTATTCAGCGAGAAGAGTACCTTACATCCAAGACAGGCGGCCAGCATGTCATCCATTGGGAGTACCGTTCCCGGCTCAATGGGAGACGTCGGGTGCCGCTGGTCACCTTATCAAATGTGGACGATGGTGAATTGATTGAATGTAAAAGAATTTCCAAAACTATTGTTATATTTTTCTTCTGTGTGATATTATTAATATAATATAGCCGTGACTTTCATTATGTGTTATGGTTTGTTATTTCATTATAAAGTGTTTCCCTTTGTGCCTACATTGTTTCGTTGTCTCAGTATGGACCAGTTTATCTTATATCACAGGTGAAACAGGTAACAGTCCTATTCACTTGTGCATCACTTTCTGAGCATAAGACTGTTTCATTTCAAGATGTTAGTGTAGGCACAATGGGACTGTAGGCACAATGGGTATGTAAAGAAATGTGTATTCGGGTGAAGTCGTTTATGGAATTCGGAAGCAAAAGTGCCGCCGTTCAAAGTATCGTTTCAAAACAGGTCATCTGGAAGTTGTTTAAGTTGCAAGAACCACGTGATCAACAGCTTACTTACGCCCTACAAGAATGATATTAGACTTATAGCTTATTAAAGTTATGGCTGTCAACTTGCGCATCTCCTTCTCCAGTTGGCGAGCTTCCTGACACGGGGACACCACGCATGCAGTTTGTTGTGGAACAGTCACTATCCTGTTTCTCTATAATATCACTTGGGTCAGGCATGGTTCTACACGTTACGTGTGCTTGTCACCGAGTCAACTTGGGGATAACTGAAGTAGGACTCCAAGTGAAGTATACTTCACATCAGTTGCAAGAGAGCGACACTGTTTCTATTTATTTATTGTTCCCACAGGCCCAACCAGATTTTTGTGTATCAGCTGGAACACCACATACATCGGCAGCGGGTTGGGATATACGTTAAGGGCACGTTTCCGAAAATTCCAAGACTACCACCTGGTCATAAAACAAAATAACACTACCTCTCAGATGTGTCACAAGTTCACGCCAATCCTAGTCTTTAGTTCTCAACACATACGCACGAACATTGATGGTACAGTGGACAGATCTCGGGGGTTTCCATTGACTAGACATTGTGTCACAGTTTGTAAATTCTTCAAATAAAGACAGGACAGGACATTTTTCTCAACTGTAACAGTTTATTGTGTCAGAAGTGGGATATCTTTGGAAATATTCATGATAGTTGAGCATTGTTTTTCTGTAATATTGCATTAGTCCTCTTATGATACTCAATGGCTAATTATTAACAGGAAGGTCCACTTTACAATCTCAGATCACATGTACCCATTGCACCCACATGGAGAATGTCAGACCTAAAGAGACTAGTAATCAAATTATGTTGGCTACCAAAGGACCCCTGTCCGATCGTTCAGCGAGGACATGTGGGTGATTCTAATAGGCAGCCAAGTACACTTACTGGACCTCAGCCTCGCTGGTCCAACAAGCATGTACCCAATGACAACTCTCCTGATCCATATTTAGTAAATATTTGTACACAACTGTCTAAGTCTGTAGTAAAGGGGCGTTGGTCTCAAGCAATTCCCCGGGACTGGTTGTTGCCTTTGTTATTGTTTTCCCCCGTGAGTACCCAGGTGATATAGCAAAAGTCTAGACTAGTTCGCGAGCTGTGTAGCGCAATTCGTAAGCGCATTTGTCACTTTTATTGATAGTATGGTCACATTGATCAACAAAATGAAATACAGTTTTGGAAATAATAAGGAAATGTAGGTATCTTTGTGGTTAGCATCGGTAATGGTGACGTGACAAAGTTTTGATAAGTCCCTTGCTTGGTAATTGTGCAATTTTCGTTTGCACTAATTTGACTTAGCAACACAAAATAAATATTTCACCTGAGCATTGCTTATTTTATCGTGTTTATATTTTTACAGTCAAAATGTGCCAAATGTTCACTTTTGAAATTTATCAAACGCCAAAATATTCAGTTATTTCACAAATTGACTGAAAAATATGTCCATCTGTTTTATAATGATAGCTATACCAAACATTTCTATGCTTAATATCATCACCAAGTGACTAAACATATTGGGATTAAAAGTACATTTGTATATTGTTTGGCTTCTAATCCCAGCATTATTAATCTATTGTGATTTTTTTGGACCGTCTTAATAATTTTTAGTCAAACTGTTAAATAAATGGACATAGAAAAGAATTATAAATTGCTTGAGTGAATCACATTTTACACATAGACTGTAACATATATACACTTCCAAAGGAAAAGACTTGTGAAAACAACGCATATCTTGCATGGAAGAATTTCCCAACCAAGACCTAGCGGAACAAGAATGGTTATGTTCCAAGCTACAGAAAATGAATGAAAACAAAATGAAAATATCACAATTAACAACCTTCCCAAGTTATGTGTATAATTTTAGTCAACTTCCTTGTTCGAGAAATGTATCAGTGAATATCCACATAAAGGAACAATATCCAAAACGTCTGGAGCTGTACAATCAACTACACTGCTGCCTAGAAGTTCATTCCCCTTACACGCATGGGCAACGCGTTACGCAACTCGTGTTCACCCCGTTGGTCACTCGTGTGGAACCCGTCCGCCACGCATGTGATGCACGTGTGCAACGCGTGACACACTCGTTACAGGGGGAACAAACTTTTCACCAAAGGAGGACCCGCGTTAAGCTGAACTTGGAGGTGGTAACAAGGAGATACTTTTTTATTTCCTGACGAAAAATGTTAATACACATTTGATTATATTATATGTACTTGCTGATGTTTCATTTTTAGATGGTATATGAGTACTGTTGTGGCTTCTACATGATGTTTTACAATGGTGTTAAGAGAATACATGATCATGTTAAATGTTATTACTATTCAAATGTTTTTTTTATTTGACATTAAACGTCTGTAGTAGACTTTCAGTGATCATGTTTATGAGGTTTGGCGAGCATTGTTTTTATTGGACCCTAATTACTTTATGATGGTTGGGTCTCTTTGTCTCAGTCACATGGCCGTGACGCAGGGAGAGGGCAGCATTTAATTAATGAGAGTAGGTTATATCATGGAGGATACACTTGAGGGAGAGGGTTCTACTAATTACTGTACCACAGACACAGACCTGTAGACGTGAGCGCGGGGTTGTGTGTAAGATGACTGTTGCATAGTGGCTGGCAGGAGAGATAAACATTGAGCTAAAGCAGTGTTGTTTTCACGGGCTTGTTGAATAAATTCCCAGCGCTACTGTCAATATATCTTCTACTTGATCATAGATACATCATTTTGGCATTAAGAATATATATTTCTTCACCATACATTAATGTTTAACTAGTGATATCTTTTAGAGTATTGTCAATTGTCTTGAGCATAAAAGCAATAATTGTATTTGTGGTGACATGTCAAATTAAAACATGAAGTCTCATTTAAAACATGAAGTACGTTTGATAGTAAATGATAATATTCAAATCGCATTGAAATATAATTATGCATATGTAACCCTAAAGCCTGTGTTCCACATTCATAGCCAGGAGGTAAAATTATTAAACAAAGGGAAGAAGCTTGCTCTTACTTATATGTAGAGACATCATCTGAATATGGCTATATATGTAAATGTTACGATGCTGTGCCTATCTTCACGAATTATAAAAAAATGTGCATATGGTTCACGGAGACTAAGGCTATAGATACAATACCATATTCAATTTTTTAGATGATAAAGTACATTATTTGATGATAAATTCAGTTATTGATATCTAAAAACCGATTTGCTATATTAATAAACATATCATTTATAAAAATCAAATCAAATTTTCGATATAAATTCCTTCTTTGGTATCCATAAATAAATTATTGATATCAAATAATGAATAAATAGTAAAAAGGCGCCCTATATATATTGTTCTGTGTGGATTGTATTAAGTAACGCGATTGCATCACGGTTATAGTGTTAAGTGCTTTTTTTTCTGCACCATCATTTCTTTCATCTTGTGAAAAACTGTTTAAAAAATGGCAACTTATAAATAACCAAGGTAATAATACTTACCCGACCTGCATTTAATTATCTCTTTGTCATTATTATCGTTAACATGTGTCTACTTTTAAGTGTATATATCTATGCCATACATCGTACTGATTAACGAATAACACAGCATCGTAAGATATATGTACTCCATACACGTGCAGCACAATGGTACTTTCACTCTATAGCACAGAAAATCGTTACCCCGAATTACTGTGTAAGGGTTCACCCCTTGTTTTCAAACGTGTCATTCGGACACATAAGTCAGGCGTGACAGTTATCACTGTCAGTGATTAAGACAACAGATCAATACACACGCTTCCTATTCAGTACGTACGTATGGTTTCATGGCTGTGTGTATGCATGGTATGTATGGCTGTATGTACGATTACATGTATGTAAATTATGTGTGTGTATTTATGTGTGTGCGTGTGTTTGTGTAAATGCATGTAAACAGCCTAGATTACAAAATAAATGCTTCGGTCGTTTGAAGCCAGAAGGCAGAGGTATTCCCGGGAAAGAAGCCTACTCTCGCAATTGGTCACGAGAGCTGAAACTTCTCTCACGGAATATTTTTAAGCAAGGCGAGTGGAACCGAGTAAGCTTAGGGATTATCGGCTGTTGTGTGAAAACAATGCTTCAGAATGATCGACGTCCTGTCCCTGTGAACAAACCTACAGATTACGCATTGACCGCCAAAAGTGTCTGTCAGGTTTCTTAATGCTTAATTACTTTTGCTGGAGAATACGTTTCTTGTACACGGGCTATAAAACATGTTAACATCAAGATATATGAATGTTGAAGCCAGGCTTCACTTCAGTTTTCCTTTATTTAGTCAGGCCCCTCATACTACAAGACAGCCTAACTGTTTATATTACTATATCCTGCTATGCTTTACATCTAACAAAGCTATACCTTACTATTATATAAGGCCTTAATCTTATCTTTTTTTAAAAACTTTCTCCCTCTGTACCACAATCCATATGTTCTAGTTTTATATTTAATATATCCGTATTCACATATATACATCATTTATAATTCATAGCCAAGATATATACCTATAAATCTTTACTATGTAATGTAATGTAATGTAATGTAATGTAATGCACCAAACTATTCACCTTCAATTAAGTATGGTGGTTTATAACTATTAAGCAAATTATTTATTATTCAACTCCACCTACCCCGTCGACGAAATACAGGACTATGAAGTTCACGTAAAACCTAAACATTGATGATGATAATATATGAATGTTAATGCAACAAGCGCTGCGTGTGAAGATATATTTTAATGTTTGACACATGAACATATTTCAACAACTTTTTTAACGGTAAAATTAGATACATTTAAACGTCAGTAGCATATAACCGTTGAAATTAAAAGGTCTGCAAAAAGATGTATTTCTTTTGATAGAAGGTCCATAAGGGTATTTAGTGAAGCACCGTAACTCGTTACAAAAAGACAGTTCTCTTGATATTCTTGACATTTCCCCACACCCCACTTATTGTTTGTTTTGGTAAAAGTTAATAAGATGGGATTTGGTGGGTGACTAGAGGTATCTTTTCAGAGGGTGTCATTCTGACATTACCAAATATTTACTGGAGGATATTGGAAATGAATATAGACTGTCATGTTGTCTGACTGCAGATAGATTTTGTTATCTTAACAATCACTGGGGGTTTCACATTAAAGGTGATTTTTACAATTGCCCAAATGATCCTGCTGAGTATTGGTGCTTAGTGATGTCAAAGGTAACATTTTGTTACTAGAGGAAATTAGTAGTGAATACTTAATATTTTGTATAAATCAGGATTTTTGGCCATGTCTTTCTCTGTGTGTAATTCTGATGGAACGAAGTCACTCAAGTTCATGCAATTCATGGTAAAAGAAGATCAGACTTGGTGGGCATCTGTGTTTATCTGTGACAACTTCCCACTGGTCACATTTTAGTGAACATGCAAGTGGTGATGAAGTTTGATATTCATATTATTATAATCCGTCAAACTGTACATACATGTGTGTGTTAAATCATAGCATTCAAAGGGACTGTTCCCTACGCCCATCAATATCTTTATGAATGAACATTAGTTTATTGTAAGGATTTTATAAAGATCTCACTACGAATATGATTTGCATGCATGACAGATGGGATTAAGGGAGAGAGGAAATATTTTCCTGAACGTTTCCAATAACTAGTGGAGGAAATTGGAAATGGCTGAACCTGTCAATAGCGTCAAATGCGTGATAGATTCGAAAAAAGAGAAACAAATTTGAAGTGAACTGCATTGGAAAATGACAGAAGAAATTAATAGTCAATGTTTTTATCATAAAAATCTCTCTTTTCAGTAAACAACATTTGTTATTTAAGTACTTTCAAGAGGAATCCCAAATCTTCCTTTACTCTGTTATGATATATTATGTCAAAGTGAAAAACAAAAAATCATTAACGTGCAACAAAGCATTATCCATGGACTTGTTTATTTGCTTATTGTTGATATACATGTGTTCAGATTAATTAAAACATATACTATATCAAGTATAAATTTCTTCCGTGTGTGAATGCGTGTAGTACATGCATATTGGCTCCCCAGGTCTCATAATGATTTATATGAAAGCAAAATTGTGTATTTAATTAACCTCATCAGTGACTGATTTCAAACCGCATGTCTTGGTGTTACACAGTCAGTGTCCCAAGTCTCGTGATCTACTTTAGTGTTTCGCCCTCGCGATCTAGCGTTATAACATTTCAGGTCATAGACATCCTCTTATATACAGAGGATGCGTTCTGGACATATTGTCTTTCGGCTCCATAGTCTGCACTGTCTTAAAGGGGCTTTATTAGTCTTCGGATGTTACGTCTTGTACACACAAACAAGACCGTTCAGCCAATATAAGGAATGTAGTAGGTAGTGGATCCTCCAGTCGGCTGACTTACTATTGGTAATATCCGTTTTCTTTTAGGAAATAGAGATAGTTAGTAACAAAAGTATACGATATACAACGAATATTGCACAACTACCACAAACCCGCGGGAGACTGGACCCAGTTATGTGCGCACCGATTACATAACCCCTACCGACAGGGTGGGGATGGTGGTTCAAAGTGAAACGGACAACCCTGTTTAATGACTAATAAATGCTGGGCGGCGCCTTTGATCTTGCCCCTACCCATGCATGTAGTAAGAGAAAACGATGATCAGGATGGCCTGGAAATAAACAAGATTCTTTCTTGTTGCATATCAAGGCTCCAATTCATCGGTCACTGGGTTTTGTTATGTATGTGTGCCCAGTGTATCCACAATTAACTAGAAAGTTTCATATCTACAAAAATGTATATGCGTCAGTGTGGTTTATCAACACATGTATAACGTTTATTCACGCTTGGTGTGGCAGACTGAAATAGAACATTATGATAGCGCCAGCAGGGATAATAGAGGTCATAAGACATAACTTTATTTGCTTTTCTGGCCAAAGACCGTGGTATATGAAGATCATACATACATGTTTAAGTTACATAGGCAGCAGGGTAGATTATTTACGGCAATACAGTTAAAATATTGTGTTCAATGAAAGAAAACGTTGATAGATTTTTAATACACTTATTTTTGGACTATTAAACTAACTGTGGACTTTAAAGACACTTTCGCTTATTGTAATAACATCAAGGTAAAACATATCTATCTCAGAAATCCACGAGCATAGTTGCTGTCAAACATAAGAACATAATAAGGCGGCCAGTTTTGACTTGCCATGTGACTTAAAGTGAGATTAAACATGTCAAAAGCGATTGACCCCACAATTTTGGATCATTTACTCCAACGTTCCAACAGTCAATCGCCTTAAAAGGACCATAACTTTTGTTATATATCGACTCCTTGTCTCTATTTCTAAAGTTGTTAATCAGTAACTGCAGTCCAAATTTATCAACTTATTCATCTATTGTTGCAAACTTGACAGATTAAATAACAATAAAACAATAAAAGTTCTAATTGATCATGAACTACCGAGGCAGTCAAGCACCTGTAAAAGAAATGTAAAAGCAGCCATGTTACATGTATTCCAAAAAGCTGGTAATTATTTCGCCGCAATAATAACTGAAAAAATGCTGATGTGACTTGACATTTAAACTTACCCACAGACAATACATTTTTCGAGAGAGTGTAGCACAATTTTATTTAAGTTTTATTTACAATTTGATAAACTATAATAGTATGAATATTAAAATTTATTCATTCCCAGTTAACAAGTAATCAGTGAGATAGTATATAAATACTGGGAACGCTAAACAACTTCGTTGTAAATAGACAAATGCACCTGTGAATGGCGAGGTGGTCGTAGACTTGTATGTCAAGGTTTTTAATACCGAGTGAAACAAAGATGAGGTGCCAGCCTACACTGGAAATGCTGTATGCTGCATGTCTAGCCTCCATCAACACGTCTAGTGATCTTTTCATGATCCCGAGTCTTGCGCATAACCATTGTCATGACCTGGTTGAGTGATCTCCTTCCATCAATGTGAAAGGATTACCCACAGAGAAAGAAAGAATTAAAATCCAAGAGATATCCTATCCACATGGTATGAGCACTCACAACCAATTCCATCTAATAGTAAACTGTCACCTTTGGTATCCCCAACAATACTCACCATGGTCATTGGGCAAATGTAAAAATCACAAAACCTAACGAGATTCTGTCTACATGGTCAGGCCCGGTGATTGTGAAGATTTCAAATTCTATCAACAGTGAGACAACATGTTCATATTCATTTCCAATACCCTCTTAGAATAAGTGGTAAATGTTCCCACACAAAACTTTCTCTTAATAAGAAAATGGGACATATTCCTACATGACAAAATAAGACATAAGTAGTGGTGACTGTTCTATTATAATTGTACTCTAAATCTAAAGCATAAATTTGGCGAACGAAAAACGTTATACTTGCAGTCACCTTGAACGACTCACGTGGGCAAAACTTAAAACGAATATGTCCGCAATCCACAAACACTCACTTTACTGATGGCGAACATTTCACCCACCCGCGACAATCGTTTCAACTCGAGGCTTCCCCTAGCAATAAACTTGCTTCTAAATTCCCTATTGTTCTACTGTCGGATAGCCACAATGGCTAGAGTGGGAATTCGTGGAATGGTTTATGCCAGGTGCCAATAAACATAGAGACTGGACGATACACAAATACACTGGTGGAGGAGAGAACGTGTTTTTAATGTAAGGTTGGTTGGTTGGTTTGTTGTTTAACGCCGCACTCAGCAATATTCCAGCTATATGACGACGGGTTTACTGTAAGGATGAAGTTGAGGATGAAATCCATGTTTTATTACACTGTCCCCTTTATAATGATATACGTTCTACCCTCTTCAGTAAATGTGTGGATGAATGTTGTACTTTTAATGATTTTACAGATGTACAGAAAGTTAGTTTCATCTTGGCTCATCCGGATGTTGTTTTTTATTCCGCCAAAACCTGCAAACTTTTAATACAGAAGCGGAAACAAGTTTTATAAGGTAATCGGTAATGGTTGTATTTTGTGTATATTTTATGATATTTCAATGGTATATTTTCTATGTTCTTAGTTTTGTAGTGATAACCTTTTATGTGTATATAGTTTTTTTTAATGTTTTGTGTATTTTTAGTTCATATATAGTCTCTCGTAACCCTTAAAGGGTGGCTCACTTTTTATTGTATTTTGTATAGCATATTTTTACCCTGTACTTGTGAGGTGAGACTTTGAAAAATTATCTGTCTGTCTGTCTGTCTGCCATTAAAGTCCAGCAACCGAACACTAATTAAGACGGGCCGACCTTGTATTTATGGTCTGGTGAACAGAGGTCAATGGTTTTACACGCGTTCTCAACGTGTGTTAGGGAAATGAACTTTTGGGCAGGAGTGTATTTTAGAATATGTATATCGTTTCGGAATATTATAACCCGTGTTCGTTTCTCAACTGATCACTTAGTTTGATTCAGTTGTTTCAGGTGTCAAGTGTCAAAGGTCAGCTGAGAAAGCCCCCGTGACAACTATTTTCATAATGTCCATGGTTCTTAAATAATCAATTGAATTAGATAAATATGAACAATAAATGAACGTATTATCAGTTAACCCTAAGAACAAAGTATGCTGTTTTTACATCGGCGCTTCACGCCACGATATGTGTGTATTCCCTTTGCTTTAGTAAACCTAGACACAGTAAACACTTACTTTTCATACATCCACCGTGCAAGATAACAGCGATTAATCAATCAACACATTTTTGCTGTTTATCCTATGATGGCTAGGAATGATCCGTTGGTTTACAAAAAAGTAAATCAACTGATCATTCATTTCTTGCAGGCTGCCAATGCATATTACGTAACACACATTTCACCTCACTTCAAACCTGGATTTAGGTTGAATTATTAACCCAGATAAAGAAATACCGAATGGGAACCCTTGTCAGAAAATCTGAGTGGTGCTGCCACTAATTGTACCTACAAGTGTAGGGTTATACCAAAAAACATGGATGACAACAAGGGTGTAGTACTTGTATTATCCACGCAATCTGAAATCCGAAAATGCTTTTATTGCAGGGATGTGTTTTTATTATTAAACTATAACCATCAAGGGTATTTCTAAATAGCTACATCCGATGAGCTTCCACCGTTCTTTTTGTCTGTTTGTTTAGGCTGAAGAAATTAATCAGCACGCGCCCTTCTTCGAAATCTTCATAGATCATGGGTAACCAATCAGTGTTCAAAAGTGCGTAAAACAAATATTGCCTCAAAGTATATTTAGCTGTCCTTACAGACGGTAGCCCAGTCTCTTGTCACGCTCGTTTCCGTCAGCAATCGACTCAGGGCAGCTTGTGAGCTCTAGCGGCCAGTGTCAGACAGGAGAAGAAGCTAGAGATTAGTGCTCCTTTAATCTGTCTGAAAGAGGTAACTCTCTGCCCCTCAAACCCCCGGAGTGTGTATTTCTCTGCAGTTGCCCGAATTTAATGGCAAGGGAAATTCTGCTCCTTGTGCAATCCCGCAGACCGCTTATTTATACTTCGGCTGTTATGATGTGTTGTTATGTGCTTAAAACCAATTTATAAATAGTTTGAAACTTAATATAATTTGACAGTTTTAATACTTGAATTTGAAAGTTCAGGGAGTGTGGAGTAATACAAGGAAACGATAGGCTAACTTTGGCAGGAAATATTATTGTATTTACAGCACAATTATCAGCAACATCTAGATTAAGTAAAAGAGATCATTACGAATTACCACGATTAATTTATTGTTAATTGTTTTCTTTAATTCATATAATTGTTTGTTTGGTAAATTTACACCTTGATATATACATGTACATTTAAAGATATTAGGTTTAGTTCAAGTTCCCCATTTCTTCAGGAACCCATGCTTGCCGTTAAGGTGATTATGCTTGTCGTAAAATGCGACTAACGGTTGGTCAGGCTCGCTGACTTGGCTGATGCACCTCATCGATCCCAATTGCGTTGATCGATGCTCATGATATCAATCACTGGATTGTCTGGTCCAGACTCAATTATTTACAGACTGCCGTCATGTAGCTGGAATATAGCTGAGTGCGGCGTTAAACAACAAACCAACCAACCATTTCATCCAATTCTTCACAAAGAAATGTTTGAAATAGGTAGTGATCGCAGATCAAAGAAACTAATGGAATTAAATCTCATAAAAGGGAAAGTAGAATATGAAATTGAATTACGAAAACAAAACTAGCAACATCGTTAAATATAACTGTTTTTCAGTAATTTTATCTTTACCCTTCTTTCCGTTGCCTTGGCTACAACATGGAGGGAACATATATGATTTAAACTTGAATTATGATTTAAACTAAAATAACAACAATCTAAATAAAACACAAGAATGCATCTTGCTTCTAGGCAAGATGTTTCTTTTACAAAATTCCTCTTTGGATAAAGGATAAAGGATAAACAATAAACAGGGAAAAAGCGTCATCACTACCCCACACCATGGTGCACAGAGGTTTGTTCATGTAGTAGTGACCAATAAGGAAGTTAATGTTAACTAAAAAAGATCCCATAAAGCCTTAAGAAGAGATAAGAACTAAGGTCGCTTTATATCATCAGAACAAATGATGAAATGTGATGTGAAATTAATGCACAAAAAAGGCCCCTTCTCTGGGCAAATAATTTATGGTACCACTTTTCGAACTCAGTCTTGACAAGTATCTCTTTCTGGAGCATGCAAGCTTCCATTCATGTAACCTCAGTATTTTCTGAGAACACTTGTCCCTATTTGACAAAGTATGCACTTAGTTGTATGCAGGGGCCGTATGTTTGTAGAAAATTAATTTAGTACACCATGTTTTGAACTCATTTGAGATCGTGAATTGTAACATCAGTGTGTAAAATTTCATTTCTCTAACTCAAATAGTTTAAGAGACAATTGGTCCCCTGAAAGAGGGAAGGGATGAACGAATAAACGTGTGCCATTATTCCCGCCCGACCTCGTGGCATTGATCCAAGTATCTGTGAATTTAGATATGTATAAATGTGTAAAAAAATTAATAATGAAAACTGTTTCAAACATCATATTTACAATGAAAACATTTTTACATTAAGAAATTGATTATCTATAAATTTTGTACAGTTACCGTCACTGTTTGTTTATTAATTCAACCATTTGAGATGTGTATAGATAAAATATTAAAAAGGCTGTTTAACCTTGGATCCAGGTTGACAGCATTCTCTCTGTAAAACACTCTATTCCCTTTCTCAATTATATGTTCATTATTGCTTTTGGAATATCACGACGTGAAAAGCACATGTCAACATACCAATATTAGTAAACTGCCACAAATTGTGTCTCATTTACTCGATGGTTGCTGTGGAAATCTTCCCAATCGTGATGTACTAGATCTGCCTCTACTTCACATCAATTCTATCAAAGAGAATATTATCATTTAGAAACTGAAACCACGTGCATCCATAAGGGTGCAGGCTAAAGCGGCACCTCAGCAAAACATCACCGATATCCCTGGTGAAAACGCACCACGGCACCGCATTTGGCAAAAACGGCTACTATGAGTCGGGCGAAAACGGCACTTCTATTTTTAATAACGATATCAACGATTATTGTAGTAATATGTAGGGTTTATTTACATGGTATTTCATTAGTGATGTATTTACATTGTATTTCCTCTTTTCCGAGATAAGCAAATATTGGGTTTTCTTGGGTCTTCTTCAGTCCGGCAAATTTCTTTATAACGGGCCACAGAGAGTCCTGTTTCACATACGTGATGGGTCGCCAATCGGTGCCGTTTTCGCCCGATGACGTTTTGCTGAGGTGCCGTTTTCGCTATAACCCCATCCATAATATGACTACAACATTGGAACAGCTGTTTGACGTGACGTCATCCACAGCACTACACTCGAGGTCAAACCACACGCACCTGTCCAGACGAGACAGCAGCAGGAAATCACCGACCGTCTGTTAGCCTACACAAATAAAATTACATAGAGCAATATCATTGAACGAAAAATTAAAGCGTTTACTCATAGCTGACACTACAGATAACATATCAAATAAAAGTTAAAGATTTGCCATACACTATCATCATAGAGAGTTGACCTGACATCAATAATTTGTAAATCTAAAATTAATTAGATCTGAATATCCATTGCAGAATGTTGGAAATACGAAACCTATCGTGTTATGATAATACTTTCAATTTATGAGGAGATTTATTATGTGTATTTGATAATATATTGGCATACATAATGATAGTTATCTTTTATCTTGTACAATCACAGCATGTACCGTGTACATTCGACTGACGGAAAATACAATTTCAGCAAACCAATCATAGCGTCATATTACAGTTTCAATGAAAGGAAAAACAAATCGAAATTGCACTACATGGCACATGTTAACCCAAAGGCAAATATAAGTCATTATTCACACTGACGAACACATTTGCCTCAAGACTGTGATGCTCTTGGGCCTATGGAAAACCAGTTAACGGGGGTTATTCGTATATTTGTGGGGCGCTTCCTTCAATATCTCAACTGTATGGGAGTTTGCCATGCTGCGCCTGGTAAACTGTCTCGCCATATTATCTTCCAGTTCATGCACTTTGTGTTTCACAAGAGGAAAGTCCCTACATGATCCCTAGATCTCACTTTGAACATTTTGTCAATATTGGTTTTAAAAGAATGTTTATCGGCAGACCATCCTTGTATTCAGGTCACCGGAGGCGACATGACAGTTGAAGTCCATTTTCACAACAGTCCCACTCATCATGTCATCATAATAACAGGACAGCGCTCGTGGAAAAGATGACAATTGCATTTAATACAGAACATCCAGCTGTAAAATCTAATAATGGGTGAAGCTTGAGTGGCTGTGATACCATGTATGTAATGTTCAACATTGTCAAACATTATCAGGAGCAAAACGGCCTTTGCCTTCCCTGCCCTTACGATATGAGTTTTATTCACCTCTACCATAAATAAAACCTGTCAACTTGAAAGACTGCAAAACAAGATCTTTTTCAATGTTGCATTGTCAGAGGCTCATGAATTTTCTCTGATTTTCTGTAAGTGACCTATTAATTGTTATGACAGGTTTATGGCCATGGGGTGATTTCCAAGGGCAGGGGGTAAGAAACAACCTTGTTCTTCTCTGTAACACAGAACATACTCCACTGGTTTTACGATATTTTCATGTTTTGTAAAATGACATTTTCATGTCAGTTTTATAATTACGCTCTGAAGTTCATATCAGTTATTTATTTGGGTAATTAAAGTGCGCTTTCTGATATATAACATTCGCAAGCGTATTTCTCACTCAGTCTAGGTCATGTACAGCAATTTTTAATTGATAGTTAGAATAGTGCGCTGGGAAATGGTTGAGTATATATAAATATGACATACCATATTCAAAAAATATTTTTCATATCCAACAAATAGGTTTGCTCCATATTTTTTCGAATCTATGAAACGTATCTGTCTTTGTGGTTTACAACTCTTTTGCGTATTTACAAAACTTGAAATGTTATGTAATGTGTGGATTTCATTTCAGACCACAGGGGGAAAATCTGGTGGTAAATAAAGAGAATTGCGAGCCAATAAGTAGCTCGACCAAGTGTGAATATTGTGTGTCTATTATTACGCGTCCTTCGTAAATCAAAAAACAAGACAATTCTATGCCATTTCAAGGCAAGTCGTACACAGCGCATATGCAACAGCAATATAACGGGAAAAGCTATACCTCCCGTTAGTATAAGTGGATCGTAGACATATTTATCCCAATGATAGTATGATGGCTTCTTCGGAGATATTCCAAGTACGAATATTGTGTGTCTATTATTACGCGTCCTTCGTAAGACACCAAACAACACAATTCTACGCCATTTCAAGGAAAGCCGTACACAGCGCGCACGCAGCAGCACTATAACGGGAAAGGCTATATCTCCCGTGAGAATAAGTGTATGGTATATATATTTACCCCAAAGATAGTATGATGGCTTCTTCGGGGGTATTCCAAGAATAAATATTGTGTGTCTATTATTACGCGTCCTTCGTAAGACACAAAACAAGACAATTCTACGCCATTTCAAGGCAAGTCGTATACAGCGCATACGCAGCAGTAGTTTCGCTGTTAAGGCTATATCTCCCGTGAGAATAAGTGAATCGTATACATATTTACCCCAAAGATAGTATGATGGCTTCTTCGGGGATATTGCAAGAATAAATATTGTGTGTCTATAATTACGCGTCCTTCGTAAGACACCAAACAAGACAATTTTTATTCTACGCCATTTCAAGGAAAGCCGTACACAGCGCGCACGCAGCAGCACTATAACGGGAAAGGCTATATCTCCCGTGAGAATAAGTGTATGGTATATATATTTACCCCAAAGATAGTATGATGGCTTCTTCGGGGATATTCCAAGAATAAATATTGTGTGTCTATTATTACGCGTCTTTCGTAAGAAAACAAAACAAATCAATTCTACGCCATTTCAAGGCAAGTCGTACACAGCGCATACGCAGCAGCACTATAACGGGAAAAGCTATATCTCCAGTGAGAATAAGTGTATGGTATACATATTTAACCCGATGATAGTATGATGGCTTCTTCGGGGGTATTCCAAGAATAAATATTGTGTGTCTATTATTACGCGTCCTTCGTAAGACACAAAACAAGACAATTCTACGCCATTTCAAGGCAAGTCGTATACAGCGCATATGCAGCAGTAGTTTCGCTGTTAAGGCTATATCTCCCGTGAGAATAAGTGAATCGTATACATATTTACCCCAATGATAGTATGATGGCTTCTTCGGGGATATTGCAAGAATAAATATTGTGTGTCTATAATTACGCGTCCTTCGTAAGACACCAAACAAGACAATTCTACGCCATTTCAAGGAAAGCCATACACAGCGCGCACGCAGCAGCACTATAACGGGAAAGGCTATATCTCCCGTGAGAATAAGTGTATGGTATACATATCTAACCCGATGATAGTATGATGGCTACTTCGGAAATATTCCAAGTACGAATATTGTGTGTCTATTATTACGCGTCCTTCGTAAGACACCAGACAACACAATTCTACGCCATTTCAAGGCAAGTCGTACACAGCGCATACGCAGCAGCACTATAACGGGAAAGTCTATATCTCCCGTGAGAATTAAGGTATGGTATATATATGTACCCCAAAGATAGTATGATGGCTTCTTCGGGGATATTCCAAGAATAAATATTGTGTGTCTATTATTACGCGTCCTTCGTAAGACACAAAACAAGACAATTCTACGCCATTTCAAGCTACATATACAAAGCACATATGCAACAGTAGTATAGCTTGAAAGGCTATTATGATATACTTTTAACAGTGTGAAAGACTGAGTTTCTGAAGTTGAGAAAAGTGATATTTTCTTCGCATATATCTGTATCTGCCCACCTCTCACCACCATGTACCTAAACCCGCCCACCCCAACACTACCATGCATCTGTACCCGCCCACCCACTCCACCATGTATCTGTACCCGCCCACCACCCCACTCCACCATGTATCTGTACCCGACCACCACCCCACTCCACCATGTATCTGTACCCGCCCACCCCACTCCACCATGTATCTGTATCCGACAACCACCCCACACCACCATGTATCTGTACCCACCCACTCCACACCTCCATGTATCTGTACCCGCCCACCCCAGACCACCATGTATCTGTACCCGTACAAACCCACCCCACACCACCATGTATCTGTACCCGCCCACCCCTCCCCAACATGTATCTGTACCCGCCCACTCCACACCTCCATGTATCTGTACCCGCCCACTCCACACCTCCATGTATCTGTACCCGCCCACCCCACACCACCATGTATCTGTATCCGACAACCCCTCCCCAACATGTATCTGTACCCGCCCACTCCACACCACCATGTATCTGTACCCGGACAAACCCACCCCACACCACCATGTATCTGTACCCGCCCACTCCACACCTCCATGTATCTGTACCCGCCCACCCCACACCACCATGTATCTGTACCCGCCCACTCCACACCTCCATGTATCTGTACCCGCCCACCCCACACCAACATGTATCTGTACCCACCCAACCAACCACCCACCCACCCATCCTCCCACCCCTCCCCAGCATGTTTCTGGACCCATCCAAGTCTCATCATCAAAAACTCTAACCATTAATCAACTGTCATGAACTGTGTGTATTTACATTTTGAATGTGTTTTATTTCTGTCGATGTAATATGAATATGTGTTGCTTTGTTACAGTTATATTATGATTTAATGCACCATTTCGTTTTTGTTGATATCCTAATAAAATTGTCAATTTTGAAAATTGTTCTATTCCAGTTTTGTCTTTGATCAATTTTAAGAGGTTGTTCCAGATATATTTTTCAATTTTACACTCAAAGAACACTAAGGTTCGTTTTTCTCGTTGACAAAAATTGCAAAGAAATAATTAATAATTAAGGGCAGATGTAACTTAGATGTTTTAGCTATACTCTTACGCTTTAGATATTGTTTTATTGCTTTGATAAGACTAGAATATTCCAGAAAATGTGTTTTACAGTTTATATGTTTACTGCCCTTCTGCAAGCTTGTCAACCATACGCTACACTGCACATCACTTGCTTGATAACGGCGTTAGGACCTACACTGAAACGTCACTCCTAATTCCATATTTCTTATCATTACTTATGAGAACACTCTTTCGTAATAGACAATAGTTTTCCATTTCTTTAAAAATTGGTCTGTGGTTGGGGATTTTTCTTGCGAGGTTTGCCATTGTATTGATACACTCAGTTAATTATCCAACAAGTTAAAGGACGGTTCTTTACAGCATAGTTTAACACTGGAATCCACACATTCTGTAGATTAGTTTCCTGCATGAGTCAATGCATGTCGGAGATCTGGTGAAGGTTCAGTAAAGAGATGCTATAGCGTCTCCATGGCGACTTTTAGATTTGTCACCAGGAGCCATCTGATTGACAGATTATAGCACGGAAACTTTGAAACAGACATACACTTATTAGCCTCTCTGGTGAGTGGCTCCCGTATTTAACAGTTTGCTCATGAGGCCACGCAATATTATTTATTTGTTGGTTGGATATATTTTTGTTTGATAAATGTATAATTTTACCTGTGGCCTGGGTGTATTTGCATATCTTGTTAGTTTGTTTGTTTGTTGTTTAACGCCGCACTCAGCAATTTTCAAGCTATAATTTTATCTATATTTAACACAGTGTATTTTAGACATTTCAAAGTGTCATGAAAACAACAAGAGTTTGCCACTAACGTGGCTATATCCCCCGCCCCTGTTGCAGAATTTATGACATAATTAAATATAAACAAAACCTAATCTTTTTTAACCGAGGTGGAACTTGTCATAGAAATTGTAAAAAAAAGAAGAATTTGGAACCTAAGTTTATCTTGTTGCCATGGAAACGTAAAAAATAAAAAAATGTCTAAAATTTTGAAATAGCAAAAGGCACCAGTTCAGCATGTACCTGACAAATGTGCAAAGTTTGATGAAATAATATTGAACAGTTTATGAGTTATGCTCCGGAAACGAACCCTACCCTCACAGAAAATAAGTCCATCTTGTTGCCATGGAAACGTAAAAGATAAAAATTTCTAAAAAATTTTAAATAGCAAAAGTCACCAGTTCAGCATGTACGTGACAGACCTGCAAAGTTTGATGAAAAAATATTGAAGGGTTTAAGTGTAATGCTCCGGAAACGAACGCTACCCTCACAGAACCTTAGTCCATCTTGTTGCCATGGAAACGTAAAAAATAAAAATTTCTAAAATTTCTAAATAGCAAAAGGCACTAGTTCAGCATGTACCCGATAGACCTGCAAAGTTTGATGAAAACATATTGAACGGTTTCTGAGTAATGCTCCGGAAACGAACCCTACCCTCACAGAACCTAAGTCCACCTTGTTGCCATGGAAACGTAAAAAATAGAAATTTCGAAAATTTCTAAATAGCCAAAGTCACCAGTTCAGCATGAACCTGATAGACCTGCAAAGTTTGATGAAAAAATATTGAAGGGTTTAAGTGTAATGCTCCGGAAACGAACCCTACCCTCACAGAACCTTAGTCCATCTTGTTGCCATGGAAACGTAAAAAATAAAAATTTCTAAAATTTCTAAATAGCAAAAGGCACTAGTTCAGCATGTACCCGACAGACCTGCAAAGTTTGATGAAAACATATTGAACGGTTTCTGAGTAATGCTCCGGAAACGAACCCTACCCTCACAGAACCTAAGTCTATCTTGTTGCCATGGAAACGTAAAAAATAAAATTTTCTAAAATTTCTAAATAGCAAAAGGCACCAGTTCAGCATGTACCCGACAGACCTGCAAAATTTGATGAAAAAATATTGAACGGTTTCTGAGTTATGCTCCGGAAACGAAACGTGACGGACGGACGTACGGACGGAGCCCGTTTCTATATCCCCCGCCAACTTTGTTGGGCGGCGGATAATAACCAGGAAGTACATAGCCCGGTTAAAATAGGTCTGCAGCAACACATACTTGCTGTAATTATGAGGCGACTAACGGGATTGGGTGGTCAGGTTCGCTTCATGCATATCATTGTATCCCAATTGCGTGGATTGATGCTCATGATGTCAATCACTGGATTGTCTGGTCCAGACTCTATTATTTACAGACCGCCGTCATATAGCCAGGATAGTGCTGAGTGCGGCATTAAACAACAAACAAGCAAGCAAACAAACATGTATTATAATTGCCTACAGTTTCCAGTTCTATTTCCAAATGTAGAATAAAATATTTTGGAAGGGAAACATAAGCTTTTATTTTAGTGGACGGCATGTCCATATAGTTCGGAGATGGATGAGTGAGTGATAGTTCAAGAACTTTGTATCTGATCTTTGTCTAAGACTATCTGCATCCTTGGCTGCCGGTGATGAGGTCAGGATATGGCGGGTGGAATGGGACACGTGAATGTCATGTACCACTGTCACCTTAGTTTCAACAGCGCCTGTCTCTTGTCATGCCTGTTCGGGAACGTAAAAACATGGCATGGTCCACAGCGGCTGACAGTGTCAATATCAGATAAACCCATGCATTGATAACCCGTGTAACACTGTATGCATTTGAACAACATCTTGAAACTGTCCAAAATCACGATGGGGTTGTCTTTTGATATTGTGTGTGTAAGCTACATGTATATAAATAGTTACATTTTGATATATACCAATGTTATAAGTACCGGCAAACCCCATCGTCTGGGTTCCGGATAAGAATATAGGTCCCCAGCAACCCATGCTTATTGTAAATGGTGACGAAATGGATCGGTTGGCCAGACTCACTGACTTGGTTGATTGCATGTCCTGGTATCTCATTTAAGTGGATCAATGATCATAGTGTCGATCACTAGATTGTCTGACCCACATTCTATTATTTACAGATGGTCGCCGTGCAGCTGTAATATTACTCAGTGTGGCTTTAAACAACAACAACAACAACAACAACAACAACACCAACCTGAAATAGCTATAAAAGGACAGCTTTCGGTTTATATCTTCAAAAACACATACACATCGAATGTATAAATTGTTTACTTTTCTTTATAGATAAACATGTTTATTATTCATGAGTCTTACTTCAGTAAAAGAGATTGTATTATGCTTGTGTCTTAATCTAGTCACCAAGCATGTTACAAGTTCGTGTATTCAGGACATGCTGTATTCTATATGGGGTATTCGGGGTAGAACTTTTCCCCCATCAACCTGTGCCAGACGAAGGGGGCACGTTAAGGGATGGGGTGGTCTGCAGTCTCAGTGAGTAGGTTGATATAGCCTGTTATTCGTAATATCAATCACTGTATTGTCTGGTCCAAATACGATTATTTACACACGTGCAGAATTTCTGTAACAAAAGAGTTGATCTGAGTTGATCTGACGCCATGTAACACGCTCACGTAATGAGCAGAAGGGATCACAAGAGCTATTTGACATTAGTGAATGAAAGACGACATATTTATTCAACGTCACCAGTCCTTCGTCATAAAACGTCATCAGTAACAGCTGTAAAAAAGGCACGTAATCCAGCTGGTCGTGTAACTGGCTATGACTCAGTTTCTGCTAATTCCGCTCACCTTGACGTGATTCCCCTCATACTTGTAATAACAAATTGTGATTGGATCACCTCGTCACATGACAACAGGCCTAACAATTAAAATATGTTAATTGTTGGGTATGTACAACATTTTGGAGGTATAAAAAAAATTGTTTGAAAGTTCTAGTGTAGGAAACGTGTTTGTATTAGACTTATTATCTTATGTACAATCTCTTCAAGTTAACTTGCTTAATGTGATGTAATGTGAAAAAAATCGATAGAAATTTTGATATTTTGATGAAAGATGTTAAATCGTCCACTTTGTAATAGACTAATAGTGTTTGCGACAAATTATATTAATATTTATCCAAATTTCCTGACAGCAAGATTATGTACTGAATTAGCACTTTTTAATGTGATAGGAAGTTATGACAGTACCATTATATCATATGAAAACAAATACAAACTTATTTCTTAAAGCGCTCGGTTCCAAATTAAAAAAAGAGGTATATCCTCTACAGTGGGACTACATCAAATTTCTAAACACAGTAAGTTTATCTTCCAATTAGACAACTTGTTTTCATAAAACATCTATAAATTATACTGCACCTAATTCAATAAAATTTACAAAAAATGTGACTTGTAGGTATTACAGATTTGACATATTTCACCATAGTTTAAATATTTCATTTTACCATACTTATATTTTAAGTTCAAAAGAATTTACTGGAGTATGGTAGAAAATGTGGATTATAAAGTTTAAAGCATTTACAAAATAATGTTCCAGAATCTTAGAGGGAGGGCATGGGGACATGCTAGAGTATTTTATCCAATTTCTCTGGCTGGTTGTATTATATACAGACAACATTCAGTGTACATTGCAAAGTTTCCGCTGTCCAGTGTATCCTCCAGTGTGTCATGTCAGGTTCAACCAGGTGCAGTCCGTGCAGCGCGTGCACTACAGTCGCTCCAACTCACGGTGGACGAGAAGCCTGTTATGAAGCGGCCCTAGCCAGGTTATAACACTTGGACAGACTGTAGACAGGTGCGTGAGGCTGAATGTATGTAACACCTATGTGGATTGACAAGCATCACACACATTTGATTGCCAGGGGTATAAAGTGCCACAATCGCGTGGGTGTCCTGGGAAATCCCCCAGATACCTTTTCCTTCATTCTATTCCTACATGGTGGGAAATGGCAGCTTAAGAACGACTGTGTTCACGCATTTTCTATAATATGACACTTTGATTATTGATTGTAAAAAAGATTTTTTATAAGTCATAAAACTTCAAACTGTCTTGTAATGTTGTGTACAATACACTAGGGTTATAACGAACTTAAACTATTTTTATTCGTTATAACCGTAGTTCGCTATAAGCATTTGGACTGAAAGACATTTTGGAACAAGTCACGTGACCACATGCTGTAACTATAATGTCGTCGTATTTTGTACACAGAATACATCCATTTCAAAGACATCCATTTCTTCACTGTTTAACTGTTGTTGTTCCAGCAGACCCGTGCCCGTGAAGATTCAGCCATCCACGCTTGCCTAACAGGCGACTATTCTTGTGGTACGATACAATACCATACCAAAAATGAAGACAATTACCATAATACCGATATGGTTATGAGAGACATATGTCTGTTACAGTTTAATATAAACAAAGTAATGTTATTGTAACTATCTGAACAGAAATATAACATTATTTGCTTAGAAAACAGCGCCCAGAGTCCGCACATATATTCCTACAGTCGCACGCTCATTCAGCTCCCCCACTTTGGTTTACTGATAAACATGAGAAATAGTGTCATGGCATAGTCATGTAATTAAGAAACAAACGACGAGTGGGAATTGGTTATCGTACGATACAGCACAACAGGGAGAATAAAACTTCTTTTTTTATCTCTTTGTCAAGTCTCTGTAACAATTGCATGATAATACAAATTTAATAATAAACTTCAATTGGTGTATGTTGAACTATCCTTGAGGTGCTGCATGAGTGCGGCATTACACAACAAACAAACAAACAAACAAACAAACAAACATAATATCCTTAAGAATAAAGTATCATGTTAACAATACCAATGTTAAAAAATATTCTCCATGATCACCATGCCTCTCTCTATGTTAAATAATATTTTTTGTTTGTAGTAATCTGAAGGAATAAAAATGGCAATTATATCCAAATTTGTTTTAAATATGTTACTAATGCTGAAATAGTCCTCTACACTAAACATTCAGTGAAGGAGCGGCCTGAACATATGAACTTTATAGCATACATTAATGGAAAGTAGATGAACAGTTGAAGTTAGAACATAACATTATTCGGTCGAAAGTCTATCAGCCAATACTATATCCATTATGGAAATGTAAGTCTACGCGAATGGTGTTTTCCGCACGGCTACTCTCATACATTTCAGGACGCATTTTAGGTCTGGGTTCTATACTTGCATTAATGGGGTGATGCATACATGGCCTCATCAAGTTGGTATGTGATATGTAGCCTGTAGATTGCACACAGTTGAAAGTCTGACAAAGTAATGACAATGTATCTACAATATTAAGCCAAACTTTGTTGTGAACGATTCAGTTACCTTTACAACTGCTGAGTCACTGTCAGAGTCGAACAAATAAAACAACTCTAATAATTGAACTAGATTTTGTTAGTTTGTTTGTTTGTTTGTTTGTTTGTTTGTTTAACGCCGCATTAAGCAATATTCCAGCTATATAACGGCGGTCTGTAAATAGTCGAGTCTGGACCAGACAATCCAGTGATTGATATCATGAGCATCGATCTACACAATCGGGATACGTTAGGGTTTTTCTTCATCATCAGAATATCAGACACGGTATTCCAAAGGACATAACGCATAACGACCTGAAACTGTTTAACGTGGTGCAAGTGTCATGTGAATACTACTGAAATGACGTTCCAGCTTTGATGATCTGAAGGGAAATGCGCGTATAAATGAAAAACTTATAGTGAGTGGATTTGTTTTGAAGTCTCCTTTAAGAGTATTTCGATTATATTACAACGTGTCGCCCGAAGTGATGCAGGGTTCATACTCTTGCCTTTTTTATGAAAACCACCAGCACGCATATGGTGCTGACACACCTAGAAACATAATCAGGGTGAACCGGGATTCGAACCCATGATCTAAAACCACGATCATAGGTCTCTGGCGTGCCTAAAGGACGCAACAGCAAATTGTGGCTACTTAGACGACTTGGCAACCCGTGCCTCTTGAATCATTCACAACCGAACTTGACACGTTTTCTTTTTTATTCCCTAATTATTATCTGTATCCGTCTTATGATCAGAAGTTAACTTTGTTATTCAGCATGGCACATGCCTTAGTTATTCAACTTGGCATATGCCTTAGTTATTCAGCTTGGCACACGCCTTAGTTATTCAGCATGGCACATGCCTTAGTTATTCAGCTTGGCACACGCTTGGTAACTGAAATAATATCAGTAGGTTAAAAAGGGAAACAATTAACTGTTTGACTTGCCTGACAATTGTAAAGACTTGTGAACGATTTGAAGTACATTTGCTGAGACTACCTGCCCGAGCACATTCCTCATTTTAGATACCTGGATAATTTAACGAATTCTAACATGTCTATCCTGACGGCCGTTTCGGGCTGTTTGATAACGACCAGTGTGTATGGACACTGCTTTGCATTTGATAAAGAAATCGTTATGCTACAAAACATATTGAATGTTACGTAACCATATCCTTTCATTATATCTTCATTTGAGCGACCTACCCCATATCTATCTTCCACAAGCCAACTACTGGCATCGTCGCCTGGCAACTCCACCAGAATGTCCGAGGCCCTAAAGCAGACTATTTAAAATATTGGAACCCTTGCGATAACACTGTATTCGTGTAACACTTTAACTCTGGATATTTTTTAAGTTGAGCTGGACAAGATAGTGTATGTGTTTGTCGACAAAAGTGGGTGGGTGAGTGAGTAAGTATGGTTTCACGTTACCTTTAGCGCTAGCCATATTCCCAGAATATCACGCCAGGGGACACCAGAAATGGGCTTAACACATTGTAGCAAAGTAGGGAATCGAACCTGGGTCTTCGTCGTGACGAGCGAACGCTTTAACCACTAGGCTACCCCAACAGCCGCGATAGAAGTGAAGGATATTTTAACACATGAAGCTAAAATGTTAGGTAATAATTGAAATGTCTTAATGTTAGGAAGTTGCTGTTGTTGGTTGTTTGTTTAACGCCGCAAGAATCCAGGCATATGATGGCGGTCAGTAGTGATTGACATCGATACTCAAATGAGATACGATGACATGTACCAACAGGTATTCTTTCGAAAAAAATAATTTTCTCAGAAACAATGAATTATGCTTCAGACTGTTGAAATAATAATTTTAAGAAACAGGTTGACACAAACTTTGCATTGTTCCACTTAGAAAAAATATTTAGGCTCACAGTTTTAATTAAATAAATATCTGGTTTTGCAGCTGCAACTGACATAATATCTAGTCTTCATACAAAAATCTAACACGCTCATTCTTCATATAGCTCTTTCTGCATACAGCTCCTGCATACAGCTATTTGTTTGTACAACCTTTTCTTCCTACAGTTCATTCTTCCAACAGGCCATTCCACCTACACCCATTCTTCCTACAGCTCATTCTGTCTACATCACATTCTGTCTACATCACATTCTGCCTGCAGCACATTCTGTCTACATCACATTCTGCCTGCAGCTCATTGTAACTACACCAATTCTGCCTGCAGCTCATTCTGTCTAGACCCATTCTGCTACCAACCTCTGAAATGAGATGGGTCAGGTGGTCAAACAAACATCATAGCATGAGTAGGTTTAGATTACATGGTGTCTTAGGGGTGTTTTGTGTTGTATCCGGTTAAAGTCATTCTCTGGAAATGTTTAGGTGTTCAACTAGACTGTGTTTATAGAGTAACCAGATACATCAGATGAATGAAGAATGGTGGGTTCCATTCACCGGGGAAGACAATTGGTGCAACAAACGACACATAAATATGGTGTTTGCCGACATGACTGTAAATGCAGCAAAACGTGAACCCCATCAAAATGTGGAATTTATTTTGGATGAATTTATTTCCCCATGATTGATCTCTGACTGGTTGGATAAACTATTAATGACCTTTGTGCACGGAAATAAAAAACAACACACCGGCGTTAGTAAATGAACAATCTCCGAATGGAATTTTTTTTTTTTTTGAAACAAGGGTGAAACACTTTTTATGTGCTGCAGTTTTGTCCCATTTATTAAACGACAATGAAATAAACCAGTGTGTTGTCGTACTGTGGAACCAGTAACATTCATAAATCCAGTATTATAGACTTTAAGGACTTTGGTTTTGTTTATTTTGTTTCACATTATAACAAGTGACTAAGTGAATCAAGTGAATCGCCTCCAGTTGGTGCATTCCGAGTTGCTAAGCAGAACATTTCTAAACATGGTGTTTTGGTGTGTTTTTTGCAATTACTTGTCAATCGCCTGTAAGTTTCAATGCAATCCAAAAAACACAACATTCATACAGAAATGTTATCCAACTGTACACATGGTACTGGCCGACTTGATATACTGAAATAAAGTTGGAATATATACTGAAATACAGTTGGAATACAGCCCTTTTTTCTGAAACAAAAGCGATGTTTAATTTTTTGAAATCTAAAAATGTTTACACAGTTTGGGAAAACCCCAAAATGATATAATAGGTTATTGAATAAATAGTGATTACCCAATGAAAAATGTAATAACCCAATTAAAATAGAAACCTTTGAGTAAAAACTCAATTTCTCAAAATGTTATCTGGAGCTCCATAGGGGTTTCTGTAAGTAGGCATTAAATGTAACAGTAGTTTACAATTTGTATAATATGTAACATGGAATAGACATCAATCACATTCGGCACGTCACTGATGGCTGAAATAATGCCGCTGCTTGACGTTAAATTGTAATTCCCCCACTCACACAGTTCCGGCACAGACTACAACATTGATTTACCACGATTTAGAATAGACTTACAACATTGCCTATGTACATGTTCTATCTTTTCTATTTCCTTTACTCCCCATACTTCACAAGGGTACCATACATTGGTATTAGAACAATTTTGATGTCAAATATTTTAACTGCATCTTTTTAGTTCGTTAGTATAGTGGAACTCGCTTATCCGGATCCCAGATACCAGTTATCCGGAAACTTCTTTATTCGGACAGTATTTAAGAAAACACAAGTATCTGGATAAGTTGAAGTGATCCTATTTGGAAAAGGGCTTTGGTTGCATGTCCAGCAAGCACTGTACCAGCCTTGGTCAATCTGAGTGTGGATATAATGGGTAATTCAAGGTGTTTGTGTGAACTAACTATTTGAACTACACTGGAACTGTCTGTTTTGTCCAAGTGGGACAATTGTCACCTCTTTCTAAAAAACGACATTTTTTGTTTAATCGATATTTATCTCCAGATATATTGTTGATGTAAAAGGTGGAGCGACCAGATACACCAGAGGAAGGGTAGAGTTAGAGTAAAGCTGCATGTCGTCAGAGAGCTTCATATGGCTTCAGAATACTAGGCTAATGGGGAATCAGGTAATGAAAGTTTTAGTCCCTGTCTGATTATTGTGATGGAAAGCAGGTGACTGAATTGCTGAGTCATTTTTTGGCTTCCTCTGTGCCTGATTTCCGGTTCCGGTGAGGCTGATTTCCGGGTCCGTTACGGCTGATTTCTGGTTCCGATATGTCTGATTTCTGGTTCCCGTGTGTCTAATGTCAACTTCCCGTGTGCATGATTTCCGGTTCCGGTGAGGCTGGTTATGACTTCCGGTGTTGTTCATTTCCGGTTCCGGTGTGGCTGATTTCTACTTCCGGTGTACCTTTTTTCCGGTTATATGGCTGATTTCCGGTTCCAGTGTTCCCTCATTTCCGGTTCCGGTGTGGCTGATATCGACTTCCGGTGTGCCCAATTTCCGGTTCCGGTTTTGACGCCGATTTCCGGTTCCGGTATGTCTGATTTCGACTTCCGTTGTGCCTTATTTCCGGTTCCGGTGAGGCTGATGTCGACTTCCAGTGTGGCTGATTTCAGGTTCCGGTGAGGCTTATTTCGACTTCCGGTTCCTTATTTCCGGTTCCGGTTCGTCTGATTACTACTTCCGTTGTGGCTTATTTCCGGTTCCGGTGAGGCTGATTTCGACTTCCGGTGTACCTGATTTCCGGTTACGGTTTTGTCGCTGATTTCCGGTTCCGGTGTACCTGATTTCCGGTTCCGGTTTTGTCGCTGATTTCCGGTTCCGGTGTGGCTGATGTCGACTTCCGGAGTACATGATTTCCGGTTCCGGTGTGGCTGATTTCCGGTTCCGGTTTTGTCGCTGACGCTGATTTCCGGTTCCGGTGTGGCTGATGTCGACTTCCGGTGTACCTGATTTCCGGTTCCGGTGTGGCTGATTTCCGGTTCCGGTTTTGTCGCTGATTTCCGGTGATGCTGATTTCGACTTCCGGTGTTCCTTATTTCCGGTTCCGGTACGGCTGATTTCTACTTCCGATGTACCTTGTTTCCGGTTATGTGGCTGATTTCGACTTCCGGTGTGGGCTCATTTCGACTTCCGGTGTGGCTGATATCCGGTTCCGGTTTTGTCGCTGATTTCCGGTTCCGGTTAGGCTGATGTCGACTTCCGGTATGGCTTATTTCCGGTTCCGGTGTGGCTGATTTCGACTTCCGCTCGCTCGCTCTATTTTCGTGAGCGCCATTTCCTCCTTCAGGTCAGGACACAACACATTTATTGTTTGGTAGATATATTGGGAATAAATTCAGGATAAATTCATTATCAGATAGAAAACTATCTAGCGTTTTGGTAGCAAGAACAGAATTGTACACACCAGTGAATCAGGAAGTCTTGGTGATGACTAAAACGAGATTCTCATTAAAAGTAACCCGATTTTATTGAAATATAACAGGGGACAAAACTGTTCATTACTTGAGATTATATTATTGGTAAAAGTACATGCAATAGTATGGTACTGGGTGAATGATACAACTCCACCTCAGCTTACATGCATGTGACGGCAGTTAAATTAAATCACTCGATAGATAGATAGATAGGTAGGTAGGTAGGTAGGTAGGTAGGTAGGTAGGTAGGTAGGTAGGTAGGTAGGTAGGTAGGTAGGTAGGTAGGTAGGTAGGTAGGTAGGCTACCTCCTCAATGTTATTTAATGTTAAAGTCACTTGATGATGCTGCTCACTACACATATGGAACATATTTGATTTCAATTTGGGGTTGGTTTAGTATGGATAAGCCAGGATTTTTGGGGGGAATATTTTAGTTTGATCCCATTATAACAAATTTGAGCTGTTGAACATTTTAAACCAAACTTGTATTCTAAACTACACTCTTCTCATACATGTGCTTACTGTAGATGTGTCGCTTTTCGACTTATCCCAGAAACAGGAAGATAGCATAGCATAGCATAGCATAGCATAGCATAGCATAGCATAGCATAGCATAGCATAGCATAGCATATATGAATGAAACACACTCTTTCATTCACATTCCTAGTCGTATATCTGTCCGATCTTAATTTGGAGAAGGCAGAGCGGTAAGAACGAGACGCATACATACTTACATAACTTTTCCACCATGCACATCTTGAAACATTCTATACGCACGTAATTTATTTGCACGTTCTCCGCCAGGCTTGCATAACACACATTCCAATCCGAAACATACTTTCCCAAGGAAATGATATGCGCACGTCCAAGTACATTTTTCATGCTACCATTCTCATCAATATTCAGACCCCATTCGTTCAGCTTTGCCCTGAAACGAAAATTCCATTTTTTCACGCGTCCACCAGCATACCATTCAGGCCAGCTAAAACCTACTTATTTCATCTGAAGGACATTTTAGTAAAAGGACAATAGTGTCTCAATACACTTCCACTGTCTAACTATCGGAGGAAGCCATCCCACATCTCCATTAACAGCAACATTTGGAGCGCATCTGCCCAACCCTAAGACAAATCTGAAAGCGCGATGGCGAAGGGCATTTACAGAAGAAAGGTCACCGTGACCCCAGATAGATGCCTCCTAACTCAAGACTGCCCACACACCAAATATTCAAAACATGTCATAGACGATTCAAATCCTCTGCCGATTCTGCCAGTAAAACAACATCATCAGCATATGCTAAGGCTGCAACAGCAATATCATCAACACAATACCAATACCAGTTTCATTTAGCTTGTCAAGCAAATCATTCATAAAAAAGTTAAACCGAAATGGCGAGAGTAAAATTCCTTGTTTTAAACCCCCATTAACATTAAACCAGGGTGTAAGCATACCATTTATACATACACTGCATTTCCACATTATGATATAAAGATTTAGGTGCAAGAAACATTTTCTCTTTCAACCCAATGAAACATAATATCTCCCACGGAAAACCTCTGTTAATGCTATCCTAAGCTTTAGGAAAGTCAATAAAAGCAGCGTCTTTTTAATACCTTTTATTGTTTCAATAAACAGAATATCGGAATCCATTTTGTGCATCATTTAGAGCTCCTGTTTCAGCCCAAGATTGCAGAAGTAGAACATTTGCTAAAACATATATTAAAAATAACATGCATAGTCGAAATAACACTTTGTGATATGAGACATTGGGATACCGTCAATGATACCTAACAATGATCTGAAATTGGATGAAACTTGAGCTATTTCATGTGAAACATTGTGCAACATTGTGTAACATTAACCAGCGCAAAACGGACATTCAGCCTCCCTTTTTATGCCATATGAGTTTTTGTCACCTCTTCCATCATTATTACAAGTTAAATACTGAGAAAGACTGTGCAGCGTGTTATTCTGAGATGTGTGTTTTTAATCAGTTAGGTAATACATTCATACAACGTATAGACCCATGAACATCCGGGGTAGAATAGGTCTTCAGCATAGAATAGGTCTTCAGCTCGTCGTAAAAGGACACTAAAGGGATCGGGTGGTCAGACTCGCTTACTTGATTGATGCATGTCATCGGACCCAAAATGCGTGGATCGATGCTCATGATGTCAACCACTGGATTGTCTCGTCCAGACTCGATTATTTACAGACGGACGTCACATAGCTGTATTAATTCTGAGTGCGGCGATATTCAACCCATCAACCAACCAGTATTACAACTTATGATGCTGCCTATATATTGACATCCCACACACTGTATCTCTCTTGCCTTCATCTCCGGAATACACTGTTATATCATTGTGTCATGGGTTATTAAGTGCTCAAGTAAAATGTTTAAGTCGAAATTGTTCGATCTCAGAGACGCAATCATTTATTTATAATTCAAAAAGTGCGCTGAGAAATGGTAAGATCTATATAAATATAACGTAAAATGTTCCACAAATATTATTCATACCCAACGAATAGTGTTGCTCTTTCAGTTTTCGAATGAATCAATGGTATCTGTCTTTGTGGTTTAGGCATCTTTTGCGTATTTACAAAACGTGAAATATCATGCAACGTGCAACGTACGTACAGTATTCAATTTTAGGCCCCCGGAACAAAACATGCACTGGTGGTAAACGGGGTATGTTGCGAGCTTATAACCTACAAATAAATGATCCTATGGCCAGAGAAACGGTCCTGTACACCCATGAGCTAGAACGTATTGTTTCACAGCGCTAATGTGGCCACCGGTAATATTATTAATCCCGCGTTATATCCGAACGTTTATTAATAGAAAGGGTGTTTTCCGGACAATTCACACCCTTCCGAAAATCCACTTTGCGCTACTTTGGGCTTCTTTTGGAAGTTCTCGTGTCTTGGGGTTCTCTTCGCAGTCTCTTGGCACCCCTCGCTTTGGCCCAGGGGCACCCTCGGAGGGTGCAACCCCCCATTTTGGAAGGAATTCTTTTTTTAGGGACTTCTTACGTATTGCATGAACCCCAGACTCAACTCTCACCCTTCAACCCCAGCCAATCCGATCGCTCCCTTTTCGTCGACCGACTAATCGCTTTTCTCCCTTTCCCTTCTTTCGCTTCGATTACCCGGGCTCCGCCTTTACCCCGCTTCTGCCCCGCTTTTACGCTTTCATCCAGGTTTACGCCTCTG
This sequence comes from Haliotis cracherodii, assembly GCF_022045235.1. Classification (NCBI taxonomy): domain Eukaryota; kingdom Metazoa; phylum Mollusca; class Gastropoda; order Lepetellida; family Haliotidae; genus Haliotis; species Haliotis cracherodii. The sequence goes on from NW_027266283.1 coordinate 5,690,417, forward strand.
CTTTCAAACTTGTCTTGTCTTGTCTTATCTTTCATTTCATCGCTTTTTTGTCACTACAACCAAATTAAAATAATAATAATACAATTTTTAAAATCAGTCTACTTCAAGTCACTTTACTTTTTTTTACTCATTTTTGGCTTTCTTGACATTTCCTCTTAGTGTTGTTGCCCTTCAATGCAGCTTTAACTCTCTTTCCGATTCTCACCTTTTATTGTACACACGTCTTCAAGTTCAAAAAACTCTTAAGTACTTTACTTTCTCGCCTTCTGTGTTCTACGGAAGCCTTTCAGGCCCATTTCTTTCTTTCTTTCTTTCTCCAACTTTCAAGATACTAAGTTCAAATTTACAGATATTCAGTTCAAATTTCAACATGTTAAGTTCAAATTTCAACATCATTATCTTCAAAGTTCAACTTAACATCTTCAAATTTCAAAAGGCTTCCGTAGTTGTCTGTAAAACAAATATTTTTATTATGGTACTTTATTTTTGGCAGGAACCAATAAGCATATTCATCATACATCTTCGTTGTTCCATTGTTTCTGCTTCTTTCCACTTTCCACTTTTCACCCAAACGCAACACGCCACCACCGGTTACACCCAGAGCATCTTGGCATTGCACCGACCGCCAAAAAATGCAGTTTAGCCAGACGGTACCAAGCCACTCGGAACACACCGGTTACGCCGAGAGCATCTGGGCACTGCACCGACCGCCAAAAACCGCAGTTTAGACAGCCGGCACCAAGCCACCCGGAAGGAAGCGGCAAACCACCAATCACAAGCGAGATAACTAATGCCAATAGCCGTCATTCCTCCATCGGCTGGCCATGGCGGCGGACGTGTCTGACGGTCGCTGGCTGGCTGGCATCGCCACACCAAAGCGTGCTCGCTCGGTCTCGTCGCATCTCCATCGACGGAGGGGACCATTATGCACATGCATCTGAAGGTAAGTTCATTCGTATAGTTCACTGACATCTTTTATTTCTTGCACAGAGCGGCCGTTCTGTCATACAGGTACGAAGAATATGTTCCAAACCCTGTCCTCCCTTGGCCAATTGCAACTTCTTCTTTCATCCCATCCCACAAAATGTCACCTGTTTTGGCCGCTCTCTGGTGCACGTTGCAAGTGTTTTCGTGGCGAAGAAGCAGGCAGCGTGCTCCCTGTATTCTTGTAAGTTTCATAAATGCGTACCTTCACACATTGACCACGCCCTATCACAGTGTAAACAACTACCGTATTTCATCCGACAAAAGAGTTGGACTTTATTTTCATTAGCCTAGTCATAATGCCCCATTCATTCATCCATTTGTTTGTCTTTATTCCATTGCTGCCGTACAGGCCTGCAGAACCGATGTCACACTACCCTGGCCCTCTCCCCCTGGCTCCCCCTCCCAATCCTGTCATGCTGCTTAAAATGCAGAGGGAAAAGTTAATTGTATTATCGATTATTACTCCTTTAACATCTGCCTTTTTTTTCTTCTAAAAACCTAATCTAAAACTCAGTAACATTGTTGACATTAGTCTCTTTGTATTACCACTTTATTGTAACCATGGTAACAGTTCTGTAATTATTCCAGTATCATGAACAAGGAAAACTGACATTTCTTGAAACCTTTACATCTACATTTCCAAGAAATGGATTTTTTTGTGTTGGTTTCCTAGGTATCAGAACATTAAAATGTGTGGAGTAATTAAGGTTTATCTTGTTTTGAATGACTTGTGCTCATTGTGGATATTGTTGCAGACCCTCACCAAGATGGCTGTGCGGCCGCCAACACAATCTACTGAACGCAACATACCACAGACCCGGATATTTTCTTCGAGATGGAAGATTGGGAAAGGTAGGTCATTTTATACCTTGGTCTCATTGTACTCAATAATATTTGCCATGTCCTGTATTTGCTGTAACAAGCATCCCGCTTCTGTTGTAGCAAGGATTTATCTAGAATTCCCAACAAGTTGTCTTGGCAGGCAAACTGGGGGAAATATTGTGATGTTGTTAAAAATTTGTTTTTTGTCATGTAACATTTTCATACTTTCTGAGGAATTGGAAAAATGTGTGATTCATACTGGGTATTTGTTCAGTCATTTGCTGCAGACTTGGGACTGAATATGGGCCTCCGAGCAAGTCTAGATAATCCCAAAATAGATTTACATGACAGGTCCAGTTTTGTGTGTATCTAACAGCAATGGTGAAGGAGGGACCATCAGCAATGCAGTTTACTTGGCTCAGCTTAGTTAGCGTTCATTGTTTGAGGCTATCGACTGTGGCTCTCACTCCACAGGTCTTGTGTTCCTCTTCAATCCTTAGGACAAGTTGTGTTTGTGTTAGGATAGGTTAACCACAACTCTATATTTAACCCTTTCCCATCAAGCAACCCTTTGTGATTATTAGGGTTGGCTACCCCTTTCCTATCAAGCTCCCCTTTACAATCATTAGGGTTGGCTACCCCTTTCCTATCAAGCACCCCTTTACAATCATTAGGGTTGGCTACCCCTTTCCTATCAAGGACCCCTATACATTCCTTAGGGTTAGTTATGAGGCAGGGCATGGGTTAGCTATCTCTTTTACTTGATCCAAAGTAATTTTTGGAAAATCCTTACCATTTTTAACAAGCTTCAAGCACAGCTACGGCTATGACAACAAATGTAACTTGTAACCTTTGTCAATTTGCCTAGTTCCCGGGGTGCTTACTACTGCTAACATTTAGTCCTATGTCTATGTTTTTTGTTTCAACAGTCTTGCAACCATTGCAACATAGGATTCATAGGATTCCAGAGAATCTCTTCATTTTCAGGAGATATGTAGATTTCTCATAGTTTTGTAGACTTGCTTAGGAGATTTCCTATATTTCTTCTGTGTCTGTAGGAGAGATGAGGGCTGTTGTTGCTGACAAAGTATGACACCAACATCTGAAGTGTTTCATCACTACTTGTCCATATACCCTGTCCATATACCCTGTCCATATGCCATGTCCCACACTTGATTTTTTACTGCCGTGGTGATGCTTGAATATTTCATTCACTCACTCACTCACTCACTCACACACACTCATGCTTATAAGACTGGGAGAGTTGAAGGTCAGTGGTACAATACCCTTGAGGCGGTGTCATTCCAAACCATGGTAAAAGATGGTACTTGTTGTTAGGATGAGGGTTGGGGTCAGTGAAACCTCAACGATGGTTTATATGGCTGTGTTATCTGGGTTACAACCAAGGTCCAGTTCACCAACAACTTGTTTGTGGTTGCTTTCTGTCTTGTTGTGAGTCTATGGTATTGGTGGCACGGTTGTTTGGGTCTTTTCAATTAAGCTGTGCAGAGTTGTGTCCCTTAGGCATGCGTGCCAGGGAGAGGAAAGTTGGTGGTTTGAAATAATCTTGTGTCTCTTTAAGACCCCAGATCATATAAAACAATTAAAACATTAAACCTCTCTCTCTCTCTCTCACTCACTCACTCACTCACTCACTCTATAATTATCCCCATTGTCAATTATTAAGAGACTTGGGTGGTTCCTCATAGAATCGACTGTATACATAACTTTATTGAAGAGACTACGGTATGTGTTTATCTTGAAATGAATGCCAGAAACCAGTATTCATGGGTTCGAATCCTGGTTCGCCCCGATTATGTTCCTAAATTTGTCACCACCATACCCATACTCATGGATTTTGCCAAAGTGGTGTATATCTTGGACCTACCTACATCACATCGTATTACCGATGACTGATTTCTTCCCTCATTGAACTCAACTGCTCTCCTTCATAAGATTGGACAAACAGCATGAATGTCCTGTTAATGATGTAATTTCAGTAACATTTGACAGAAAAATGATGATGTCAGCAATTAGTCCCACATTTATTTTCACATCTTATGTTTTCTGTAAAAACAAATTATTGCATAATTATTCTTTATCTTTCACGTCAACCAATGTCTCAATTATATCTTATTATATTCCTTGTTGGTCAACTCTTTTCTACTTGTTTCCACTTTTCACACAAACCCGCTATGTGTGGACATCCACCCTGCTCATGGTCTCCATTTCACCCACCGCTACACTGGCACAAGTCTCTTAGAATATGGTTATTAGTTCCAATTGTAATTCCTTAAATATATCAATGATATGAACAGTTTGTCCCTTTAAAACACTGGCCTCCTTGTATACAAGTCAATTAAAATTTAGGATAGAATTACTGTATATCCATGTACTTATTATTCAGTAGAGACTTGGAGCAAGTCTAACCAATCCCCCGCCTTTCCGTAACCGGAAGCAGCAAGCACCAATCACAGGCGAGATCACGAACGGCCTTGTTTACTTCCATCAGCTGGCCATGGCGGCACACACGTTTCTTGTGCCCGTCATCACCAACATGCTGAATCTGTCTGGTCAAATCTCCATCGCTGGTCAGGGACAGCTGTAAGTTTCTTTGTATATTTCACTCAACAGTTTCTATATCTTGCATGTAGCTGCCATTCTGTCAAATAGGGACAAAGCATGTTGGAAACCACGTGTCACGTGCCTCGTCCATTGGCAAGCTTTCACATTGTCGCCTGTCTTTGTCTCTCTCTTGTGTGCATTCCAAGTGTTTCCATTGGGAGTAAGCAGGCCCCTTGCTTCCTGTGTTATTGTATGTATTATAAGTGCTTACCTTCACTCACTGACCACGCCCGAACAGTGTAAACAAACCTTTGTATTCAAGTACCATATTTCCCACAAAACACCTTCCTTTATCATGAGTATTCGTTCACTATGCTCCCTTCATTGACAAAGTCTTTGTCTTTATTCCATTGCTGCTGTACAGGTCTGCTGACCCGATGTCACACAACCACGGCCCTCTCCCCCCTGGCTCCCACTCCCAAGGAAACAGTGCATTGTCTCATCTTTTTGTATCTTTAAAATCTCTTCTTTTTTTCTAAACACGTAACTTTAAAGTTAATAACGTTATTGGCACTTGTAAATCGTGTCACCAGTAGATTGTATCCTGAACTAGGAGAAAAAATCACATATTAACATCTTATTTATAAATTTCCATTAAGTTCTCTGTAGTATATTTCTATGATATCTGGACATTAATTTTTTCATAGTAATTACGGTTTATCTTTCTTCCTTTGGCTGTCAAGTAGTTGTGTTCATTGTGTTGGACATTGTTGCAGACCCAGACCAACATGACGGTACGGCCACCGACATGACCTCTCCACACATCCTCCAGACACATCGTCCTGACACATCCTTCTGTCACAGCCTCCAGACACATCCTTCTGTCACAGCCTCCAGACACATCCTTCTGTCACAGCCTCCAGACACATCCTCCTGACACATCCTCCAGACACATCCTCCTGACACAGCATCCTGACACAGCCCCTTCATATTTACTTCTAGATGGAAGATGGTGTAAGGTAGGTGATTTTTGACCATGGTAGCCACTGTATTCTCCTTAAAAGCACCCCACTCCAATAATTTATTTACAGGAATGGGTCCTATTTCCTTGTGTATATACTTCAGGAAGATATAACTATTATCAAACAAGTTTTTGATGTCACCAGTGACTGAACAAACTTTCTCCTCTTCCGCTATATCCCTGACAACAGATTTAAGTTGTTGTGGCTGGTCCTGGGGCTCTTATTACGGTGAATACGGTGCTAACATTTTTTGTTTTGAAATGTCTTGTAATATGTCATACAAAGGAATCCTTAGAATCCCATCATTTTTCTGGAGAAATGTACATTTGGCAAAGCATTATAGACTTGCTTTGGACATTTTACATATTTTTATTTCAGTGCAGTGTCCTACTATCCCTGTTGTACCTGTGAATGTATCAGTGGCTGTGTATCTGGGAACTTGTTTCAGTATCACATGCCACTATACCATGTCTACCCATGTGTATATTGCTGTATTAACCCGTTGCTGACGGGGTTAACATAGCCTTGCTCCAAGTCTGTACTGAATGATAAGTCCATGTTGTACCTGTGAATGTATCAGTGGCTGTGTATCTGGGAACTTGTTTCAGTATCACATGCCACTATACCATGTCTACCCATGTGTATATTGCTGTATTAACCCATTGCTGATGGAGTTAACATAGCCTTGCTCCAAGTCTGTACTGAATGATAAGTCCATGTTGTACCTGTGAATGTATCAGTGGCTGTGTATCTGGGAACTTGTTTCAGTATCACATGCCACTATACCATGTCTACCCATGTGTATATTGCTGTATTAACCCATTGCTGATGGGGTTAACATAGCCTTGCTCCAAGTCTGTACTGAATGATAAGTCCATGTTGTACCTGTCAATGTATCAGTGACTGTGTATCTGGAAACTTGTTTCAGTATCACATGCCACTATACCATGTCTACCCATGTGTATATTGCTGTATCAACCCGTTGCTGATGGGGTTAACATAGCCTTGCTCCAAGTCTGTACTGAATTATAAGTCCATGTATGTGTAGTTATTTGTTACTTTTAATAGGCAAGTCTACATAAGCGGCCATTATTTTAGGAACAACTTGTTCTTATTATTTTTATAGTCTGTGAATTTTCATTTAAACTAATAATCATTTCCTCAGAAACATGTGTCAAGTCATTGTTATCAGTATGTATACACGGGTGATAATACCGTACATCATCTGATTAAATGACTGGCACATAAAGGGTCCTGATTATTTCTTGACCCTTGGAGTATTTTCAAGTATTTTTGCCATCATATGCCAAACACAAGATATTTTGTGCCCCATATACATGATATGTGTTCTTATACTTTCATCATGGTTTCTTCGAAGCCTGTAAGTATATATAGTTTGCTCCTTGTCTATATAGATATGTATATATATACAAACTGTTGCACCACTAGTAACTCTGTCAGCTTGTATCACGTAAGCCACTTGACTCGTGACTTTCTTATGAGATGACTGGAGACATTCCACTTTGTTTTTTTGTCATATTGTGTATGACATATTTCCCCCCACAACAGCTTGACTGTGAACACAACTATGTTGTCATTCTAATAATAGAACATACAAAATACTTTGGACTAGTCTTGTAAGGTGTTCATTTTTCATCGTGTAGCCAAAGTGCACTATAAAGGGCTTTACTGTAGTTGATGCTCTGTAGGTGAAGAGATACGGAACCGGCAGTGATGTTATCAGATTGGAACTGTCATAACTTCGTAACTGGGTAGCTCGAGGCACAGAACTAGTGTGTCTGAATCAGACAACACAAGGGGTCACGGGGTCTTTGTCTGGTATTGCCGTGTTACAACTGGTCCCTAGCAGCCGGTGCTGGTCCACACAGAATGGATGTCAGGCTTGGTTACTTTGGTTGATTGTGTTTCATTGTGTTTCATTGTACACCGGCGATTTTCATATTTGCTTACAATATCAATCACTGGATTGTCTGGTCCAGACTCCATTATTTACAGACCGCCGTCATATACAGTGTAGTTGGAATATTGTCCGGCGTTAAACAACAAACAAAACGTCAGGAAGTGGTCAGCCGCATCTCACACATCAATCAAGAGCTAATCTAAAGGTGGCTATTTCTCTTAATCCTGCAAAAATAACACCATTACACGCTTTGCTGAGTGCGTGAAACGAACTATTAATCTCTGTAACTAGTTATTTTATGACTAACTACTTGTTATTGGGTACAATAAATAACCTTTCTTCCTATTCCACACAACGAATGCCTGTCAGGGATTAATCCCCTGAGTAGACAATTGAAGGCATCTCAATTAATCGGATGAGCAGACAGAAAATGATATCTCTGGCAGCCATATTTCAAAGAGGATCTTGCTTCTGACGACCGATCATAACATTTATATTTCATGATCTCCCACTTTTTGAGGGATAGTGTATGTGGATTAAATTCATCATTCTTTGCTAGTTAGAATGGCGTCTACCACAGAAGTGTTGGCGAAACATTTTCACATATCTCAGTAGCGATAGAACCTTCAACACGACGTAACTCATACATTGTCTGGTCCAGACTCGATTATTTACAGACCGCCGTCATAAAGCTGGAATATTAATAGCTGAGGGCGGCGTTAAACAAAAACATACATAATGTTACTTAAGATACTGGTACTCTACATGGTTGCTGATCCTCGCAACACACTGCACATAAATTTCACATATATCAGTAGCGATAGAACCTTTAACACGACCTAACACTTACAACAACGTTTCTTTTTGTTGGGTGCTAAAGCAATAGTACTTTGCAAGAATTTACAATAAATTGAAGCATTCAATCCCCATCACGCCAGTAGCCAATATACTAAACAAACGAATATACAAGTTGACAAAATACAACTTTAACAAAGGGTGAAGCGAACATTTAATGATTATATTTTTCGGAACAGATCAGAACGTGGCTCGCATTTAATTTATGCCAGTTCTTTAAAATGTTATTTGTAAGTGATATATATACCACGATGTCATCAGTTATTATGTTACCTTAATGCTGACATCACTATGGTTACCTAAACGTAATCGACGTTCTCTGGAACACGATGTGCTCGCATGAATGTAATATTTACCTACCGACTTCTTAGTTGTTGTAATGTTCTTGTAAAAGCGACAAAGCATTTCCATATTAATAAGAACTTTCTACTAAAAGCAAACACAAAACATATACAAAGTAACATAAATGTATAGCATGTCCGTGTTTGTGTGTATTGTTTCAAAATGTTTGATGGTGTACCTTTGATGGTAGATGTATGGAGGACAATTCCAAATTAGACGCATCAGTGACACAAATGATGTCCGATGCAATTCCTTTGTTTGACACGTACCATTTGTTACTGTGTTTTTTAATTGTACCTTTGCATGTCCTTGTGACAGGCGCCATAGCAGGTGGCACAGAATATGCTATCCTTGTCGTTAAAATCTGGTATCATCTCCATTTGATAGCGCCCCGATAATGGGCAACACCTGAGACCTGCATCACTTCGTGCTTTCTTCCCACAAGCCGTGGTATAACTGTAATATTGTTAAATGAAACTCTAATGATATAGTCGGAATCGAAAAATGGACCTCGTTTTTAGTGCAGATATGTTATGATTATGGAAATGTTTTTGTCACTTTTATTCATCACATGGGAATTTGTAAATATAATGATGTTAATATAATCACCAGTACGCTCATCGCCCCATGTGATGAGTTGGTTAGGTCATTACAGACGCAACTGGTGTCAGAACATGGGAAGGTCAGATATATCTATTCCATCAATAGTCTACATGCGAAGGCAGCTGAAGAATGTTTGTCACAAAACGATTGATTGATCACTCCTACTTCTCTCTCCTTCCTTCCTTCCTCCCCCCCTCTCTCATATAGCTCGAATATTGCCGAGCGCGGCGTAAAACATCAAACAAACAACCAAACAAATATGCATGTAGATAGCAATTCAATATAATTGAAAGAATACAAAATGGGCCACACCTGGATTTGTGTTGTTTCTACCTGGGTGTTTTACCTATGACACACTTAAATATTATATAAATCTGACGTACCTTAAAATAATTAAGCAACACGAACTAACATTTCCCAAACGGGAAAAAGATAATTGGCACTGACACTTTATCTGTCAGCGATAAAATGCGATAAAATGTTCAAGGCCACGATAGCATAGGCGTTCAAATAAAACCTTTTTGTCCTATATGGAACGAACGTCGCCGACCCGTCATGCCAAACAGTTTATGAATGTGTGTATAGTAACCGTAGTATTGTATCATTTAAATACACAATTCCAACAGTATAATGGCTTTGGGGTGCTCCTGGGTGTAGTTCCTGTTTGTTCGGAAAGATGGCATTTCTGTTTGGAATTAACGTACACACATATGTGGGGTGGGGATGGTCGGGTAGCCTAGTGGTTAAAGCGTTCGCTCGTCACGCCGAAGATCCGGGTTTGATTCCCGACATGGGTACATTGTGTGAAGCCCATTTCTGGTGTCCCCCGCCGTGATATTGCTGGAATATTGCTAAAAGCGACGTAAAACCATACTCACTCACTCACATATGTGGGGATGGTTTCAGAAAATTTGTCACGTGTTCCCATCTCAATCGGAAACGCTGCGCGTAATACTTTTGATGTATTATTACATATCTTGCCTTTAATGTAACCTATCGACATTTAACACTTGATATAATGTTTTACACTAGCTTTACTCTATATTGAGGAACATATACATCAACGAAATGCATCCACAGTTATAAAAGTGTGCATTTTTCATTTTACTTTCGTAGCAGTTTATGTACCTCTTCAACAATTTCATAGATTTTCAAATTAAGTTCGAACTTTCACTGAGCTGCATTATGTATTATATCTGCTAAAGCCTGTCCTACATATCATCCATAAACTCAAACCAACACTTCGACATGCAATCAAATCACTCGTCTTAAAACCAAGAGAAGAAACGCACTACATTTATGTATAATGAGAATAGACACATATCTCTGACTCTCTAAGCTTATTGATTTGTTGTTGTTATATGAGTATTCCAGTAGATTAATGTCTAGACAGGGAAGGCCAGAAGGGTTGAAATATATATCGCCACTGCCAACAAAAAATATATTTATCTCTTTGACTTAGTGAAAAAGTTGTATCAAAGATGTATGCAGTGCGGTGGTAGTTGAACTCAGTTACCACCTTTCAATCTTCTCGGAAGCAACGAATTTTAGGAACTCAGAAGAACGATGTTAAGCAGACAAAGGCATTTCAGATTGTCTTCAACATGTTTATATGTTAAGCCATTATTTCTGTAAAATAACGGGGCGGTCGGGTAGCCTAGTGGTTCAAGCGTTCGCTCGTCACGCCGAAGACCCGGGTTCGAATCCCGACATGGGTACAATGTGTGAAGCCCATTTCTGGTGTCCCCCGCCGTGATATTGCTGGAATATTGCTCATTGTAAAGTAACAGTTGAAAGGCAGCGGTTAATTAACCTACATTACGTTACATGAATTTAAATCTGATTGAATCACATTATCTGTGTTTCTGATTAGTAAATTGCTTGACTTTATATCTGATTCATAATGCTAAAAAGAATTTCTGAAGCGCTTAAGCTCACAGTGCTGCAAAGAAAGACTCGATTATTTACAGACCGCCGTCATATAGCTGGAATATTGCTGAGTGCGGCGTTAAACAACAAACCAACCAATCAGTAAAAGTGAAAGTGGGAAAGCAAGAATGAGCTGCGATTTTTCAGTGAACATGTACTGATGCAACTGTCACAACTGCCTGACGCGATGACGCCGCGTCCATTCCATTCGTGTTGTTTAACGCTGCACTCAGCAATATTCCAGCTGTATGACGGCGAACTGTAAAATAATCGTGTCCGGACCAGACAATCCAGTGATTAACATCATAAGCATCGATCCACGCAATTGGGATCGATGACATGCATCAACCAAGTCAGCGAGCCTGACCACCCGATCCCGTTTGTCGCCTTTTACAAGCATAGTCGCCTTTTATGGCAAGCATAGGTTGCCGTCGACCTATTCTACCCCGGAATCGTCAAGGGTTCCATGCCATTCCATTCGTAAATATCAGCAATAAGCAATAATCTCGATACCAATGCCCGACGGATTATTTCTCTGCAGCATTCAAACGACCGAGCGCAGTTCGATTACTTCAATATTTGTGGTTGATGGCGCCGAACTTCACGACGACCTGAATCTGTCCCTTAATGTGATTAATACTTCTCCTAATGACCTGCCAGTTATGTAAGTATACCATGACCTTATCTGGTTGGACCACTTCGATCGTACCTAACATTGACATACCTGAATGAAACCACTAACGAGCTGCATATACATCTGGAGACCATCCGGTGATAAGAATTCTACTTCATTTAGATCCATTGAAACCACGCTAGACTTGACCAGCCCAAACACTAGATACAGTGAAAAGGATCATATCGTCTACGAAAGGCTAGCAAGGCAATCCACTCTGTCATGATAGGGAGAGACAGGGAGGAGACATAGAAGCACTAGGGCACTCCTGTATGCTTGCAACTATTGGCCATTAGAATGAAGAGTTTGAGAAGCACTCTTTGGACCAGTGTTGACATTCACTCGTGGGACGTACGTGTATAGAGGTTATGCCTCAGTTCTCTTCACTATGTTGAAGGATGTGACATTTTATGAAGACATCGTCCATGTCCATTTAGCTGTGTATTACTGCTGACGAGTGCACTTGTTTGAATTTTCGATTACGTTGGAAAAAGTAGGGGAAATGGTTCATCCTGTTCAAATGCGTGTATTTCTTCCACACACCAGTTAAGTATTGTGGTGATATCTAGGAGATAGTAAATGGGGCAAAAAGCAGTTTTTTATTGGCAACAATTGAACAGACACTTTGTTAGCCTCAAGATGAAGTTTAAATAACAGAGAGTGAGTGAGTGAGTTGGGTTAAACGCCGCTTTTAACAGTATTCCAGTTACATCACTGCGTGTCAGCTTAATGTGGGAGGAAAGCCCGAAGTGATGCAGGTCTCAGACGTTTACCACTTCGGTGAAACCCACCAGCACGGGTATGGTACTGACAAACCTAGAAACATAATCGAGGCGAAAACCGGGATTCGAACCCAGAATCATAGGTTTCTGGCGCGCCCAAGGGACGCAACTGTGCACAGCGAATCGCAGCGCCTTAATTGTTGATATCGTTCTCCAACGGCGTTGTACGTTGGTCATAATATCGACCACTGGGTTATTTAAACGCCGCTGACATATAGCTGGAATATTGTTAGATGCGGCGCTAACCAAACAAACAACATACCATCAAGAAGACATTTTGAAAATAGTGCTAAATGAGCATAAATGATTGTTCAAATATGAAATTCATGAGGATACATTACCGTTGGTCTTTTGTCCCAGACTGCAAGACTACAATACAACATCATCATATTGAGAAAATCTTTCGCACCCATTTTGGAAAATCGGCGCTCCAAGAAGTGGACATTACGATAAAACGAATCCACTTTTATTAAAAAAATATAGTTTCCATTTCATGTCCTATTTCTACAAATGGCACTGTGTAAATGCATTATGACATGTATGCGTTATAATCAAATCCTATGCTAACGATACGGATTATAACGTTTTTGTCCTAAACGACATGACACACTCTGAACATGTATCGACAGTACATGCCAAATGTGATTACTAACGGGTATTTCCTTTTACGATCTTACGTTTATTTCGTGTCTCTGATATTATTAGACACATGATGGCTTCCCTACAATGGAGAAGTCGCACAGACTATATTAAGCAAAAAAACGTGAAAGGAGGGAGAATTTTTTTGTCGGTATCAGACATAAAACTGTGGTGAAATTGAACGATACCTCGCCGAATTCCACATTATTCCATGGGCGTTTCGTTCAGCTTTCCACAACATTTGGGTTATGGGGGCACTTAAACCGGTAATATTAGACACGGAGGATGTTCGCTGCGTCACTTTTTCTTTCATCAATTTTAATAGAATGTCTGAGAAGGAAATATATACTGTCTAAATGAACCCTTTTGTTAGAAAGCTGCTGCAGATGGTTCACTGTGGCATTAGGGGCATGCGCTAGATCCACAGACTTATGAGTGAGTGAGTTGGGTTTAACACCGCCTTTAACAGAATTCCAGTCATATCACGGCGTGTCAGCTTAATGTGGGAGGAAAGCCCGAAGTGATTCAGGTCTCAGACGTTTACCACTTCGGTGAAACCCACGAGCACGGGTATGGTACTGACAAATCTAGAAACATAATCGGGGCGAACCGGGATTCAAACCCACAATCATAGGTGTCTGACGTGCCTACGGGACGCAACTCTGCCCAGCCAATCGCAGCGCCTTAGACGACTGGGCCACCCATGTCCCCTCTTTTGTCATGAAAGTGTTCTGTATTTCTGTCTTCAATTATGACTCGATATTTCTGAATATTCGAGGATTCCGGTGACTGACCTCATGTCTGATATGGCCCTCACTCTATGATGGTTGACACTATTTTTACATCTTGGGACGTGGACCTTGATCTATACACAATTATATTATGTACGTGTGACTGTATGTTTACACTGACAGCCATACAACAACCAGCTGTATCGCGGAATAAAATAGTTCCTCAATAGTTCCTCAAAACGAGAGGTGAAACTTTTTTGTAGTTTCTTTAAACAAATGTACTCAAATAATATCCACATTAGATGAGAAAGGTCTGTTAAGAACGACCTCAGTAAGTCAGTCACAATAACAGCGCGTCGTAATACATTTACATCAAGTACAAGACGTCAAAATGACTGACACGATAAACGTGACGGGAGAGATTTCGGAAGTTGTTAATGAACCCATGGTGGTTACATGCTTCAGTCATCATTCATCATTGATGGCCGATTATTGAAAGGTGATTAAATATGTGTCAATTAGACACTAAGGTAAATTCATGGATTGCTGTAAACTGTCACTGTCAGCCTAGACACGGATCGAGTCGATACTACGATAGTTTGGAAGTGCATTTCTTCGTTTTGTTCATTTGAATGGGTCGTAGCGAGGATAATCGTGAACAATCATGCAGTCAAACTCCTTGGCGTTTCTCAATGTACACTGGAACGCTGAGTTTAAGATTAAAGGATCTACATGATCAGAAACAACGCGTGTGTATGTAATCAAGCTAGGGAATTCCCAGGGGTTTCCCCAGGAATGAGGAAGTAGTCCGTCAGTGTTTAGGTCATTTCAAGAACACTGTCTCGTGAAAAAACGTATGAATGTCAAATTGTGTCGACAATTTCTCGGGTCATGTGACCGACCTCTCGTCAAATGGAAAACCCGTATATCGTGTAAACTTCAAATTAAAAAACTATATAATAATAAACGAATATTCCTACTATACTATGACAAAAAAAACGTATATCGCTGACATGAATGCTGAACTCTACACATCACTTAAACACGTCCCCCAGCCACATAGATCTGACAAAGAAACGTACATTGCTGACATGTATGATGAACTCTGTCCAAAACCAAATACACTGAACAACAAAAGTTCCTGTGACATTGAATAAGATTTAATGCAAAGTTATGTTTTTTACCAAATCTGAAACAATTTCAGTTTGCAACAGATAAAACAATTTCAGTTTGCAACAGATAAAAGACGCCTGTAAGTGTTAAAATGGTTTCTGGCTGCATTCGTCTGTTGCCAACGTTGCCATAAACAATGAATAATTGCGTAATGTTGTTGTGTTTCTGAGTGGTTGTTATCAGCACGATGCTAAACAATACATATGGAATCCCGTTAACGCACACGTTTTTATACCTATTCTTGGGTAGTGAAATGCATGAGGCTTGCATAAAAGTCAATTTTTGCATGGAATGCATTCTTTTCTGTAGCAGTTGCGTTTCAGTGACTTTGATTCCATACATGTACTACAACATTGAAATCCAAACTTTACTGGTTGGAAACATACACTAAAATATTGGTGTTATAGAAACTTTTGTTGTTGAGTATTAGCAAAGAAACCTACATTGTTCATATGTAAACCAACTACGTTTTCCTCTGGACGCTTGATGACACTTTGGCCATTTAACATAGACAGTCGCAGTTGCAAAAGGAAAACAGCTCCCTTAGGATTCCCAGCCATGAATACATGTATACAAGTCGGGATCTGAACATACACGGCGCATAAATGTATGACCACTGTTTCCGAAGTACGGTTAAACAATTATTTTGTAACAAAGAAATAACTCAGTTTGACGTGTTCAAATATAAAGCTTTTTGTGGAATTGGATTTCTTCTAGAATACGTAAATGAGGCCTTTTAAGCTTCAACACAGGGTATCTCTTCTGAAAGCTGTATATCTTTTCTGTTAACTACGCACCGCTGATTGAACGATGTGTCCTTATAACGTAAACGTTATGTGAGGTCAGATGTACTTCTGCCTCAGTGACCATAGACATATACTCTGCAAAAAAAGAAACGCAAATCTGATTTTGTTTATTTTATACATCATATGAATAATCAACAGATGGTATGGTAATAGAATGTTCAAAATTGACACACATTGTCATTGACCAAGGTTCCAGATGGCAGACATGGAATAGTAGATTGTTAAGTTGAAGGGTCATCTGTTCTCAATATCTTGTATGGCTACCATAAGAGTCTAAGATGTATTGGCGTCGTCGTCCCGCGAAAGCAATCAGATCCCAAATTGTGGCCTGTAGAATGTTCACTGACTCTGCTTACAGTGCTTGTGCCTGCTGTCGGAGGTTATGTGATTGTTGCTGACGTGCATCCCAATAATAAATGTTCGACTGGGATTATATCTGGAGACCTGGAGGGCCACGGCACGACCTGGATGTTGTGATTCCCGAAAAAGGCTGTTGTCAGTCTTGCCGTTTGAGGTCGGGCATTGTCTTGTTTAAGTATGACGTTTGCTTGTTGCATATTGGGACGTGTGGCCGAAGAATTTCATCCGTGTAACGCTGTGCCGTTAAAATCCCCAAAACTGGCACCTTGTCTTTTTTATCAGTGTAGGAGATGGCTGCCCACATCATCACACTATCACCCCAAAATCCGTCCACTGCCTGTATGCAGTTTCGTTCACAACGTTCCCCGCGACGCCTGTAAACACGACGTCTACCATCCACACGGCGAAGCATGAAACGTGACTCGTCACTGTACTAAAGTTGTCTCCGTTGATGTCGTGGCATTACTCAGTGACCTTGACAACCTTGACCTAGCGGCCGACGATGCTGGTCAGTTAAAATGACACGTCGAATTGGTCGTCTAGCGTGAACACCTTCAGGGCGTACACGATTCCTTACTGTCTGGGTTGATATCCTACAAAATCATTGTATTGCCATAGTTATGGAACTGGTTCTTTCACGCAAGTTACCTAACCGTATGAAACTGTTCTTTGCTCTAGTAGTGATACGTGGTCGACCAGATGTGGGAAGGTACAGTGTTGTCCCGTGTGTCTGATATCAGTTCTTCAGTCTTGTAATGGTTGGTTGGTTGGTTTGTTGGTTGTTTAACGCCGCACTCAGCAATATTCCAGCTATATGACGGCGGTCTGTAAATAATCGGGTCTGGACCAGACAATCCAGTGATTGACATCGATCCACGCAAATGGGATCGATGACATACCAATTGCGTGGATCGATGATCATGATCTCAATCTCTTGTAATGGTGATTGGTGCCACAGCTGAAGATTATTCTCCTCTTTGCAGCCGGCCGACGGCGTTGTTGTTTTTGCTGTTTATTGTAATGGCAGTCTAACGAAACACTGACGTTTTAATAGCCCAACAAGTGATGATGCACGTGCATGTCATATTGGTGTGTTTCGGCGCCAGGCAGTGACGTGGTTGTATTTTTGCGATTTTTCGAACTTTTCACCTCACTTCTGCAGTACATCATTCTTTCCGTACACATCAATCCCAATCCATACAGAAAGGTCCAATTCATTTTTGGTATTAAATATTTTGTATGAATGTCGGCAACACTATATCAAATATTTACGACTTTACTACTTTTGCGTTTCAGTTTTCGCAGAATATAAACATGTCTTTCACGTTGAAAGAACGATTCCTTTGACGTTAGCCTTCGTCTCTAGAGGACAATTGAATCATATTTTAAAATGATCTTCTTCATCTTCAATAAATACCTTTTTTGTGACTAGTTCCACAGAGGTGATACATTTCCTTTTAAAATTATGAGCAAGACATGATTTTTGTATGAATGAACTTTAAAGTTTTATATTTAAAATATGTTTTCCTATTGTCAATAAAATTTGGTTGCTTCATGTTTAGTTGGTGTTTAAGCATATGGAATATTTATATGTCATGGATCATTATGTTCACGACACGAAATCAAAGGAAAACGAAAAGGTCCATGCATATCACATGATTATTTTCAGTAGATGAGTGAGTGAGTGAGTGAGTGAGTGAGTGAATGAGTATGGTTTTACGCCGCTTTTAGCAATATTCCAGCAATATCACGTCGGGGGACACCAGAAATGGGCTTCACATATTGTACCCATGTCGGGAATCGAACCCGGGTCTTCTGCGTGACGAGCGAACGATTTAACCACTAGGCTACCCGACCGCCCATCAGTAGATAAGAAAAATGTTCATTGTGAAAATAAATGCGACTAAACCCTTTCCATATTTATAAGATTGTACGATTCCGACTTTTCTGTGAGCATATGTTTATTAATCTATCAAATAATGATTGTACACGTTATTTGAGAAATGCATGGTTCCTGTCCCATCGGTGGCACGCATCACAGGCAAGTCCAAAGGCAATTCAATTGTGCACCTGAAGAAACAAGGGAAACACTTGACTATCATGACACATTTGGAAACTTTAAGAGTCCTTGGATGTCTTAGCCTTGATCAAACTTTTGAGCAAGCGTATGGCGCTTTGTGAAATCTTCGTACAAAAACACTGAATGTGATTAAGTGCACGAGTCAATTCAATTTAAAGTGATAGCGCATTTTGAAAATGACAGCTGGTGTTATTATAACGTCATCTGCATTTACAGCAAAGCACTTTCTGTGAAGTTTGGAACACACCGAGTATTCCCTTACATTCAAGAGTTATCACATAATCAATGACGGTAATATTATAGGCAACATCAACAACATTAACGGAGAATAAAAATAAATATGATACTCTTTCAAAAAGAGAATTGTTAATGCACATAAACTTGTTTTTAAAAGGGAATAATAACAGTTATTTTAACGTTCGTGCTTGACGTGTAAATGAAACGACAAAAGCCTTTCCATATCTAATACAAATCTCCCATGGGAACGTTTAAGCCATGGGAAAGTTACGTGAATATACATTTCGCATTGTCTTGTATCGATATCAACATCAAATTAGTTTTGGAACTTTTCAACAAAAACAAAACTGATACCATGTGGAGATACGTTAAAACAATATGATGGTCTGTTGTCAGTATAATCGATGGAACTGGGGATTTAGGAGAAGTAGCATGCTAACTTATAGTGATTTCATGATGGCTTGGGACCGTAATGAAACCACTTTGATAACTACCAAGAGGGCTCTCTTCGAGATAAATTATTTCTTAAAAACATGCGAATATCTTCACCGCCTTGGTTTGACGAAAGGTTATTTATCGTCCTTATTACTTCGGGAACCATGTCTTAAATCTTGGCAGTGCGCCATCAGGCAACAAAGTAATAATAATGTGTTGAGAAGAACAGCAACCATGCAGAGTGAGAGAGTATGGTTTTTCGCCGCTTTTAGCAATATTCCAGCAATGTCACGCGGGGGGACACCAGAAATGGGCTTCACACACCATGCAGAGTTTTTCGCGTAGATGAAGTCGGCTGGCCTGAAAATTAAAACAGAAGGCTTTCTGTTCGCTGTTCAGGACCAGTCACTTCCCACTCGAAACCGTTAATGTGTAATTTTCCCCAACATGTAACTAAAGTATGAAAAGTAGACTCGATCTTCTTAAAACCGTCTTCGCCATGCTTGTGGTTTTGACTCAGAGGTCCATCCACGGTGAGATGAGATGAGGGGAGGTGAAATGAGGTTTAACGAGATTAGTGTACTTATATAGCTACGTGCATGCACGTGTATGTGTGTGTATGTTTGTGAAATACTCCGGATTAATACCGATTTCATTGTGCTAGCTCACTGAGATACTATGCCGCAGATGAATGCCCCACTCAGACATGGAATACTGACTCCGAGACGACAGTCTTTGTTTTAGCCCTTAATGCCGTGAACCAGGCAGGGTAACAACGAGACCAACGTTAAACGTCTTTTGGCATGACGCGGGTAGGGACCACACCCCCGACCTTCCGCTCTCCGGATGGACGCTCTACCACTAGACCACTGAGGCGGCACTCCATCGGAACGACCGAGAATATGTAGAGGGCGTCCTGGAAAGCGATAAATATCAGATGTTTTCAGGCCGACAAACCTGATCTTTTCCTCTTTGATAAATCCAATTAAATCCATTTATGTCATTGAATTCTCTGTCCCGTTTAACACTAATGTGATTGACAAGATTCTGGGAAAACAAGGCAAATAGGCGTATCTCGCTTTCGGAATGTCACGCTTTGATCCCAATTGTCCGACTCCTATTTGTTCTCGGTGCCTTAGGTTTGGTTCTCCCCAATCTGTTGACTGCCATTGGGAGAGTACCCAGGTTTGCTGCCCTTCTGACACCCTGGGTAATGAAGAACTCTGCAGTGCTGGGGAGTAGATCGACACATTCTCCCACAAACTTCATGGTGGGTTCGACTGAGTAGCGCGTCCCATTCGCTGTCTGGGCTGCGTAAAGAGATCATGATGAGCCCATTCACCACCCTGACTGTGCCGGCATCACCCGAATCTTCTTTGCTGCATTTCTCTTTTCATCTGTATATATAAACAAGAGTTTGCCACTAACGTTGTTGTATCCCCCGACCTGTTACAGAATTTATGACTTAAATCTAAACAAACCCTAACCTTTTTTTAACCGAGGTGGAACTTGTCATGGGAATTGTATTGTATTGTATTTCTAAAATTTCTAAATAGCAAAAGGCACCAGTTCAGCATGTACTTGACAGACCTGCAAAGTTTGATGAAAAAATATTGAACGGTTTCTGAGTTATGCTCCGGAAACGAAACGTGCCGTATGGACGGACGGACGGACTTTGTTGGGCGGGGGGTAATAAAGCGACAAAACAATGTTTAATCTTTTTTGTAGTGTCCACCTACTACAACATCATGCCAAGACTTAACGAAGCACTGGCCGTATATTGTGTGAGTGGCGGGTGCTACCGTTAATGCAGTACATGCTACCCTTTTTCCTGAACACCTAATGTCATCGATCTATTTACCATTGCTACAACAATGTTTGCCTCTTACCCCCTGATAAAATCTGTGTTTTGGAAGACACTAGATACTGGTCATTCACGTTTCGAGTTTTATCGGAATTGATATGAATAATTTATGTTTTCTGATACCCATTCAAAAACATTAACTAGGACTATTTTAGCTAAAGATAAATAATTTGCTGCCTCATTCAAAAAAATAAGTGCACATCATATTAGTTTAGACAAATGTTTCACATCATGTCCTGCATCCTTCAGTACACCTTATAATACTTCATCTTAAATCATATAAGTATATAGCAATACATATAATTTCTTAAAAGAGTCACGATTTTTGTACAGCTTTTTATTCATTCATTAAGGCAGCATTATGCAAAACTGACTTATAAACAGCCAATAAAAAACATTCTGGGATTTTTGTATGGGGAATGGATAACTTTTCAGCCTAGATATTTAAAACAAAAATATCCAACAACTTGCAACGATGTATTTTTTGGTGGCAGACAATTTCGTTTTTTCATCAGTCTGAAGCATTATTATCACTTCAAGCGTTATATATGAGGGATTCACTCATAAGACGGATTTGAAGTAATCAAACTGTGGTTATTTTGGCTTCGCTCCAGCTAAAGTCTAGCGGATTATATCCTTGCCTCAGTTTTCTCAATAGGCAATGTGCTTAATAAATGTTAACATTTATGTATTGTAATCAAATCTAGTATCTAACCATTCAAGTCATCTATTCGTAGTGCCATGCTATAACACCGTGACTACAAGAGGTTCAGATTTGACCACCAACGCGTTCGGCCGTTTTATAGTCTACCAGCTGGTATCATTAATCCCACGTACGTGTCATTACTGGCCACATGATTACCTCCCTTCAACACGAAAAGTGTAAAGCTCTTCACAAAGACTTTCTTAAGGAAAACGTGCTTTAACATGAATGATGTACTATCGTTGTTACCTACTTCAGTTATAATAGATGTAGAAATGTTTTGATGCACATGATGGCATGATGAAGCCAGAAATATATATTCTCCACCTTATACGTCTTGGTACCTGCTGGATCTTCCCGAAGCCAAATACATTCCCTTATCGTGTTGGTTGGTTGGTTGGTTGGTTTGTTGTTTAACGCCGCACTCAGCAATATTTCCGCTATATGAAGGCGGTCTGTAAATAATCGAGTCTGGACCAGACAATCCATTGATTGATGTCATGAGCATAGATCCACGCAATTGGGTTCGATGACATGCATCAACCAAGTCAGCGAGCCTGACCACCTCATCCCGTTAGTCGCCTTTTACGACAAGCATAGTCGCCTTTTACGGCAAGCATGGGTTGCTGAAGACCTATTCTACCCCGGATCTTCACGGGTCTTATCGTGTTGGACTGACCACATAATTTGACACATAAACATGACACATTAGGAACGGCTGCACTAGTTATCAATCATTCATTTACAAATTCTATATGGAACAGAATGCCTACGAGGGAGAGACGTAGCTATTTCAGGAAACGCTGTTTGGTTTGTTTTCTTCTACAAGATCAATAATGGATTCCTATTACATATTTACCAATACTGAAATACATGGTACTTCTTGGTCGACAACTGAATATTTCCCCTAAGGACAAGCGTAGCTTGCTTACTGATCATGAAAGAATGGCAAATGTACCCAGACAGAACTAGTCAAGAATTCCAAGAATTATCTATATATGGATATCTGTATACTCATATTATACGCTATGTTCTTACGAAAACTCGTGATGGGATGGTTCGTTGGTTTGTTGTTTTACGCCGCACTCAGCAATATTCCAGCAATATGACGGCGGTCTGTAAATAATCGAGTATGGACCAGACAATCCAGTGATTAATATCATGAGAATCGATTCACGCAAATGGGATCGATGACATGCATCAACCAAGTCAGCGAGCCTGACCACCCGATCCCGTTAGTCGCCTTTTACGACAAGCATAGTCACCTTTTACGGCAAGCATGGGTTGCTGAAGACCTATTCTACCCCGGATCTTCACGGGTCCGTGATGTAATGAAAAATGTTTATTGATAATAAATGTTGTATATAACATTACTCGAATTTTAATATAACTATTTGATGGTGATTCATAATTAAACACATACTTATGGTATAGTCGAAATCGTACAATGCTTTTAGTAAAGATTTTTCATGATGGTTTTGTCGCCTCCATTTATTACAGATAAAAATGCTCATGGCGTCAATCACTGGTTTGCCTGGTCCACACTCGATTATTTACAGACCGCCGTGATGTAGCTGGAATATTGCTGAGTGCAGCGTTAAACCTATCTTTTCTCTCAAAGATTCGTAAATAAAAGGGGGCATTGAAAATTCTTTATTTGGATTTCATGCAGATATACATGTAGCAAGGGATGAATAACTGGAAATGAGGCAATATGGCTTCACTCTCCAGTGACATGTAACAAGTACTTGTGTCTGAATTTAATTGAGAAGATCAAATGTTACAAAGCATCCCAGCAGATCATGTACACAAATTATAAACAGTGTTGCCCCACTGAAATTGTTCTCTCATAGAACAATCGCATGTACAGTCCTGGCTCCGTTGCACAAAGCACTACGAATTTCCAACGCCAATATTTGTCGAAATCGTACAAATAGATAAAAAGATTTCTCCTGATGGTTTTGTCGCCTCCATTTACTACAGATAATAATGCTCAGGGCGTCAATCACTGGTCCAGACTCGATTATTTACAGACCGCCTTCATGAAGCTCGGATATTGCTGAGTGCGAACGATTGACAATCAAAATGAGTAGTATGTACAATTCTTCATTGTGAGTGGACCCGTGAAGATTCCGGGGTAGAATACATGTAGGTCTTCAGCAACCAATGCTTGCCGTAAAATGGGACTATGCTTGTCGTAAAAGGCGACTAACGGGATTGGTCAGGCTCGCTGACTTGGTTGATGCATGTCATCGATCGCCATTGCGTGGATCGATGCTCATGATGTCAATCACTGGATTGCCTGGTCCAGACTCGATTATTTTCAGACCGCCATCATATAGCTGGAATATTGCTGAGTGCGTCGTTAAACAACAAACAAACAAACACCAACCATAACACTAATGCTGACATACTTATTATCCATGATGACAGGAAAAACAATTACGTGCACAACGGGGCGTTAAACTCACTCGCCTCAAGGGTTTTATATCTTGTAAGAACCACCCAACATCATGTTTGTTCCTTTATTAAATCATTATTATTAAGATATGTCAATCCCCAAGTTCTGGGTTTTATTCAGTTGGAATCGCAATTTAAGAGCCGGTTATAAATTTGAATACCTTCATCAATCTAGCAAGCAAAAGTAATTATTTCATATTCTGTGTGCACATTATGCGAGGTCTAGACACTCTTATTGATCTGTGAACTTGTAGGACACATTGATTCACATTTGTAGGCATGACTTTATATTGAAAACATGTATGTTTAACTCTAACTCATTGCCTTAGGAGAAACGTATTCACGTGAGATGTACATGTGAGCTGGGATTCCTTATTTCAGATGTATTCCAAACAACTTTCTCTCAATTTGGGTTGGTAAATATAATTGCAATGACATAATCAAATCAATATCGTTTCAAAAATTGTTTTCCCTCAGTCTTCCGTTTCCTCGATGATACTGAAAACTAACCTCGCCATTCTTTTAAGTTATATCCAACGGGAAGAAGGATGCCTTTGCCCAAAGCAGGAATTCTAATAGTGATGCTGATATCTATGCAATGTCGTTTTTATAAGCAAGACAAACACAGCCGTTATTTTGATGTGATGTTGCCGCGAGTAAAACGTCTAT
The DNA here is from genome assembly GCF_022045235.1 of Haliotis cracherodii. Taxonomy (NCBI): domain Eukaryota; kingdom Metazoa; phylum Mollusca; class Gastropoda; order Lepetellida; family Haliotidae; genus Haliotis; species Haliotis cracherodii. Next base: position 5,715,075 of record NW_027266283.1, read on the forward strand.
CGTGAAGGTTATAATAACAACCCTTATTCCATTTAAACACACGTCTGTGTACTAAACAGTCAATTTTACACTCCGTTCATGTTTACAGGCAGTTCTATTCTGTTCTCCTGTGTTACCGATGTGATAACTTTTGAAAAGAAGGGAATAAGCAATGTTTGCGTGGCATCATGCGGGCTGTGCTCTGTTGTCATGGCGGTCAAAATGGCCCATCACTCGGACATTACACATTCAGGGTTTTGCTACTTTTCTTCTTTTGTTGTTTTCTTCTTTTGAACGCAACATTCAGCAATTTTCCAGCTATGTGACGGCGGTCTTTAAATTTACAGTCAGGCTCAGACGATCGAGTGATTGACTTCATAAGCATCGATCTAAGCAATCACGTGATTGTACACTATGAGGACGACCCATCATCTAAACAAAGCTTCCCTTGAAACAATCATACCAAGAGCTTGCATTAGTTAGGGAAATCCGCAATACATGAAAACTGATTTCACGACAATCAGAGATAGGACACTGTTTAAACAACATGAAGCTATGCGGATATCCAACGATTGCGTGACCAGAAGCTTGTACATGACGTTGGTGAAATGAGACGAACACGTTAGTGCTGCGGATTGTTACGCCATTCTAAATTAAAGCGATCAGAAGTCGTGGGCTAAACATTCAACCATAAAGACCCTTCCTTAACTGCTGGACAAAACAAAGTTTAATTTCATGTGTGATGTTGGCTAACGGGATCGGGTGGTCAGACTCGCTGACATAGTTGATGCATGTCATCGTATCCCAATTGTGGGGATCGATGCTCATTAAACCAATCACTGGTTTGTCTGGTCCAGACTCGATTATTTACAGACCGCCCGCATATAGCTGGAATATTGCTGAGAGCGGCGTTAAACAACAAACAAACAAACAAATTGGCATTGTCATACACATAAGGTTATACTCCTCTCGAGAGCTGAAATAGCAAATGACTTTCAAACTTTTCGTCTCTTTGCATATCTGTCTAAAAAGTAACCGCTTACCCAACAAATGTTTCGGATACTGACTAAACAATAGGGAGTCTATGTGGGTATCTTATTGCCTATTGTGATTGACAAGAATTGGTCTCGTGAGTTCGCGTGTTTAGGAATACAATGTTAAAACCCCCATGTCTTTAAACCCGTGAAGATCCGGGGTAGAAAAGGTCCTCCGCAAGGCCGCCCTCAGCAATATTCCAGCTATATATGACGGCGGTCTGTAAATAATCGAGCTGGACAAGACAATCCAGTGATTAATATCATGAGCATAATCCACGCCATTGGAATCGATGGTATGCATCAACCAAGTCAGCGATCCCGTTAGTCACCTTTTACGACAAGCATAGTCGCCTTTTACAGCAAGCATGGGTTGCCGAGGACCGATTCTACCCCGGGTCTTGAGAGAAAAGATGATAGGAGGGTCCCTCAGAGGAAAGTACAGTTCTACCATAGGAATAATGCTTGCATTTGTCGGCCATAAGAATGCAGATCTTGATCATGAACAGAGCTATTTTCTTGTTGGCAATACTCGCGTGTCAGTGCACAGGTTGAAGCCTCCTAGTGTCCCTTTTTCCTTTCACCATATCCAAGGAAGAGATTTTTGCCCAAGAGTTCTTTTGACCGGTGCACTGCCATATCTAACAGTTTCATTACAGCGGGGAGACATACATAGCAAGCACGCCATTGGAAGTTCTTAACTTGAATTGTCAACTAAATTGCTTGTTATTTCCCAAGCGCTTCAGTAGGCTTTTCGTTGTGATTACACCTGATGAATAAGCATGAAAGCCACCATTTGCTCTGACCATGTTGTTTTTTTCAGAACAGGACTAAAAGTTTGTAAGGTATCTTGCCCAAGCTTAAATAGCAGAATATGGTTTTTGATTCCCAACATTAATGCTATTCGGTTTTGGTGCATGTTTCAATTGAAAATTATTTCTTCCTCTCTCACTAGCAAATTGCCGATCTGTTTATTTGAGTTTGTGTTATTTGATCATTTAGATACATGACACAACTTCAATGCGAAGTTACAACACGCTAAAAGCAAAGGCAGACAAAGACGTCCGATTAACTGGACGGCGTCGGCAAGCAGGTTTTTTTTTTTTTGTATAGACAGACAGACAGACAGACAGATATTGTATTCCAGCCTCCCCTCAGATATGATACTAGTCAAAATTCTTAGTATTTTTTGTATATTTATATACTTATTTTTCAATGACAGACATTTTCAAGTTCTGTATTCTTTATACACAACAAATGTTTTCTTACGAGATAACAAAGAGGTTAATAACTGATACTGTACACCCTCATCCGTTCCGTCGAATCACCATCAACTACTATAACAGTGTAGAGTTACACGTATGGGGAAGTATCGTATAATGCCTGCACTCAAACCTGAGCTCACGATCCCAAGTCTGAAACATAACACTGAACTCTCCATACATTATGTCAAAGTTAAAACGGGGTGAAATTAGCATGGCCGCTCTTGTACAAGAAGGGGCACTTGGATCATATATGCTGGTAGAGTTCAATAAACATCATGTTTATTAGTGGGCCCTTTATCAAGATTCCATCAATGTCTACAAACGGGCTTCTGTGACAGAACATGCTTATGTGACACTGTTTTCGAGGTGGCATCTTTTTGTGTAGATATTAAATACAAAACGTACGCGTAGATGCCATTGGGAAATGTACATTGTTTCCATTCTAACATAACGATTTATCAACATATCAACATTTCGTATATACAATTAAAGATACATTTCTCTTTTGCTTGTGGTGTTTAGTCCCAAATGTGTTTACTTGAACTGTTATAATTAGGATATATTTTCAATAATGCGGCAATTTAAGACTGCCACAACTAGCAAGGACACAAGTGTCATTTTAATGTTCAACTAGATCTGTCCTGTGATGACAAAACTACTTATAGGCCAATGTCAGAGAGGCTTTTCATTACCCCAAATAAAGACTAAGTTGCCGTGAGCAGTGATCTGGTAGGTGCTTAATGATGAGTTGAGAATAGTGAATAGGTCTTGTTATATGTGTACCGTTACAAGGGCCCGCTTGTATATCACTTCCAACCAGAGGATTGGTCAGTTGGACAGATCATCTATTCTAGCAGTAGTCACATACCGACACGATATCTTAGTATGTTCTTGAATGATCTTAACCACCTCATATTCAAAACGAAAGTATTATATATTAGTTCCACTGTGGTACATTCTGAGGATGTTCTGTGGTAGCTGATGGCACAGCGACTATTTGCATTCACAAGAAAGTTGACGTCTACCCTGCTTTTAGCAATATTCCACCTGAAAGCGGGAACGTACCAATAGTTCCATGCATATACACATGAAAGCAGGTGGACGTGTATCACTGATGTAAAGGCGGGGTGGTATTCATAGTACATGTATGCAGAAGAGTGCACATAGATTCACTTGATGCACTATGTGAGTTTTGATATGATTCTTGGCATCATCGCTAAATAATACATAAAGTATCTGCACGATGTACCAGAAGCGAGAATACCATTATTCAAAGATTATTGCAAAATACTCATTCAAGTTAGTTGTGAAGAATTTATCTAAAGAAAAGTACATTACAAATAACTTCTTTAATTACTGTAAAGGTGACGTTTTGGTATGGATCCTAATACCGTTGTCAAGCAGGACATTACCGTTGTTGAAAGAAAGAGGAGTGTATTTCGATCCTTTTATCAAACTCATACAAGGAGTGAGTGGATATGGTTTTACGCCGCTTTGAGCAATATTCCAGCAATGTCACGGCGGGGGACACATGAAATGGGCTTCACACATTGTACCCATGTCTGGAATCGACCCCAGGTGTTAGGCGTTGTGAGCGAAGACTTTAACCACTAGGCTACCCGATTACCCCTTCTTACAAGGAAAAGAACAGTGTACAAATGGTCACTGTTTCCTTGTGGATAGGAGATTGTCTCAGAGTTACAAGGGTGAAGAGTTTGCTTTGCCGTGAACGTGTGCAGTCGACCATCACCTTGAACGGAGGCTTGCCTGCTGGAGTGCAAACAGAGGAGCGGGCTTTTTGTGCGATCAAGCGTGTAATTTTGGTAGTAACTTCCTCCAACAAGACCATATATGGAGCCTCTGTATATAAATGGCTCCGCCTCCGCTGTATTGTCCTTTCAGCCTTTGAAATTGATAGACAGGACAAAAGTGTAAATAAACGATATTCACGTTTACGATGTTACGATCTATCCAAATCTGCAAGGTTGTACACAGACATGAGACTTTCACTTCAACTGGAATCAATCTGTGCATACAGCAAAAGTAAATAATCAGACTCAATCTCTCGCAGAACAGTGTCCATATCTTATAATACCTTCAATCATTTGATTTTCAAAGTACATGTGGATGATTGCATTTCGGAAACTTTGGCAGCATTACGACAAATATAGTCTTTACTATACTGATAGTCAATCAGAATATAATTCAGTTTGGCATTTTGAGAAATGGATTTCAAGACAGGAATGATACGTTAGTTGATCGGGAACATGATGATTGGTTTGAACATCGTTAAGCACATTTGTCAGGACTATTTTGATTCAAAATGTACAACAGCCAATTATATTCATATCTATTTACTTCTATTCATAGCCTGAAGTCTTTGATATCAGATTGAAATGTTAGAAATATAACGCGTGTTTTATAACAATCAGATACTAGAAAGGCACGGTGGTATTTAAGATTTATGAAAGAGTAATCATATTCGATTAACTCTTAGCGTTAGCTTCAGTGGACCGTATGATTGGGACGTAAGTCGTAAACGATGTGGACATAATGCCAGCTCAATATTGCTCTACAAGAAATGTCAAACGTGTTTTTACCATGGAAAATCTTTTGCTTGAAAGAAAACGAAATCTTACTTCCGTTTGACACTTGTGAATATCTAAAGGCGGTTCCGATACTGTTCTTATTTTGAATGCGGATTTCAAGAAAAAATCTAATGAAGAGTAGCCGTGGACCAATAATGGTTTATGGTGCAAGTAGGCCCAAGAGCTATAATTCTTGCCACAATCGCTTGGAACTAAGACGCATGAGTTTTCCTTAATTTTCTGCATGACAAAACTATGATAAATGTAATATACTGTTTCCTGTAGGAAAGATTAAATCTTAGTTTTCTCTTAGATCACAGTCCCCATCTACTTCTAAATCTAGAACATCAGAACTTGGCTGGACATTGCGGAGCCAGTTCACTCTCTAATACAATGAAATTCGTTCAGGAAAATTACTGGCTCCGTTTTCCGCTTTTTCTGCATGGATCGAGTCGGAGTTTGATTGACCCACATTGACGATGTGATGGCGTCTCGATAATCGTTGACTTGGTCACTGTTCCCGTCAAGGCATCAATCTAAAGGAATTGGCGGCTTCTCTTTGCCTCTGATGTAAGGCGATTGGGTGTGTTCTTGCGGTCGAGAACAGTTTTTGAAGTCAAGTTTCAGGCTAGTAAGTTTAACAATACCATTCGCAGGGATAATGTTAATAATCTCACGGCACTTACTCATCATAAAAAAACTCAACTTTGTATGGCTACATTGTGTGAGGGAAATTAGACGCAGTTATCTCTTTTAAGTGTTGTATGGGACTCATCAATATTATTCGTAGGGATAACAAAGAGGTAATCCAAATAACAACACTATTCGTAGGGTTGATGTTGATAATCTCGGGGCACTTAATTACCTTGCATTGGAGTTTCCTTAACCAGAAGGTTTTGTTAAATCCATGACACAGTCACTCATGTTCTATTCAGTCACTTGCTGTTTTGAAATATGTCAAATATTGGCTGCCTCTTATCAATATTCAAGAATTTCGTTCACCCAGACAATGTTACAATATGTTTCGGTTGTTGAACAAGGCCACGTAAATTAAGTAACGAACCTTAAAACAGTCATTTTTACATTAGGATTTGGTGATGTCTGGCTCTTTCAAATATGTGGTTATAAAATTTTAAGATAAGTCAGCGGTGAAAAGACAGGTCAAAGTGATTTTTTAGAAAGTCGCAAAATGGCTTATTCTGAAAAGTTCCCAACATCCATTTCGTGTTAGAACTATTTTAGCTAGTATAACTGTAAATAGATTAAGGGCCACATTGACTCGTTTTCGGCTTAGTTCTCACAAATTAGAAGTTGAACGTGGGCGACATTTTGATATTCCTCGTAAATTTAGAAAATTTAAAGTCTGTAACTTAAACCATATAGAAAATAAACATCACTTTTTCGTTAATTTGTCCAGCTTGTAGCAATCTTCGGCAAAGTCACATAAAATCTTTTCAAATATTCTGAAGTTTGATAGAACCACTGTCATTGCAAGAGCCTGTTATCAATATGTATACAGCAAAGTACTTGTTTCTGTAAGAACACAAATACTCCTTTGAAAACATACAATTATGTTAAAACTGCTATTGTTAAAAAACACACCAAAGAAATATGTTGTAGTCTATACCGTCTGCACCTAAATACCATTTTGTTTGTGCAAAAAGGCACAAAGTACTGAATAAGTGTGAAGTGTGAAACCTATTTTCAGTTTGTATCTCCAAATAGCTTGCCCTATGTAACATATATCTCAATTAGATTACATATAACTGCACATGGCACGATGCGGACCTGTTGGCAATATTCCAGCAATATCACGGCGGGGGACACAGGTAATGGGATTCATACATCAATTTAACGAAATCCTATTTGTCTGAAATCTTCATCGAACTGTAATATGTAATTGCGAAAGCGAAGGGAACTTTTGTTTTAGGCCGTATTTAGCAATATTGAAATTATATGATAGCAGTGTGAAAAATGAGATCAAATAAGAGAAACCAGTGGTTGATAGCATGAACAACATCTCTCCAGCAGAGCCGGTGTGCCTGATATCAACATCTGGTTGTCTCGTCCAGCCTATTTACAAGCCGGTATCGCCTAGCTGGGAATATGGCTGAAACACCAAAAAGTATATAATAGCCACGTAAGAGGGAAACCGCCAGTGGCTCGTACAATTATTTACTTACATTTCTGTAATATTGAACAAAATATACACGGGATAACTAAAAAGAAAACGATCAATTCCCCTTCTATGCACAATGGCATCTGTTTCAGCAGATTATTGACGATGGGTATTCTCTGGTGTTCATGTTTGTTTTAATAATTACTTCCCACACCAAAGCCATAGATCTGGTTATGCGTTTTGTTCTTTAGGAGTATATATCCAAGATATTTCTGATATATAACTTCATACATATATATCTCATCTGATCAATATATAGTCTATCCCTTGGCAATTGTAAGGTACTTCAGCAGTTGAAACAATAAGTTCTTTAGTTGAACAAATAATATTCTCTTTTAAGCCATCACGAAGACTTCATCTCTCACTTTAATGTTGCTAAAATATGATATAGTCATTATCTTACGTCGGTTTATTGCATGTTTGACTGAAATTGGCCGGCATTAGGATCTTTATAAACATTTGATATGTATCTCCTACTTATACTTATATTAATATTTAAAGCTTAAACTTTGTCTGTTGTGAATGTGGCTCTTGGGGCACTAAGATGGTTGTTGTGTTTACAATTTCTGTTTTCAGAATAAAATGTCTTGGTTGATCTCTTGTTACTGGTTGCTATCACATTCGAAAGGCGACATATTATTCTCGAAACTAACACAGAATAGAAATACCCTGAAATGACCAACTTGAATGTTAAATGTAACACTACTCGTTGCAACACTATGGTTCACTACTAGCCAAACAGCCAATTCTCTTCCACTGATTTACCCACCTGAGCTAGAAATAAAAGTATAAGGATTCAGAATTTCAAAAAATGCTATCCACGGAAATGTGTAGATCTATGCAGTCTTATTTTACAGCTATAGAACTTCAAACAGTCAATATTTCCTTTATGTCGAGCAGAAGTGCCAGTTTTTGGTGTCTACATTTCACAACTTTTGAGGAACAATTGAGTTTGCTCTTTCAATAAAGTTTTAAAGAAGTGCTATCCGACTTTTGCTAAAAACTTGTTTTAGACAGTCACTGATTTATATGTTTAATAAGCCACCTACGATGTAGAATTTCACTCTACAGATCCTTTCTTACAAGGCCTTGTCGAGTTTCGGTTTGAAACAATATGCAGCAATGTGCAAAAGCCTTGAAACTACCAGATAACACCAAAAGAGAAACGTTCGAGTTGACAACACTTTTTCATGTCATCACTGCAACGTGAGAAACGGTTGACAGCAGGTACAGACATCGAAATGTTGAAGGACCACTACTTCAACATATTGATGTTTATACCAACACTTTTTATCGACACGAAAACACAAACAAAAACACAAGTATCGACATGAAAAAGTGTTCAAATGTTTACGCGTGCTTGTTTGTCACGTACAAGTCTACCTATTGGCAGTCAGCAGCTCAGCTGTTCCTGATCGCGATCAGCAGTGTACAAAGTACAAGTCGGAATATATATATTTGGGATATGACAATTAGACGTCTATGGGATAACACACTAAGCACACAGATCTCAGACATCGAGCTTCTCATGTCAATTGAAGAAAAGGAGTCAATAGGATAAGGGCAATTTGGGGGCCTAACAAACATCTCAAATTATGCGCAGTTACCGAAAACGAGATATAAAAGAGATATATGAAAATTATCCATTGGCGGATAACTGGGATTTGGTTGAACTAGCATTTTGTTGAACTTGGCAAAAATTATGTAAAAGTTCTATTTCGCGTAGTTGTGCAAATTAGTTTCAGTTGGAGATTTGTTCATGTTCAAATACTAGAAGAACACACATTGAAAAAAACAAGCATTTACCATCAACCATTACCGGGACTTGCAGTACCTACACAGTTAGCGTTCTTACTTAATAGTATACAACACGCATGATCTAAAACGAACAAGGGTTAATCCTCATTTGAACAGACCGTCAACCATTACCGGGTCTTGCGGTACCTAGACAATTAGCGTTCTGACTTAAAAGCATAAAACATGCATGAGATAAAACGAACAAGGGTTAATCCTCATTTGTACAGACCGTCAACCATTACCAGGTCTTGCGGTACCTAGACAATTAGCGTTCTTACTTAAAAGCATAAAACATGCATGAGATAAAACGAACAAGGGTTAATCCTCATTTGAACAGACCGTCAACCATTACCGGGTCTTGCGGTACCTAGACAATTAGCGTTCTGACTTAAAAGCATAAAACATGCATGAGCTAAAACGAACAAGGGTCAATCCTCATTTGTACAGATCTTATAACTTTTAAAACAGTTTCTAAACGGGTTTTTTATTATTTTTTTAAAAACATACAGATCTCGTGTACTATCAGGGCTCTTATATCACCTTGTCCTCTGTAAGCCTTATGTGATGTCACATGCCATGAACACCAATTTGACCAGCACGAACTGTTGTAGGACAATTAGTATCTGAGTACATGGCTCTTTCATCAATCACCATCAAGCATACCTCAGACGGTATCAGCTGAATCCTTTGGGTTAATGTGCTTTAACCTCTGGAGGCAAGAAGTTGATGAAATGAAAGAAAGGAAGTCGCCCAATCTATGATGAAATGGCTAGGAAGAGAGTTTTATGTATTTTGCAAGTGTAATACACAAGACAAGCGGTTCATCTTTGTTTGTCATATGTATTGTCGAAAGTATTTTTTCATGTGGGATGAATCCATGGCCATGTGTGTCATTATTAATCACACACAGTGCGCAAAGGTATGTCGTTTGTATCACTTGGTTACACAGCTTTTCCATTTAAAACTGAGAACTGAAATGGGGTCTAACGTCCCGTTCAAGATTTTTGCAGTATAGCGACAGGTGTGTATAGCTGCTTGTACTAGTCCGAACAAATGCTGATTTTATAATGCTTGCACACTGAGATTCCATTCCGCAGTTTAACATGAGTACCCCACTCAGACACAGTATTCACCCTCCTAGCCGAACAGTCCTTGTTTTAAAACTTAAATGCCGACCTCCAGAGAGTTGGGGGACGAAATACAAATTCCAACAAAACTACATGTACATGTGTACTTCAATCAACGCAGTTATTTTCATAATACGAACAATTTGATGAAGGTATAATTTGAGATTGAATTCCATGGATAATAAAACAATGTCTGTGTTGATAGTAAACGCCCACCTCTCACTGGGCGTTTCTGTCCTATATGAATCGTAATACATACGGTGTGATATTACTGCATTAATATTCGCAGGAGAACATGAACTTACATAGCTAATTAATGGATATGTGCAGAAGATGGCACATATTTGCTTTGAACTTGGATTAATGTATATGCAGGTAAGCAGGATACATCAACGTCAGTACGGTTGCATGGCCTCTAATAGTAAACGTGATGGTTTTTCTCAAACATCATAAGTCATCCGATATCTGGGAATTTTCTACTTCACTTTTCATCCTGTGTGTAATGTCTGTATCGTGATTTCGTTTACAGAGGATTTAACATGAAAAGAATGATTCTTCCACATGGCAATTCTGCCTCTAAGATTTCAACATGCTTCAGAAATAGTTTGTATGACCAAACGTACAATGATAGGTCAACGGACCGAAATATCTGTGTTTCATCGGGAGCAAAGATCAATTGAGAAGATCTGTTTGCAAGGAAGAAAGTGTAAATGTGCCAAAAGCCTACCGCTTCAAGTCAGAACCACACCACAAGTTAATGATCCTCAGACAATTACATTTAGATCCACTCAACACAACGGCCTGGGTGACGACAAGTAAGCCTTCTTCATCCTTTAGGAATAAGAAAGATAGTTGTGTGCTTTAGTGATAGTCATCAATGCACGTTGCAGCAGGATGATTGAAGAATCTGTCTATATACAATCGCAGCGGTTACAATTAGAAGTCATCAACCCTCGACAGAGTAAACCCCTAGCCTTGTCGTCAACTCCTCAAAAGCTAAATCATCTTTGATTGATCTGTGACCATCTCTCCCTTGCTAAGTAGGTCTTCTCTGGAAACAAAGAGATGCGATTTACGAGTTAGACTAATTCCAGATTAATTTGTAATGAAACGACCCTCTCAAATATGTGACTTGTTCACTCTCGTATTCCTATTTGTTACGAAGGTACCGCTGCCGCTCTCACTCAGACACAATATGATGACACACGTGTCATGTGAATTTGCCACGAAAACTGACATCTTAAATATATGACTTGTTTATAATCATATTTAAATGTATCAGGTGGCACTGGTCGAAGAGTTGTTTATGTATCATGCTAATGGTATAAATAAAATGTAAAAATAGTAACTTGAAAAAAGGTCAAATCATCTCAATCTACCACTAACTGTAATGTCTATTGCTTTTCTCAATAATCACTGTATAAAGCCGTGCCCCTAGTATATATTGAGAGGATACCCTGAGTTGGGGCTTCAATCCTGGATGATGAGACATGATATGGTGTGGCTCAACTGTTATCTCCAATTTGTTTTTTGTTTTTTGTTAGTTTCTTGATTAATGCCGAACTCAGCAGTGGCGGCCCTTAATAATCGAGTCTGGACCAGACAATACAGTGACAGACATCATGAGGATAGATCTACGCAATTTGGATACGATGACATGCATCAACAAAGACATGCATCAAGCAGACCTGACCACCCGCTCGCGTTAGTCGTCTAAGAAGACCAACTCTGACCTGGATCTTCACAAGTGATAACCGATTGGCTGAGCAGTCACCAATTTACTGTCCAATGAAGTTGAAAGTTATACGTAGTTCCAACTTAAAAACGTAAGCACATAAATGTATATTCAGTATTAAACATTGTCATGGCAATCACATGGAAATGAAGCGTCATTATAAGTGAGGTGAAGGAAGTAATGCCATGTTGAGATGCACGAAGGACTGCTTTGGGGAACACATCAATGTCCAACTGGACTAGCTCCTTTACGATATGGATGATTCCAGGAGAACTGATTGGTTTGTTCATTGTAAAGTTTGCATAAATTGAAATCTTTCTTTGAATTGTCCTTACTCGCCCTTGACAGATTCATGTGTTATAATGAGGTCAGCAGGAAGGGACAGATGCCGTCCGTCTTGCCGCCAGACTAGCTCACATCACCACGTAGGGAGATCAATGAACGCCTGTGATCTCTGAGATTTCGAATTCTTCTTCTGAATTATTAATTTAAAGAACTTAAAAGAAATGTTTGGAAAATGTCAAAGGCCCTTTGGGGTCCACTAGAACAGAAAATGTTGAAGTAGGAAAGATTTAAACAGCATCAGAATTGAAGTCTTTAACTGTTATTGGAGGAGTTCCCTAAACAGACACGTGTATAGGCTTATAAAATAAACAAAGCCAATGATGATGATCATGTCTGCTTAGTAACAACAGGCCCCAAACATACGTTCTGTTCTACCTATCAACGCCATAACGCAATTCAAACACAGTACATGTATAATATAATAGACACATCCTTCAATCATCTTGCTACAACGTGCATTGATAATATAAATATTTAGAAACATTCACATATACGTGTCCTTCATCTTCCATTTGAGTGAAGACAGATCCCATGTTGAGCAGTAGAACATACTGATGTGAGAAATGAAGGTTTATATTCAGTCGAGCTGTCAACGTTCTTTGTCTTTTACCCTTAATGCCCAGTGCGAGGCAAGATAAAAAAACAAGTGACATCTTTTTACGTCTTTTGGTTTGACGCGACTGGATTGACTTTGATGGTGAAACGCTGACAACCGTATAGATATCATAGTCAATTCTCTATATTCTTAAAAATTGGTCAGTCAAAAGCAGTTTCCACATTCAGTGTCTCCTCCCACTGGTCAGCTACAGATATACATTTGTACACATGCAGGTCAGATCAGTCAAAAGCAGTATCCACATTCAGTGTCTCCTCCCACTGGTCAGCTACAGATATACATTTGTACACATGCAGGTCAGATCAGTCAAAAGCAGTATCCACATTCAGTGTCTCCTCCCACTGGTCAGCTACAGATATACATTGTACACATGCAGGTCAGATCAGTCAAAAGCAGTATCCACATTCAGTGTCTCCTCCCACTGGTCAGCTACAGATATACATTGTACACATGCAGGTCAGAGCCATGTCATGTGCTTACGAAACACATGGATTTGGGATATAAAAATCAGCTTTCTCATAATGCTTACAGTTCACAACGAGCTTATACTGAGGACGTTGGAAATAGATTTGTGAGACAGGTGTAATTTCACAGGGCATTGGCATCAATGACATCAACATGAGGCTGTTGTCCGCCCATGTGGGTTTCATCACACGACTCTTTCATCAAACCCAATCTCAGACATTCAGCGGACTCGTTTTGGTCAATTGGACATAACCTCTTTTGGAAAAGGAACGACAGAGCCAAATAATGATAAATGTCTCTGAGGATATGTTAGGTGAACATGGTAAATCCCTACCCTGGAAGTACCGGAGTTTAGTTTTTTGGTTTGGTTTGTTGTTTAAAGCCGCACTCAGCAATATTCCAGCTATATGACGGCGGTTTGTAAATAATCGAGTCTGGACCAGACAATCCCGTGATTAATATCATGAGCATCGACCCACGCAATGGGATCGATGACATGCATCAACCAAGTCGGCGAGTCTGACCACCCGATCCCGTTAGTCGCCTTTTACGACAAGCATTGTCACCTTTTACGGCAAGCATGGGTTGCTGAAGACCTATTTTAACCCTCACCACAGTTTAGATACAAACTTGCGACAACTATGTGATACGTGATGTTTTTCAATATCTTTGATGGTTTCCAGATATATGAACCCATCAAAAGGAAGGGAATTTTGATAATACTCCCCAAACCATGTAAACACACCATCATTAACAAGATTTAAGAAATGTCAGGATTGATATTTTCTTCAGCAATTCATTGTCGTCTTTGAAGCACTTGATTGGCAGGAAGGCCTCAGGGGATTACTAATCCCAGCTTAGCCCAGTTTCACATCAAATTGAAACCTAACATAAAACACTTAGAATTGCAAACAGTCTTTCCCTTAATGGAATAATTCATATATATGAGATGAAAACAAAAGAGACAGTATGGCACAAATGCCTAGATGTACTCATTATTGAAAGCAGCACATTCGGGGGCTCATAAGAGGTTTTGCTTTTAAACTGGTTAAAACTGTCGGGCAGCCCGACGTCTCTATGCTACAATTGTCACTTGGTTTGGTGTGGATGGAACTACGAAGTCCCACCTTCCTTGGACTTTGTTAGAAACTGATGCAACTCTGTGGTGTCAGAGGCAGTAAATTCCTACATTAAAGAGTCCTCCCCGACGCCAGATCGATAAAGCGACAAGGTAACTCTAACGAAGGTAATATTCATCCCTGAGCAGTACAATCTGTTTTCTGTTGTAATCTTCGGTCACTCACTCTCAGTCAAATGGTTAGGTTTTTGTCATATTAACGTCCGCGATTGACAGACACCACTAACTCCAGAAACTGCTTCATGTAAAGAAAGCCATAATAAAAAGTTCTTTTAAGTAAACTTCCGATCGTCTAATTGTTTAGATCATCTTGAAATTCATGCGTTCAACATCATGACCCAATTCTTACTATTCCACCAAAGAATATTAGCATCGTGCTTGATATTGATGGGATGAACGCTAATCACATAACGGTGAGGTTATTACCTGCAGTTGTATCAGTCTCGCACACTACCATCATCTCGCTGTTTGTTGTACAGACACTACATGGTGGCTACTTTAAATCGAAATAATCACAGATGTTTATTCGTAATCACACAACAGAATCCGTTTACATTTAACAAACGTTACTGTCCAAGGCATACGGAGATGATATACGACTATGATGGTCACTTGGGTTTGCAACTTTTCCTTGTATGGTATTTTAAGAGTACTTGTTTTTAACTGAAATCCTCCTCAGTTAAACCTGACCTGACGAATATTCTTAGGAATATAAAATCCTCCTCAGTTAAACATGACCTGACGAATATTCTTAGGAATATGGAAGGGTTTTGTCGCTTTCCTAACATGCATTGTACCTACAGTGAAGTATTGTGATCTTGACGTAACTCATGGCAGAGTAATTTCCATATATTGAAATCGTTTCTCATTTAGTTACTCCATGAATCAAATCTTGTATGAAAGGTAAGAACTTCAATTGTTTAGTGGAGTAATCAATCGTGAAAAGAAAATTAGAGCCAGAATAAAAGGACACTTTGTCAGGTGATCAAAAGATCCATTTGGGAAACAGTTCATGTGTCTAGAGATCTATCGCTGGGACTATTTGTTCGTTTATGTAGGCGTTTGTCCCAAATAATTGAGGCTCTAAATCTGCCTGAACGGAATGATTTAGCAAGTCGCCCTTAGGAACGTGTTTGATGGAACACCAGTGCAATCAAACTCTATTCAATGGAGAGCAGTATTAAGTAGGTGTAACCAATGTCATAGCTCTATACAATTGTGTCCATACGGCAAACGTAAGGCATTCAAATGTCTAAAAGTCGTGTTAAAGCGGTATTTATGGACTGTTTGCATAAAGCTAAAGATAGTTTAGGGGTCAGATTGGCTCACAGAAGTATTTATTTTTATAAAATTCAACTTTGGTTTTATCTAGTATTGAACGACTAAGAAGCGAAGCATTGTAAACACCGCTTTGATTGCTATTTGTTGATCAGTTTAATTTCTCCAACATGTAAAGAAGTGGTGGAGTAAGCTACGGCTGAAGAGTGTGTCGTTTACATCTTTCCAGCCGTTCCTCGCAATTGAATAAGGAGGTCGGATTGGTAACGATTAGTTTTGTCAACTTTCGGAGGGTAATTGCACTTAATAATGTTAACTCTGTTCAATCAATACTAACAAAGTGCATTCTCATCTGGATTCATTAGATACATCAGTTTCTGAGTTGGCATGATTCTGACACTCGTACAGACATAGATGTCATTTATCATTCTCATCAAATAACCGTTGTGTTTGAATACAACTGGTTAATTGAGGGTAAGTGTCCTTGTGTTCGTCGCACACCACAACAGGCGAACAAGGCCTAAAGTAGAGTATGTCGTAGGCATCTACGACTTCAAGGAAACACGTAATATTTTCTAGGAAAACGAACAAAGGTAGAAAAAGGCATACTTACAGTGGTAAATATGATATGTTTTAGGCAAAAGAATAACGTTCAAGCTGAGAAGAGAACATGAGCAGATATTGAGTACTCTTAATATTAACCTAACATAATGACAAGACGTGTTCTGACCCCGTTTCAAAAGGAGGGACAGTTTCTTAAGAAGAGTAGCGTGTAGATCCATTTACTGAGGCCGCAGAAAGAGCATGTTCGATTGAATCTCAAAAGTGTTACAATGTCGACACTAAAGACTGGAGCTGCTGGAATATATCTCGACATGAAGGGAAAGTTGAAATTCTGAATCTTTATGCCTATATTAAACAGATGATGCGGCTTCACCTGTCTCTTTTATCAGTTGTATCAGTGACAGTCACGTATTAAGGAAAATGTGGTAAGTCACGACTTACACATGTATTTACGTATTTAATGGTAACAGCCACCTATAACATTGACAATCTTGCCTGCCTGTCGTCTTCATCTCCATAATTTGGTCTTCAATGTTATAAGCGATCGTTCTTCACCGCGAGGTTATGAAAATCACTAAACAATCTTTCTATGTTTATCATGTATAAAGGAGATTCCTTTTATGCTTTTTCTACAAACGTGTCTCTGGACTTTCCATACCATTTAACAGTATCTACAGAGGAGAAATATAACGAGAAAGCCCTTTACAACGGATGTGGTTTGATGAGGGCATATACGTGCATGTATTGACACTCACTTATACCCTACTCTAAGGGTTCCAATCTATTTCAGACATTCGTGGTATATCCAAAACCAACCGCATGAGCCATCAGAGAGCACTATCTCTGTTTCATCTGAACATTCCTGATCAACCATCACCTCTTTCTCCAAGCCAAATAAATGATTGCAATTATCCTGCGTTATCCGGTTTCCCGTCGACGCTGACCCATTCCCCTGCGTTAGCGTAAAAGCAGGAACAAACAGTTTCGGGAAGATCTGTGTGTAAGGAAGAAAGTGATACTGTGCCAAAAGCCTACCTTTTCAAGCCAGCACTACACTACAAGCTCATCATCCCCAGACAATTACATAGAGATTGACTCAACACATCTGCCCCGTCGATAGCAAGTAATCATACTTCATCCTTTTTAAATTAGAACGTTATTTGTGCGCTTTAATCATCGTTGAACGTTGGAGGTGGGCTGTTGAAGAAAATGTCTATGTACAAGCAGAAGGGGTACGATCTGAAGTAATCAGCTGTTCCCTGAGTAAACCCCTTAGTCTTGTTTTCACCTCGTCAAAAGCCATTCCGTCTTTGATTGCTGCGTGGGGTTCTTTAGTCATAGTCAACGTTGTTCACTGGAAACAAGTAGATTGGATTTACGAGTTTGACTAACTTTGACCCCTGATACAGTTCATTATTAGGTACATGGGTCGGCCCCCTGGTTTCAAAGCTATGTGAATATATGTGTGGTGTGCTTGCCTCCCCCAGTTGTAACAGGATCTGCTGATCGTGAGCTGAAATCTCAGGTTCCCACACATTTAAGTTTTACCCTTACTTCTTAGGTGGGTGCTTGCTATGTTTCCAACATATTACATGTTATATTTGAAATAATAGTATCTCTAAACACAATTAATGCACCGACTTCCAAGTTTAATTGGCGTGGTAAAACAGTCGCCTTTATATCCATTAGGTTATCCAAGTAACTCATCCAATTAGCCATTGATTGGAAGACCACAGATTCCAGCACATCAGAGAGACAGGCCAACAGGTCTCTCGATACATACATGACAGACACTCAGTATTTGTTCTTCCATATGTGTTAGATAAAATGAGGATGTAACGTGTAAATATTGAGACAGAAATTGAAATGACGATGCTCATGATACGGAATTTGATTTTTTCATGAATGGGTTTTTTACAGGACTGACTGTTCACAGACCGGCTTGGCATGGCGAGAGTACTGCTGTGTGACATAAGGCAACAAACGATCTCTTACTTTTGTAAATTTGTTTAATCGGCGCATGCTACATAGAGCAGGGCATGCTTAACCTTTTCGAGAACACATGGCGTCATTACTGAATTTCAGTGATCCATTATTATAATTTTCACCACTATTTCACCTTTTACGCCAATTGTTTTGGAAATAATCGAGACTGATTATTTTGTGGCGTAGACGTTTTATATTTACGATTTAGTGAATACAGACTTTTTTCTTTTTGAAGATGCCAGTACTTTATTCATCAAACTCCACGAGCCATTGATACTGCAGCATCTAAAATGCCTCTTCAATTCGATGTAGTTGTTGTGCTGTGAAACCCTAATAGTTCATACAATGCGGACTCAATTACTTGACACACAACATGATAATACTGTGTGATTTCCCTTTACTGTTTCAGTAGGATCGGGGTCATACAGACACTTGAAATCCTTAACTTATTTTCCCCTAGGTGCACACCTAACTTAGTGAATTACTTTTAACGTTGCTTTCAACAGCGATCCAGTTATATCACGGCGTGTCAGCTTAATGTGGGAGGACAGCATAAAGTGATGCAGGTCTCAGACGTTCACCACTTTGGTAAAACCCACGATCTGCACAACGAATTGTGACTCCTTGGACAACTGCCACCCATCCGCCAACACATATCGCTCCCAACCTAAATAAGAGTATATTTCATTAATATAGGAAACGTTGTAATATGCCTACGAATCAACATAGAGATTTACTCAGCCGTCATCAGTGCCAACGTGCATTGCTGAATAAAACACGCAACTTGCGTTCTTATTTGAACGGTACGTAGTGTCATAGTTACTTGCTGTCGATTATGGAGTCGATCTTATGCAATAATTTTAGGATCACAAGCTATGATTGATACATTTTGAAAGTTTTACCCTTAAGACATTGAAAGCTGTTACCATGATCACCCAACATTCCTGTATAAAGAGCGTGCTCAGTGGGACCTCTTGTACCAGGCTTGTTTCCCGATGTGTCATGAACGTAGGGAAATTTGTCAGCGTCAAAACGAAACTGGGTGTTTTGGGGTAATTACAATCATATACATGACTTGGAGAAAGAAGGGATGGTGGAATAGAGGTGTCTGATGAAATGGAGGTAATGCTCTATAACCGCTAATTCCTTTGGTTCTTGACACACCACGGATGTCTGAAATATGTTGAAAACTTTAAGGCAGAATCAAATTGGCAATACATGCACATGTATGCGGTAATCTGAGCCTATTGGCGGTGGATTTCTCTTTAATCTGTTCTCTGTATCTGACATTAAATGGTACTCCATGTTGACTTTTGGCTCAAACGTCAAGAAATAGCCTTCTAGGAAGGAACATGAAAGGAATCCCCTATTTACATTACAGAGATAGAAGGCTCGTGTAATGATTTAGCAGACCTTATGTTAAAAGTCGATGGCTTTTACGATTGAAGACACTGACGTCATATTGAAATAACTTATCCTGCTCGTTTGTGTTGACATGCGCCCAGTACAACTAATGTGTGACCATTGTTCCATGTGCTAATCATGAAGCGATGCAGCATTGCAGATTTGTCACAAACTACATTTACATCATAGTTAATGTGTGAGTGAGTAAGGTTTTACGCCGCTTTTAGCAATATTCCAGCAATATCACGGCGGGGGACACCAGAAATGGGCTTCACACATTGTACCCATGTCGGGAATCGAACCCGGGTCTTCGGCGTGACGCATAGTTAATGTGAGGACGAAATGAAAATATACCTTGGGGCGTGAACGATAATCACTGGGTGAGGGATTATGAACCAATGGTCCTAATTGGGGATATGTCACCAGCACAGCGCTGCTTGAATAGATAACAGATGACACACATTGGACGGCAATTACATTTAATGCGTGTTCTTAATGATGGTGTGAGACGGTAGGAGCAGAAGTTGGTGAAATGTGCGAGAACGCCAAGTCCCCCGAGTGGGTGTCATCATTTTAGAAAGGTTGGAAATGAAAAATACACAGATGTCAAAGTCAGAGAAAACATTATGTCAAAGAATTTGTGCTGATGACATGTACAGCCATGCATGTGGAGCCGTCTCTCTCTCTCTCTCTCTCTCTCCCTCCCTCCAGCTCTCTCTCTCTCTCTCTTTCTCTCTCTCCCTCCAGCTCTCTCTCTCTCTCTCTCTCTTTCTCTCTCTCTCTTTCTCTCTCTCTCTGTGGATACGTTCAATAAGAAATAATGGCTCTCGGGAAACGAGGCTTGATCTGGGCCTTGTACATGTGTGTAATCGAACTATCCTTTCCGATCAAGTTGTGTCCTAATATTAAAGTTGATATATGAAAGTATGCACAATATTGTTAAATTCGATCTTGGATTGGCATGATGCTAATTAACACGTGCAAGTAAAAACAAATGTTGAACAATGAAGACAGGGCAAAGCAAAGGAAATTCTGTACAAATAGGTTTCTGGATTTGAAATTCGACCTTTGGGATTAAAAGAGCTGAGCTGACTTAACATTCAAGACATTCCAAATAAGTAGTTTGAATCCTGGTGTACATTATGCTCAAAGCCTCTTTTATTACACCAGGAATATTTTCATTAGAGTATCTGTTGCTTTCTAATGACAATAGATCCGATAGACATGCCACAGATAAAATGCCAGGAGTTATAAATACTTGTTCGTTACATATGTTTCACAAACAACTACTAAACGCATCCATGTACAGACACCTCTCCCAGGATTGCATTGCTTTATAAATAAATGACAAACACAGGTTTGTTCAAGCATCAATGCAACATTCTTATTTAAATGGACCTACGTCTTTACCAAAAGAAATAAAGCCCCAGTTCCGTGCACCCTGTTTTATCTTCAACAGTTCTTCTCATGTGTGCATTCAATGTCAAATGCAATGCAGCTATCACTGCGGATACCTGTTCAGCAAAACCTGGCATTGCACACGCTGATACAAATGTGCCCCGCGCCATCCTGCTTTTCAAGTCTGTTTCCAAGTGGACGGAACAGACACTGTAATTAAAGTATCTCTACAGGTGAGCAAGAGTCTCAGAGCGCATACATAATGCACACCAGGAATAATGTACTTCCTTCTTCAGCACAGCTGGCGCAGAACTGTTTAACCCTTAACAAATGAAATTCAAAGGCACATGTCTTTATAGATTATTGGTTATGTCATCACAAAATGGGTAATAAATAGATTATTATTGTCGTGTGATCAACAGGACACTGACACAGAGTAATTACGTTTGATAACATCTGACCAAACATGGGTGAGACAAGGTAAGAGGAATATATATAATTTACAACAGACTGCCATAGTAAATCACTGTCCTATTCACACTACTGTTCAAAACAACCCATGGATCGCCATCGTGGCGCCACAAAGTCACCTTCCCAGAAAAAAGGCACCACGCAGTGGTATCAATGGAATTAATACCAGTAAATAAAAATGAACAGATCGTTTTTAGTTTCAACAAATTCAGTAAATGCACTATCGTGTCATTGGATTTCTGGTCGATCACTTGATTGTCTGGTTTGCTCTCAGGCCACCGCCTCATGGTAGGAATTTTTTAATGATCCATTTATATATTTTTCACGACTATTGTACTTTGTACGACGAACAGAATCTGTTTTGTCGGATAATCGAGGGTGGTTATTCCCTTGCATTGGCGTTAATTATTTATTTTAAATATATGAAATACCAACCCATCCTCGGTTAAACATCATTTTCCAGCCCTGTGAAAAGACACAATAATAATAAACGCTACATGACACTGGGGGAAATGTTGATGAACGCCTAGTGTTGGCAAGTGGTGAGGTCCTCGATGTCAGCGGGACCTGGTCGATGTCAGATATGTCTGTTAATGCTGCGGGTCGTCTCATGTCAGGTCTGTCGTCAACAGCGACGTTGAGAGGATGATGGTCGTCTCATGGTGACAACAGTCATCCAGAAAGGTAGACTCGGGCTAACAGTTTGGCTTTAGAAGTAGATGATGTCAGGAAATTGCCAGGTTATTCCGATGTATTTTTACAATGCGAAGACAGCCTTGGGATTTGATGTGTTAAGTTATATAAATAGATACGGCAGTGTCTGATCGTTCATAGAATGTGTAACCTGACAAGATCTGGTCAGAGTAAAATTGTGCATTTAACGTTTTGGATAACATCCATGTATTGCATTATCTTAACGTTTCAATGCTGCTTCCTGCTTTTTCAAACTATAAATGAGAAGACGTCATTTATGTAGTTTCGTGTTCTTCTTGTTAAGTTAATCTTGGTCATGTTCTCGATTGCCACCTTGGTTTACGATACGGGATCCATAAAGTACTGTCACATAGTTGTAATCAGTGGTCCACTGTCACTGTCAGTTGTCAACTCGGCCAGGGACGTGTTCATGACTGGCGGTTCCTGATGTTCTTAGGATCACAGAAAACATAGTGTCAAGACCTGCCCATATCTACTAGAGTGCTAGTATTCCATAGTGTCAAGATCTGCCCATATCTACTATAGTGCTAGTATTCCATAGTGTCAAGATCTGCCCATATCTACAACAGTGCTAGTATTCCATAGTGTCGAGATCTGCCCATATCTACTACAGTGCTAGTATTCCATAAGGACATGGATATTTACGAGGATGCGGATTCAGAGTTTCTACATTAGTCTTTCCTGACCTTTCGCATCTTGATAGCAGACAAAATCCATAAATATGGCTTTATAACTGGGTTCCATATATCAATTCCAATATGAAAAAGTATGGCTATTAAGAGTTTTTTATCACATTTTCAAGGACAATATCGTCTTTGTAAGAGGATTACGAGATTGAGATGGGAGGCTTTCATGGTGAAATACCACATTATATATATGTCCTGACACATACACTGATGAACTATACATACTGAATAGATAGATAGAAGAAATGCATATACTGAAGATGATTTCAGTGAATGTCTTCAGTTTGAGCCTGGACTGTCCAACTAGTATTCATAGTATCACCTAATGTAAGTCATAGTATCACCTAATGTAAGTCATAGTATCACCTTATGTAAGTCACAGTATCACCTTATGTAAGTCATAGTATCACCTTATGTAAGTCATAGTATCACCTTATGTAAGTCATAGTATACCCTTATGTAAGTCATAGTATCACCTTATGTAAGTCTTTATTCAGTACGTAGTGTAGGCCCCAGGCCAATGCCACATCAAAGTGTGTGCACAAATGAGAGATAATATACATGTAATAAACCAAGCTATTCATATGCATGACGATCTAAGGCGCAGAGCTCTGTTGACACAAGTGGCTAAGTTTTGCAGAGTCAGTACTTTCACTGACGACATTAACATGTTAAACTTATGTGGGGATGGATTTACATAGAATTTCTGAGGTATGTACTTATATCTCAGGTTATGATATACATTGTATATCAAAAGAAAATCGTATTCATCCTCAAAATATTGACGTGTATATATTAAACACAATCTGTCTGCTTCAGGCGCTCTACTTTATCTGCTGGTCTCAATTCTGAGCTGTGTAAGCAGCATCTCAATTGAGCAGGTGCAACACTAATTTTATTCCTAAGTATATATTTCTATGCCAATTGAGGCTTTAAATTGAATACATGATGGCATTTTAGAGCTTGATGCCAGGGCTGCATCTTGTTACCACTTAAATCTAAAATGAAATGCCGACAAAAAAACATTATTTACATACTGCTGCTCCCACATGAAGCCAAATCCCAAATAAATAAAACATCTTTACTTTGGAATCCCAAATAAATAAAACATCTTTTCTTTGGAAACCCAATAAGCCTTTTCCATTTTAACAATCTAATAACAATCAACTATCGAATTTTCTCACAAATCTGAATTGTGCCTTGTTACTTATTTTTCACTAGCCTTTGTAGTGTCATGTCAAAATTAGACAGCAGAACAAATATTTTCAGGGTTATATTTATTACCATTGTTTTATTCACTCCATACATGATATGTTACAATTAACATTTGCTACATTTGATGCAAAAACTAAATACATCCAATACATTTAACAAAAATAATAATTATGATGTATCTTTTGATACTATTCTGCCTTTGTTATACCAGGACTAAATATATCTTTGCCTTCTTTAAAGGTGATCACTATCCAATCTAACATCATGCAACAGGCTATTCTGGGCGTGTTTTTCTTCACAAAGAAAACAAATCACAAAACATAGTGATTCTAAAACACATGCTCATGATATTGAAAGGGTTTTGTCACTTTTATTATTATATGATTGCAAAAATGCCAGGAAAAAACCTTCCACCACTGCTTGTTTCCTGGCTCCAAGGTTTTGATCTTGAATGGAACTGCGTTTGTACATGATTGGCTTGGTATGTATACATGCACGCCTCATTATGTCCGTTGATTAACAGATCAGTGATGACATGTCATGTTAATGAAACTTGATAGTACATTTCCTTTTGATTGAGAAGAGAGTGTTAAATATAGTCTTCATATTGTCACGACCCCGGCCCCGCGCCACATGAACAGCGAGGCAGAATAATCAACATGTTTTTCATGTTGCCTACACGAGCTTGTTGAAAACAGTTCATCACAACACTGTGCATAATACGTATGGTTAATCCACCGACCTATCTGCACCATGGCACAAACACCAGCCTGGTTTTAGTAACAGGGCTGGTAAATAGAAGTGACAGCGTAAGTGCCAACACGACCGTGATGGTGTTACTACTCAGGCCTGAGTGAAAAACATATGCTCAATGTGACACAGAAGTCACTTGAATACGTATAGAATATATAAAACGGCAATGCCAGAGAATAACCAGTCTCGATATGAACCGAAAGAAATCCCATTGGGCGTAAAAAGCAAAATGGTGGTAACAATTATAGGAATGGGTATGATGACACCAGCTGCGCGCGAAAATGTTAAGCATGTCCTGACCTACCGGTGGCGTTCGCCATGCCAGGCTTAGCTTATGGACCCACGCGTCCCAGAAACTGTCAAATTGGACTGGTTTCTTACAAGCAATTCTTTTTTCCATGGAGCCCTTGAACAGATTGTGATGTTACACTGAATATCCAATCACTAGAAGACCTTGACTATTTGGCTTTAAAGGGATTACAGTTTTATTTGAACATTTTTCTTATATCTCTTTTTTCAATTTCTGCCAGAACCATACTGTTAAATACCTCCATTAATAAAGCCCATCGTGTTTTGTATGTTCATCGATTGTTAACAAGATGAAATTATCGGTGATAACGAACGCAAACTAGGTTTTAAACTATTACATAAACCATTTCCGTAAATCATCAAATTTCTTCTAATGTACACGTAACATTGATTTTCAGAAATGACATACCAGTCAATTGAGCTTCTTCTTAAATTATCATTCAGAGGTTAATTGACCAAAAGAATTAAGCTAATATATCTTCTGCGGGATATTTGCTGGGGGATTTGATAAACGAGTCATGTAATGGAAGCCCGACGAGGTGACAGCAGCCTCGCGTTGGTGCAACTAGTGTCAATACTCTGAGAAATTACATCAGTTTCACACATTTACTTCAAACAACCTTGGTATTAGCAAAGTGTACGTGAACAGTTTGCAGTGACAACGATCCATGATCTCCTTTTTATAACCTACACCAATGTCTTTATATTAGAAACGTGCTTCTTGCTGACATACACGTGTGTATGGTAACCAATGTCTTCATATCAGAAACGTGCTTCTTGCTGACATACACGTGTGTATGGTATACACATGATTCTGTACAGGGACATTTGACTATTGATAACCATTCATGATTTCCTTTTTATAACCTAAACCAATGTCTTTATATCAGAAACGTACGTCATGCTGACATACACGTGTGTATGATAAACAAATGATTCTGTACAGGAACATTTGACTATTGGCATCGGTTTTGATGGACGAGTTTTGGGTGAACCTCATTTCTTCCAGTTGTTACAAGATGATGAGATTAGTTAATCGCAAGACGCTTGGCGGGCAAAAGATTGGAAATCTGTTCTCACAGTTTAGAAGATTGAACACCCTGTCCTGTTTAGCTTACCAGGACACTGACAACAAAAATCCGTCAGATAAAACAGTATAGTGTCATATGACACCTCAAATGACTTTTTGAAATCTATGACATTTTCACTATAATCGGTAGTAAACAAATACTATTGTCATATCCTTATGACAGCATCATTTACCCAGACTGGTTAGTGTTACAGTTCTCCGGCATTCATAGAACAAAACGTCCTCCTCAGCCTTCATTTTTCTATCTTCTTGCTGAGAGAAAATAACAAACCAACATTTGAAACAACGTGCCTTCCTTCAAACCCACGACAATGATACATGAACGAAACATTAAAACAGCTTTCAATCAAATTGTTACATGCGTTATACGCGTTTGACGTAATATGGCTACCGATAGGTATGACGTGCCACTGTTTGACGTAATATGGCTACCGATAGGGTATGCCGTGCCACCGTTTGACGTAATATGGCTACCGATAGGGTATGACGTGCCACTGTTTGACGTAATATAGCTACCGATAGGTATGACGTGCCACCGTTTGACATAATATGGCTACCGATAGGTATGACGTGCCACCGTTTGACGTAATATGGCTACCGATAGGTATGACGTGCCACCCTTTCCGGGACTTTCTGTGATCCTTTCATACATTATTCACCACTATTTTACCTTTCACGTCCATCTGTTTCGTTGGAATCTTGAAACTGATTACTTTCAAACACTGACATACATATTCAACTCTTTTTCATGAGATCAAGGTCTTGAGTCAGACTAATTGTGTCAAGTCAAAGGAGCTAGGCAGGAATACGACCAATTAATATAACTACAATAATCTGTGGAGAAACAAACACTGTGAAAATGTTTCTCGTTGATGTCATGTCTTCTGTAATTCATATGCCTATGATGAAAGTATGAATAAGTATTGAATGCAGTTACAAACAGTTGTTAAAACATGTAGTTTGCATTCCCCATTAACAAGTAGTAACTACATTGAGTTATGTGGCCATCAACCAGAAAACTGTCCAACTCAGCTGCCGTTACATATGCCCAGGAAACCCAAATAAGCCGATTTTTTGACAAGGTCAAAACAAGTCAAACTGTGCGGTAACAGTCTCCAAGAAGCATTTAATCGTGCCTCCTCCGATAATTAAAGTGCACAAATAACGGTCTGAATGGACGAAGTAGACTTATGTATGTCGATCTATGTGAGTACACAAATAACGGTCTGAATGGAAGAAGTATACTTATGTATGTCGATCTATGTGAGGATCGTGAGCTTGTGTGGTTTTGACTGGAACAGGTATTCCTGTGGCACATCTGCACTTTTTTCATACATTCTAACGTTTTATGTGAGTGAAAACATTATAACCTTATCCTGCGTATTTGTATCTATATCCGTAAATTTCAGAAGAGACTGTGTGACATTTGTTAAATTTATTTATATCTTAGATATGTTCAGTATTACAATAATGTTTATCAGTATTACAATAATGTTTATCAGTATTACAATAATGTTTATCAGTATCACAATAATGTTAATATCATTCCTTGTATCACAGTTCCTATGGGAGGGAAGGTTACGGAGGGCAAATACATTGGCCAATACCCTTTAACTGATCTTCCCACCTGAAATAAAGTAGCCCAGTGCACCTCATCTGTTTCATAGTTAGATCTATGTACAAAAACCCATCCATAAGACTGTATGACAGGAGGGATGACTTTAACTTTCCCTGTACATCGAGCAATATTCCACCTCCTGGCTTTGGTGTCTACATTTCACAACTTTTTTTGAACAGTCTAAAAGTGAATCTTATCAGTTTGTGAAATATATTGTGACCAAATTGCAAAAAGGAATATGAAGCTTAACTCTGAGAGAGCAGTTTAACTGCCAAGCAAGACCTAGTATGTAATAAAGACAGTAGCTCGACATTCTGAATGACGGATATCCACTGGATATACTTTACTGTTAAGAGAATAATACCGCGTAATTGAGTCCCAGTGGTTAAAGCGGCTTAACTGACCAGCAAGACATAAGTGCACCTGGTAATAAAGAGAATAACTCGAGATTCTGAATTACTGATATCCACTGAATGTACTGTACTGTCAAAAACAGGGGTGTCACGCAATGGAGGGGTGACGAGGTACTCCAGTGGTTAATTCATGTGTACGTCCACGGTTTGACTCACGGTTACGATATGTGAATCCCATCCCTAGTGTCCCAATAGTTTTGCCGAATGAAGCGTACAACTATAATCCCTCTCATCATGGTAGTCACCGTGTCGACGTGTGTCAGTCTCAGTTATCTGCCGAGGAGAGACTCCATAAAAAGCAACAAGGTGATGGAAATCATATAAATGGGTGGATCACGGAAAATCAGTGATGAGATAACCATGTCCTGCTCTGGCGGGACCCGCGACGCACATACGTTTCATAAAAAGTGTTTCTTGATTGCCTAACACCGCACCAAACAGTACTTCTCCCATACGACAGAGGCCTGTAAACAATCAAATCTGCACCAGACTTCCTGTCAAGGTCATAGTATAGGATAGCACCCCGTGTCATGTTGACAATCCCGACCACCCGATCCATTGAAGTAAGTGCCAGTGAGTAAGAGGTGTGACACTCCTTGTCAAGGTCATAGTATAGGATAGCATCCCGCGTCATGTTGACAAACCCGACCACCCGATCCATTGAAGTAAGTGCCAGTGAGTAAGAGGTGTGACAACTCCCTGTCAGCCATATAGTATAGGATAGCATCCCGCGTCATGTTGACAAGCAACGTGTCATCTCAGAATATCTGCCATAAAATTTATGAAATGTCTGCACCACGCATTTGATAGTGAAACTTTGATTTAAAAGCTTAATGTAAAAAAACTGTGTCTCTACATGAACTGAATAACTCTGAGTAAAACGTACTTATTCTATAGTACCTCTCCAGTAGTAACGGAGAAATGCAGTCACCATTAGCTGAAGCTGATGACCTATTTCTCGATAAGACGGCGAAATTACGGTCGAAAAATCAAAGCCTTTTTTAATCTTATAAGAACATATCTTCTTTCACACAAAGCACAAGCCAATTAAGAATTGACATATTTTCTTTGTACTTTCATAGTTATCTGATTCTTTATGTTTTCCTTGAGTGGATCATGTGACACATCACAATACGATCTGTCTTGACAAATCTCACAACACATTAGACGTACGTCATGAGATGCCAGAGGTAAAAGTGAAACATGACAAACTCCCAGGGTATTACTCAGGCATGATCAACAGGAAACTGTTTAAAACTAGTATGCACTCAAATAGCTGAAACCAAGGTTTTGATAAAGTAACGCTGGAAGCACAATCATTGTCATAATGATTATGTCTCTTCAGATACATACTTTTACATGATGTGTAATGAAGTGTGTGAACAGGCAGATTATTATTTCTTTGTGAAGAAATATAGGCGTGACTGGAAATCATTATTTTAACTTGCTCGTCATTTTCGTTCATCTTTAAAATTTATGCCAAAGGCAAATGCATGTCATTGAGTGTTTGATAATTTGGGATAATAATATAGGATCCTCGAACACATCATTTAGGTACACTTCAGTATCTAAATTTCAAGAAAATTAACAAACTATGGACATTAGGGTGACCCTGTCAAGTTGTAGATGGTGTTACTCTAAAGATGAAAGACACTGAAGAGAGATAGTTTTCTGTCTCTATATGAAGAGAGGCCTCACCATTAATTTGGTACTTCCACTAGCATCGTATACTTTACAATATCCACAGCATTGACTCTGTAAGGGGTACCTGTCTCTACTGATCTTCCGAACAATACCATCATTATTATTCCGAATCATCCCAACAATCAGTACAATTCACATTGTCCGTCAGAACAACCCTGATGGGTTCAACTAGAGTTGTAATCTGTAGGAAATGTATGGTGTGAATTTTTATGGTAGACATGTGGAGGACAGTTCCAAATTTGACGCATCAGAGACTATAAAAGATGTCTAATGCAATTACCTATTTTGATCGTGTATCATATGTTTCCGAGTTCTGCGGGTGAAGAATTGATTTGCCTTTGAGTGTGTTTGTGACAGGTGGCACCGTTGGGGCAGGATAAGATCACCTTTTCACGAACATCTTGTAACATCACTGTTTGATAGTGATGTATCAACACATGCTCATGATATGGTCCTAATCATACAATGGACTCTACTTTTGGCAGAGATTTCTTATCAATATGAAAAGGCTTTCACCGCTATTATAGAATAATTCATCATGGCACAAACACCCACTCGTCACAAAGTTCGCGTTCCCAGACCGGTACATGATGAAGCTAACTTGAGGTGTATACAAGAAGAAATACTTTCAGACCCCTACTATGTCGGGATGCCATGGTTTGAGCTCATCATTCTCTGACAATAGCAGCATCAACGTTGTAAAGTCCACAGCCAATGTTCGTTTATATTTGTTCTATATATTTGTTGTATCTATATGACGGCAGGCTGTAAAAAATCAAGTCCGGTCCAGACAATCCAGTGACTGACAGAATGATCATTGATCTTCGCAATTGTGGGATACAATGACATGCATCAACAAAGTAAGCGAGTCTGACTACCTCATCCCGTAAGTTGCCACTGGGTTGATGAAGACCAGTTCTAATCCTGATCTTCAAGGGGGCCCACAGCCAATGCAAGCCAAAGGGGCCACATTTGGCCATGCAGAGTTCCGTTATTGACTGTTGGTTTCAAACCTGATCCTTCCTCTATCGGCACAGTTAATGCTGGTCTTACCAACATGGTATACCAGTTAATGGTTTACTGTTCACAGTAGTATTGGCGCACTCATGTATAAGTAAAGGATGATCAATAACTACGAGACTAAAGATGTCTTCACAATGCTGCGCACCATTACTTGGTGAAGGTAATATAATATTGTAAAGCATACATACTTTTCAAAGCAATACTTATTCCTGAATACCGTTCATGCCCAATGCAAATAGCCTAAACCCATTCATTCATACTTCATTAGGATACGTAGGATACATATTATACATTTTCTGTGTGCCTATAAGTTTACTGTAGTTACATCGATTACCAAATGGATACTGCTGTCCTTCGGGGTCAATTGTTAAATCCTTCTGGCCAGTCAGAATTAGCATCTCCATTATTTATCAGCAAGATCAATCTGATGAACAAATGGCTCCCATGATAGATGCGGACCCCATATGACCCACAAAGCCCATCTGACTGACTAAAGGCCATATGTTCCTTCAGTTGATTAATGAAAGCGACAAAACACATTTCTTTACTCATAAGAATCTCTGCTAAAAGCAGCGTCCATTGTATGATTCCGGGATGATCATTTGTCGATGAATCACTATAAAATAGTGATGATACCAGCTGTGCAAGGTTGCATCAGAAATCATTTTTGTCACTGATGCGTCAGATTTAGAAATATTTGGAAATATGTCTTCCACATGTCTACCATACAACGTATTGAAGGCTTTGCCGAGTCCTTGTAACCCTGATCAAGCAATTTTTGTAACAAGAGTTGTATGGTGCTCTTGTAACAAAGAGCACGCTCAATTGTTCCTCAAAAGTTTTCACAGTGGTATGTAGACACCCATGGCTGAAGTCACTGGAATACTGCACGATGTAAAGGGAAGGTTGGAGTCGTCCTTCTTGAACCTCTGTAGATAGAGACGACAACTACATCTACAGTATGGTCGCCACATTCAGTAACTGATGACCCGTGGATCAGGGACGGTTTTCCTAAAGTTTGTCACGTGGGATCTTGGTGTACAACATTGACAAATGAAATGTTTTGACAGAATTGAACATGGTTTCATCCATGAGCATCTGGAAGTAAAATACTAATTCATTTCAGTGAAGCATCACAAAAAGAAATATTGCAAACGTCAACATTTGATCGAGGGAACATTTCAATCTGTCCACAGTTCACAGTTCGCTTAAACGATTGAAATCGACAACATAGAATAGATTACATCGTGACACTGGTTTGAGATTAGAATCAGCTTAGTTATGGATGACTTTTCTTTGTCGATCTGATGTCAGGGTTGGTTGTATAACGTTGGTATCTACATTCAACACATATTCTGTGTCCTGTGAAGGATTAATAATAATTATGGGATAATAATAACTGCGCCCAAAAAGAGTTCATGTCTTTAGTTAAGCGCGAATCAAATCCATTTATACCTGAAGCCTACGGTCCTTAGAAGGATAACATTCAACTAAAACAAAGTGGACCGTAATTCCATACACATGTCAGGGTTAAGACACTGAAACAAAGTATGGCTCTCACAATCGGGATTTATAGCTAAATATAGAGACAATGTTGACCTAACAAATCAGTTAAACATAACATTGTGTGCTGTCAGGGATATATATTAGTATGTCAGTAACGATTCGCTGGAACATCTGCCTCAATAATATCCTCTGACGTCGCGAGATTGGTGTTCCGATACTTGTGGATAGTCAACCGTAATAAATGAAAACAAAACGACTGTCAGTCTCCAGATAATGGTTGTATTCTGACAACAAAGAGACCCACAGCCCCGGTGATAGTAGAGCAGGAATCTCACACAACCGTCAGAGATGAATTGGCTTTGGACGATGTCAAAACAAGACTAGGATTTACTTATTGAAGGCTGATTGCTAGTCGGATTCCCCCCAATTGAGAGTCGGCTTATTCTGTGCTGATTTGGTGCAATGGTTCAGTGATAATTAAAGTGACATAATCTGAGGAGACGATTGTTGATTAGGGCCTACTGGTGGACGATGAGGAAAAGTCCTCAATGTCAAGGACACCTGGTCAAAGTCAATTTGGTCTGTTAACGTTGTGGGCCGTCTCGTGAGCACGTGTGTGGTGAGTTCGTCTGAAGTATTAGCACTTGGTGTCTTGTCCGTCGTCAATGGCGACGTTGAGAGGGCGATAGTCTTTTCATTGTGACCATGGCCATCTAGAAAAGTAGACTCGGGGTAAACATAGATGTAGATGGTGTCAGGATTAACATGCTGGTTAATTCCGATCTTGTTTTACAAAGTGAAGAAAGCCCGAAATGAAGTTCACAGATATATAGATACTGCAGCGTCTAATCGTTGTCTTAGTGTGTAACCTGTTCAAAAGATTGAGTACTGTATTATCGAAAGTCAGCTGTGGGTTTAATGTTTGGATGAACTCTTTGTTTTAATTCTGATGGAAGTTCAAAGCTGCATCCTTTGTTAATGTGAAGAAAGAGTTTGATGTCAAATACAGAACTACAGATTCTGTAGCTTGTAAACGTTGTCTTATTGTGTAACTTTGCAACTTTGCAGATTATTACAAGTTCGGTACCATGGAACATTTTTTAGCAACATGAATATGTGTTTCTGGACAATGGCGGTGATTATGGTGAACCAGTCTCAAGGGTAGTAAGTCAATTAGACACAAAGCCATCACTTTCCGTGACTGTATCCATCGATTGTGAAGATGAGGATACGGCATGTGTGTTTTGTTTGAAAGAGTTGGGTTTCAATAATATCCTAAAGTGCTGATAAAAGTTTTAGTATGGTTTTATGCCTCTTTTACCAACACGCATGCAATTTCACATCAGAAATGGGTTTGACACATTGTACCCATGTAGGGAACCGAACCCGATACTGGTAGTGCAACTATGGTAAACTATCCTGCAAAGTGTTGTCCAATCAGGGACAGACAAACCAGCCACAGTAGGACCATGGACCAAGTTGTAGAGAGGTCAGACATCAATGAGAATACAAGCGTTATTGATCTTTGGGACCTGCATTGTTTCATTTTATGTTTGAAGCTAAACAGACGGACGATATGACATACCCTACATACTTGGGCTGTAATTAATGTTACAGAATTAAAGTAACACACGTGTTGATTTACTATTGTAATTGTTGTTTTTTATTGAGGAGAGTGTGTATGATGGTAATATAATATGCTCCCAGTCGAGCTTTTCATACCAGTATTTGTTATTTAGTTTATGGACCAGGAGTTGCAAAAATTCACGAATGAGATTCATTCATGACGCAATTTTCAACCATACAAAATCATTCAATTTAACGAATATCGTGGTCTGAAGAGAATTTTGTAGAAAATCCAAGCTGCACTTTCATATTTTGATTTCTTTATGTCACCTTCCGGAATATATCTTTTAAACTGTCGATCTTTAACTTTGGAAAAACACTTCCTACATCAATCAACAGAAATGTCATAATCAAATGATAAGTACAGAAGACAAAACAAAAAACAATATGAGAGCCCAGATTAATCTTCGTGAATAGTTAGCTCCGAGCTCAAGGGTAAACGTTTGTATGCAACACACATCAGGGAACAGAGTCATTGGAAAGTATTCTAAAATCATCTAGTTTTTCATGGTCAAAAGAAACTGAATCTTATTGTATGAAGTCTCTAAGCCAAAATGTTAATCTTACATCTGAGTGGACAGATACAAAGTGATTGCTGAAAAAGTCGTATACCGCAATACCCTCCTTACAAATGTTTCAAGATTAATATTTCCGGAGGCCATATGTCTCAATGTATCAATTTCAAATATGAAATTTATTCCCTCGGGCTTCTTCCCACAGTTAATGATGCGATAACTAAAAGTGTTGTTTTTTCTATTAAAACACAATGCAAGCATTGGAAAGAATTTCCGTTTGAACTCCCATGATAAAGTTACGTGGACAAGTGAAACTATTTTGTTTGATAAGGTTCGAGAAGGGTTACAATATTCAAGGCCCGAGTAAAGCATTTAAAAGGTTGTAAGGTAGCCATATAAAGGGATTTTCCAAACTTGACGTATCAGTGACAAAAACTAATGTATAACTCAATTCCCTTTTGATTCCCCAATAGCGATACCAACTTGGTACTGAGATAGTGATACGAGAGACAAACCTATGGTCGCGATAGGTTCAGTGTAAATTTGTAATTGAGAATCCGTCCGCCAATCTCGATGATATTTTGATCTTATGCAAATGGAGACAAAATGTGCCCCAGCACTGTTAGTCAAATCTTGGATGTGAGGTTAAACCCAATTTCACCTCACATCACAGACGTCTGACCTAAGCTGGTCCTCTCCTGCACGATCTCACTCGGACATCGAAAATAATGTTATGTGTTGTGCACTGAGTGATCTGGAAAAGTGCCCCACTTTGTGAAATTACTAAGTGGCCGCTTATTTCAGCTAATATAGAAACTTAAGTGTTACTTCCATTCGTATGAAAACAAAGGTTCTTGTGCTGGGACGAGTTCATATTTACTACCCGGGTACCCACCCCCTATTACCCGACCATACCCGGGTACCCGCTCTAGGTCTTAAGAGATCCAAATGTCCGACTGGGAATAGTTTGACGCTAGCCCTGCCTCAATGTATTTAAATACATGTCATGCATAAACTGAAGTTTACTGAAGTTTTATCTTTATTCATACATACAAAGTCAGAAGGAATGTGTACATTAGTCACTTATAGTGTAACCGTAGAATTCTAGATAATTTTTTGTCATTAAACAATATATCACGTTACCGGGTAGTCCTGTGGGTACCCAGGTCCTACTCAAGACCCACCCGACCCGAGTACCCAAGTTACCCGTCCCAGCTCTAAAAGGTACCATACATTCAAGTAGAAAGAGAACGTGGACATATTTGGAATTAAGTTCATTTGGCAGTTTTACAGTTTGAGTTTTTGCAACAAAAGCAAAATTGTTATTGTTTGTTGTCAATCAAAATTCTTTTGAGAAGACAGAAAATAAGCACATTCCTCTGAATGGAGACAAAGGCTACTTATGTCTGTTTGCTGCAGTAATTAAAGTATCGCGGGTGACACATGAAATGGCCTTCACACAGGGCCCAGGGGACGAATCAAGCCCGAAAACTAGAAAACTATTTAACCACGAGGCTACCACACAGACTAGGGTGCAGTTAAAGACATCTAATTGTACAATGACAAAAGATCTTACGATTATAAGTTCGAGAAACAGTATCAAACAAATATGCTATGAAAACCTGTTTGAAATCCACGTAGAGTACGTTCAGGCGAATACATTCGATACTTTTGCTTTCTTCATTCCCATTATTTGAAATTGTTGATACCCCACCTTAAAAACGTAAACCTGGAGGTAAAGTTAATATTTTCCTGTCTCAAAAGGTGATCCTCTGATTTATTCTGGTAGTGCTTTGCATCACAAAGAAAACAAGTCACTGAATAATACTCCGAGATTGCGAAATAATCCGAGAAAAAATAATGTATGTTCTTTTGTATCTTCACTTCAAGTCACCCAGATCAAAGAGACTCATTGTGAAAGAAATATTTGTGTATATGATTGGCGTGGCCTTTAATCTGTATGTGTGTCCGCCTCATTATGTTACTTGAATAACAGATCAGTGATCGGATGTCATGTCAATGCAACCATATGCTGCAATTCCATTTGCTTCCAGGAGAAGGTGGTAAATATAGTCTGTATCCCGTCACGCCACCATCAGTGTGACACAAGAACGGCGAGTCAGAATGATAAACACGAAATAAAAGGTTTATCTTTGGTCTCCACGTACCTGAGCATCAATTACATGTACCATCACTGTACGAAGTACATGTATATGGACCATAAACTGGGATTGTATTTGTCTCCACAGCGGCACGTCTACTGCCACAGTGTTTTGCCAACAGGCCAGGGCATGCTCTCTGTTTCATGCTTTGATGCTGTCATCTTTACGCCATGAGTGTCGATCTGTATAAACACTGTCGACTGAAAATTACGATCTTTTCACACAAATATAAAAGAAAGGTATACACACTAACGATGCAGAGCTAAGGATTAATTTGCACGGTAACTGTAGAGGTGCATTTTATTTTCTTTAGTATACTTACAGTTCCATACGTATTGTATGCTCGAAGTGCTGCATTCTTATTACCCGGTCAATTGATCAGGATGCACTCGATTTCATGCTCAGCTTTCTGGGGAGCATACACACCAAGCTGCCCGTCAGGCGCTA
This sequence comes from Haliotis cracherodii, assembly GCF_022045235.1. Lineage (NCBI taxonomy): Eukaryota > Metazoa > Mollusca > Gastropoda > Lepetellida > Haliotidae > Haliotis > Haliotis cracherodii. The sequence goes on from NW_027266283.1 coordinate 5,752,225, forward strand.
GAAGGTAAACACTCTAATTACCATATCATCCTACCTGGTACCCATTTACAGCTGGGTGAACAGAGGCACATTGTGAACAGTCACTTGCCCAATGTGACATACTTCAGTGTTGAGCAGGACGTTATGTTTGTGTCAGTGAGCCACACAAAAAACTGAGATTTGTTGTCGACGCAAGCAGGCCATCTGTAATAGCTTTAACCACTAGGCTACCCCACCGCAGTTTGACAGGGATAGCCCGCCCAAACACATTACACTGTTTCCGAGTAGACCAATCCTTGTTTTATAAACCTGGCATCTTTTATCGTCTTTTGGTATATGCTTGGGGGTAATTCGACCCCGGAATATATGACTTTGATCATAGTCAATGGTTCAAATGATGCTAGGGACGAGGGTAATATACCAATTAAAATGTCAGCTTCAGAAGTATATGGGCTATAACATTACGATGTAAAATAACTTCATCTGGTCACATTCAGCAGAAGTCATTAAATATGGAAAATCATGGTCAGTTTAAATTACGGATGGATGTTTAAACAACATAAATCTTACACAATATCATCCAATCAGAGCTACCAAATATGTCACTACACACTGTGCTATCAACTGATTCTGATTGGGTGTGGTATTACCTGAATGTCTGGTGCAGACACGATTATTTACCGGCCACCGCCATACAGCGGGAAGATTACACAGCGGCATTAAACAACAAAATAACAATAGATTAGTTGTAATCCTACTTTAAATGACAAAGACTCGATATTCTACAAAGCACAATGATCTGTCTGGAAGAGTATTGACTGCGCCAAACATAGCTTATAGGCTACCTGAATAAGTAGCATACTGGATCAATGAGCAAGTTTGAATTACAGTAATTTCGAAATATATTTCTATCGTCCGTTAGGGAGGAGTTTCGGGGGGACACCCTTTTGAGTGAGTGAGTGAGTGAGTTTGGTTTTACGCCGCTTTTAGCAATATTCCAGCAATATCACGGCGGGGGACACGAGAAATAACCACTAGGCTACTCAGCCGCCCCGACACCCTTTTGAAACCCACCTGGAATTCTAAGTTACACTGAAGTCAACGCGAATAACAATTTCCGAAATATGGGGGGTCAATATTTCATGTTTGCTTTTGTTACATCTCTTGAAAACAATAAATACAATGATGAAACCAATTGGAGATACTTCGTAAGTCTGGACAGCACTCCTAACTGTACCTTGTCTTCTACAAGGTCCGTGATCTTCCACAGTCCATGACACATCATGTCTTAACGTATATTGGAACATATGAGCTGTCATTACTCCGGTGTAGCTAAACTCATTGTTTATTTCTTAATGTCAAGATACATGATAGTTCTATGTTTAAAATCAATTTCCTACTCAGCTAACATGCATAATCTGAGCGCCCTTGTCATAAACGTCGTCTGTTTTAGAAATCAATTTTGAAATATTGTACCATAAAGAGATACTTTATTTGCTTGCCATTTCCTTTTGGTTTGGGATCATTTGTCCATTAAATTATGTTCTGAAACTGGACTTCATTCGCAGTATTCAAGACGAAGCTTTGTAAAATTGTGCAATAACCCGTTCTTGAAAACAAGTTCCCTCTTGCCAAGAGACCAGGTAACTTATTCTCATTAAACATGCTTTGGACTGAAGTATTGAGGATCAAAATCCAAAATGTTAATTCTCAGGAAGCCAGATCGCAATTCGACCTCTCGTCAGTTCCTAATAGAACACCCACACCACCCCCAAAGAGGTATTTCAGGATTGTTTTGTGAGAAAATAGTGATAGTCTATTCCATAAGACCCTGTCTAAGATACGATAAGCAGTTCCGCATATATACGTTACGTATATGTGCAGTTGTTAATGTGTCTGGACTTCTTAGCAGACTAAACCATGCGCCGCCAAACTCGTCATTAACGATTCCTCAACCGTAGTCTCCCGCTGTCGCCCTCTGCTTTAGTCCTGTTCGACTGAAACAATTTGAACCAGAGTAACTAAATTCAATCCCACTCGTATTGTTTCCTGAATGGCACACACAAGTCTGTTATAGGACCACTGGCAAAGCTTTCAATCACTTGAGGAAAATAATTGGTCTCCATTTGAATAGCATTACTACAGGGTTGCTCTGTGGTGGGCTTAAACATAATTCTGGCACTCGTAATAACAATAGCACACAGTTCGATGGCCAAATGTGATCAAATTGCTTTCCAATTCTTTGATCATTGTCACTGGGGGCGTTTGGTGTATAACAGATTACGGACGTCAAACGTAGATCGTTACAGGAAAACTTGCATTGTTTGAACATTACTTTCCCCCGTTGCTCTTCTACAAACGTTATGCATAAATATGACATGAAGAATTCCGAATAATGGTGGGATGAATACTGTTGAGAACACGGCAATTGGTACCATTCCCTGCTCGGAGGTTAATGTTGGCTTTGTTCCCACATAAGGCAAGGAGCCCTGAAACATAGTATTACTGACATTCTGTTTAAGATGGCGTCAAACCTCACTGAGTACTCCGTGAGAAATATATACGAGCAGTTCCTCATATTTACATGATCCTTCCTCATCAAACAGTCACAACTATCAGATGCAATTTTGACAAGGTAGACAAAATTTTAATGTATAACAACTTCTCTAATACTGTAAAAAGCGGCGTTTCGGTATAGACTGATTGAGGTACATTGTACAGAATATATATAGTCGCTGGGGGATAAACAGTAGAGGATTAACAGTAACAACAATTGCATACATGAGTGGGATAACATGAGTAAGTGTTGACAACAGAAGGATAATACTGTCACAACACGATGGACAAAGAACACAAAGGTGGAAGCCAATGGGACATGAAGGCGATCTATACTGAAATGTCGTTTTTTTACAGTATTTCAGATGTTGTTATACATAAAATTGTGTCTACCTTGTCATCCGCCAACTTCTAAGTAAAGCCTATCAAACAATTTGATGCAATTTTGATTTTGAGTTTGGTGCAGCATAAATTACTGAAGATAACAAATACGATGTAACTGCATATGGATTAAATATGTGCTACCATACGATGTCGATGTCATGGTATACTATGTTTCCACAGTGTCCACGTTAATTGATCGTTGGACGAGATAATAATGAGGATCCGATGGGTATAATGTGTCTGACTGATTTAGTTTGTTTGTTTGCCAAGACGCAGACACAGGCCGTCGACATAGCAATCATGTCTTTTACAATTATTGCTTTCATAATGAAAACACTATCTGTTTCCATTCTTGACTCACTCACTACGGTTTACCTGCCTTAGACAATCCTGCAAACACTTGTCAACTTTCAGTAAAGGAAAATATGAGACACGTAAAGCTAAACAATATTTACATTGACCCTAACCTACCAGAGAGTCACTGAAAGACGGACAGAAACATTGAATCAATGTTACAAATCGAATTGTAGGAAAAACAATAACACTATTGAATGGCTGTGTGCAAGTGTCTAGTTTTTCCTTTTCTACAGAACATGAGACCACACTTCAATGTTGACATACAGTTTGTTCTTTTTGAATGAGCGATGTCTTGGGGTAATTGAATCTGACAGTGTTCCAAACCGGCACATTTTTTTGGATCAAACGATTTGTGTATTCGTGGTTAAAATCTTGTGATTTAACAAATCAGAGTGAAGCCAAAACAGCGCTTTGTACAAATTCGGCAGGGAAAACATGTTCTTCCTGCTTTCAAGTCGTGTAGTGAAACTCACAGATATATTTTCCTGTATGAGCGGGCATATCATCCTAAACTACTTGACAAAAATAGTCTGTATCATAAGTTTTAGATATGTCTCTGAGTAAAAACAATGTTGTTTCTAAATTTGGTGTGGTGGTTTTATCAACAGAGATTACAGAAGCCTCGGCCCAGGCGGTTAAAGTGCCGTAGACTTATTGTCCCTCTGTACGACACGTAATTGCCATTATAATCAATGTCACATTTTCTAGGCCAACTTGTTGCTTAGCATCTTTTTAAATATTGATAGTTTGCACAACCACCAGTTGTTAATGTGATGACATACATCCTGCTTGGGTATCACGCAGGAAGCTGAGGCACCGTAAGTCTGGTCTTTTATTGTTAGGTACCCGAGGGAAGTATGGCTTAGAATTGGCCCCAGGCAACCTATGCTTGTCGTAAGCTGAGGCTCTGAACGACCACTACGCGGAGTTTGTGTGCAGTGTGTTGAGAAGAACACCAACCCCGAAGAGTCGTTCGCTTGGACGAGGTTGGCTTAATGATCACTGCTTGGGACCAGACGCTACCGACTCGAAACCGTCAATATCACTGTTGTCTTGCATCATAATGTTAACACGACCCGTAGAGTATGCAGTGAACTTAATGAGACTCTCCAAAACATTGTCAGTGGATTGTACGATCCAGAATGTTTAGAGGCGTCATGGAAAATGATAATTATTAATTCTTTGGAATAGACCTATATTCAGCCTCAGACATATCCATGCCAACAAACCTGACCTCGTCCTTTTTGATAAATACAATGGTATCATTTATGTCATTGAATACTCTGTCACGTGTAGGCACTACTGTGATTGACAAGATTCAGGAAAAAACAAGGTAACTATGCGGCCCTAGCTTACAGAATGTCCCACTTGCACCCAAAGTATCAAGTTATCCGACTCCCCATTGTTCTCGGTGGCTTAATGATGATGAACTTAACCAGCCTGGCTGTGCAAGGACCAACTTTCATTCTCATCTCCATGGGGAGTATTCAATCAGGTTAAGTCACATTGTTATCCCATCCTACTGGGTACCCACTTTTACGACGATGAGCACACACAAGCACCCCCCCCCCCCTCCTCTCTCTCTCACACACACACACACACACACACACACACACACACACCATAGGGTTGGTCCTTGACTAGCTTCGGTTTACAGATGGCGTTTGTTTAGAGAATATATCTCAATATGTGGAAGTGGACTCAAGTATCACTGACGGTGACAAAGCTATATTTGAGATAATCTATCCTGATTCGGATTTGTCGTATCATTGACAGTCTAACTTCCTTTTACCTTTGTTTTAATGTTTGTTGACATTTCGTATGGGTAAGCAAGGGAATATTGGTATTAGTGTTCAGAACATCAGATCGAGAATAGAGTATTAATATGTCATTAACTAAATGTCATCGTCATAAAGTTGTGTCGTTTAGGGATTACAATGCACTCAGAAATATACTCACAGTGATCATCTTCAGGGACCCTTTCTTTACGTACAATTAGGATAATGTCAAGGGAAAGATATAGAAGAGTTTTCTTCATATAGAGCGGCCATAAAAGTACTTTTTAGAGCCTTAGTAGGAAGTTATGAAATTTAGGACAAACTTAACATGTTCATGTTCGAATCTGCGACAATATGGCAACAAAAATGTATTAATATAAGAGAAATAATTGTGAGTTCATTGGGGTGAACAACTTTGTCCTTTTCAACATCGATCACATGTATTTTCCAGGAGAAAAGTATCACAGTGGAGATTGCCTTTCATTGTCCTGACACTTATAATTACGTCGTTGTTCTGGCTTTTATGGTGAGTCCATTTATCATTGTTCACACACAAATGTTCGACCCAGTTATCAGTGTTGTGACACGGATTTGCTAGCCATTTTTCAGTGTCATCCCAAGTGTGATCGGTCCAGGTATAATTGTTTGGCTCAAATGTTCAACCCATGTTTCATTGTCCAGACACGTGCATGTAACTGTTGAACATTTTCATGACAATTATTTTCTGCTCATTGGTCAATGCTTTGACACTTATGTTCTGTCTATTTACCATCCTTTTGACACTTATGTTCCCCCCATTTACCATCCTTTTGACACTTATGTTCTGCCCAGTTACCATCCTTTTGACGCTTATGTTCTGTCCATTTACCATCCTTTTGACACTTATGTTCCGCCCATTTACCATCCTTTATAAACTTATGTTCTGCCCATTTACCAGTTACAGTTATCTTGCCATGACACTTAGATTCTGGCTAGTTATTATTCACGTGTGTCCTGACACGCATATTGCCATTATCACGACACTTATGTTTCATGCACTTCTGACTGACAGGGCACTCCAGTTGAGTCTGGATATCATATTCAGACTTGTTCGACCCAGTTATGAGTGAACACTAATTTGAATCTAATCTTCGGTATTGTTACAGTCCTACTGACGGAGCAGTGGGGTAGTCTCGTGGTTAAATCGTTCGCTTGTCACGCCAAAGGACCATTCTCCCCATTTGTACAGTGTTTTGAGCACATACCTGTATCTGGGTATCACCTATCGTGATATTGCTTGATCATTTTGCTAAAGGTGTCGTTAAACCATACTCATACGTATCGAGAGTCTCAAGTTTGGCACTGTTATTGTCCTGATTCTACTGTTTGGCACATTTTCCTGGCCTTAATGATCGGCCATTATCTTGACGGTTTTGCAAGAAGTACAATTTGTCATCATAGTTTTGTGCTGAACACAATATGTTTAGTCCTTGGTTGTCGCACTTGCTTCTTTATATAAGTGTACCATTGTGTTCAAGGATAGTGAATCCACACATTGACATAGCTGGTGTCTGGGTGGACTCGTTGAGGCAGCAATGTACATGTATGACACTGGCATGTTGAATCACATGAACAGTGGGAGACTGTCACTGACAATTTTTCCTGATCCAGAAATATACTGATCCAGAAAGTCACGATAATGTCGTTTATCTTGACAGTGCAGCACGGAAACCATAACAATGGCCTCTAGAGCCGTCACCTTAAGAACCAATACATTCTGCAAAGGCTTCTTGATAATGTAATATCCTCACAGGAGATTTGATAAACGTTGTATCCGTAGACTACTGCGTGTGTAGGTTGACGTTAGCATTCTTGTTATATTAGTTTAGAGGACGTACGTGTTGATGTAGATGCGTACGTTGTCAGCGATGGATGTTCGCTTTATTACACATAGCATTGACGTTTTGATTCGATCACAATGACATGCAGATCTGAATTTATTTAAGAACTGACATCAATATTGTTTGCGTTTATGGAGGAGTGAACGTAAAGATCAATGTGCACTCTGTTTAACTTCACGTGTTGACAAACCAGTGACAAACCTGATGGAGGACAAACGGATCCCATCAATGCGTCGGGATATAAGCTTCTGTCTACGTGAGCTGAACTCAGTACCATTAAGAAAGGATTTGTCCTTAGCGTCATCACAGTCGACAGCAGGAGGGATGGTATATATGGTAAAGAGGTTTCATATTATGAAACACGAACTGATTCCGAATTAAAAGTATAATAGTTGGATGTTGATATATTTAGTTTTTGTATGGCTGTCGGGACTCATTCAATTATAGAACAAGCCTCATCATATGAAATGCTACAGGGTCATTGGATACTTGTAATATGATGGCAGTTTTGTCATGATAAAAGTAGAGCCCTTTGTTCTTTCTGCCGAATCAACAAAGGCTGTTATAAGTGGTCTTATAAGTACAAAGTGTCATGTTTTGTTCATCAAATGGGTAATCAGCCACACGTTTCTGGTATCGTTCACTTTCTGGGAATGTCATTCATTCTTGCAGAAGGAAATTATTTCAGCAAGACATCCTAAAGACGAAATCTGTTCTTTTAGTGATTCTCAAAACATAAAAGAAATGATTGGCCTGCGTTCTTTCTCACTCAGTATATCGTGAGATTTTGTCAAATATTCACCATGCAAAATGAAAAAAACTGGTTTCAACACATTGTGAATCCAGATCAAAACAACCCGTTGCCTTGACTATCAGCTGCATGGGTATCCTCGTGCCATCAATGTTCAATTTACCGAGAAGAAATAAAAGTTGCTGTGATATATGATTTTTCAATGAATTTGACATTGAAGCTTACCATTATGACAGAAATGTCTCCCCCCAAAACGTATTACAAATCAATAGGTTGCATCCCGGTCTGCCGAAAGGTAATTAATCACACTATAACATACTTTTATGTTGCTTTCTTCACATACACATTCTTTGATGTTGCAGGGCTCACGCAAATCAAACACAGTCCACTTTTTGCCACGAGTACCGAGGTTGATTTGAGGTTAAAGCGTGTCAGTCTGACAAATTTAACACCCTCGAATTTCAAACATGAGTGTCTTCCTTAGAATCCCATTCTCCAAAGAGACATGTTTTGCTTACATTAAGCCAGTCATTGCATATAATTTGCCAACCATTCAATTAAGGCAATTCTATATTCTTAAATCAAATTGAGTTCTTAGCAATAATGAAGAATAATTTTTGAAACATTCATGCGAGTTTTGATTGAGAAATTACAACGTGTGAACCTTTCAAGAAAATCTATATAAAATCTGGTAAAATATTTCATTAATCAATTGATGTCTTCGTGTGTTAAGCAGAATGTGAAAGCATGTTGCCAGTGATAAATTGCCTTGAGGGAACAACGCCAAAGTTAAATATGTTCGTTTCTCTGATGTTTTAGTTCCTTAATTCTTCAATGAAACTCATGAATAATTCATTTTGATAAATCTATTTTAAGGGACTCGCCGTCCAGGAATTTCACACTGAGACAGATGGGATCAAACCTAAAGAGGCCGCGGTTGCACATTGAAGAGAAAATAAAAAGCATCTGACGGATTTCTGTCAATTCGGGTTCAAACAAAGATATTTGTTTGGTATTTAGGTAAAGGCTAATGTACTGGTTTAAACACTCGATACATGGAATATATGTAAGTAGTTTTGAATACTAGTACATGAATGGAAGTTCTTATCAGACATCAAAGGCAAATAAAATATATTCTGGCCATGGAAAACTAAATTACTTAATGTTATTGTTTTAGATGATCACTGAGAAATCAATCAACGGGTAGCTTGAACATCTACGCATACTTTGCACAAACCACTGATAATTGACCATTGACATGATCACTGATTGATTGAAATTTTACATAATATCTTTTACTATTATCTTTAAGTGCTGTCTGTTCCAGCAATTCTATTACACATTATATAATACTTGCTCTTTGTGAGAATAAGGAATCTGGATTTGAATCTGGTTGACAGCTCTTCCTCTTGCCTATAGTGTAAGACGTCAATGACAGATATCATGCAGTCTCATATTATCTGCCGAAACATTTCATTTTCCGTAAAAGGCAAAAGAGCGCTGAGCATAATGTGAATGGATCACTGAAACCCATATTGTCATTATGTAGAAGGACCAACGTACTTGATTTGATGACGAGAACAACCATCGTCCTAAGTACAATCCGAATGTTCATGCCTCAAGTTCATATCATGTTGAACTTACATCGCTCTGTGAAGGAACTAGATATATTCCTTCTTCTGGCATCTTTAGAAATATTGTGCAAGTACTTCTTTGCTTACAACATGCTGGATTGTGCACAGACTATGTTGAAGTTCACTGCCAGGGCATACAATGCCAAGCACTGCAAAACCTGATATATGGAAGTTGCTTCTGGATGAAGAATTTGCAGTAACGCAGATCAGCATCCCCGTCACAGTATTGGTACAGACCAGGCTCAAGAACAAATAGACCGCCTCCGTGGCAGCCACATACCCACACACACAAACACACACACACACACACACACACACACACACACACACACACGTCGCTATATAAGTGCAATAATCTTGGACGTGACGTTAAACCCCATTTCACCTCACCTCACCTTAAGAACAAACAAACAAAATATTAAAAGGTGATGGTGCAAGGTATAACAGCAAAGTCAGTGACTCTTCCCAAACATTGTCGGGGCGGTTGGGCAGCCTAGCGGTCAGTGTGTTCGCTCATCACGACAAAACCCCGGGTTTGATTCCCCACATGGGTACAATGTATGAAGCCCATTTCTGGTGTTCCTCATCGTGATATTCCTGGAATATTGCTAAAAGCGATTACCATACTCACTCACACGAATATTGTCTTGCAGCACCAGAACATTGAGACGACTATATAATGTGATAAAGCTATTGGTAATAGAACTAAAACAATAATCAGAATAGTGTTGTTGACTATGTTTTGTTTTTGTTTCTTTGTTGTTTAACGCCGTACTTAGCAATATTCCAGCTATATGACGGTGGATTGTAAACAATCGAGTCTGGACCAGACAATCAAGCGATTGACATCATGAGCATCGATCTACGCAAAAGGGATACGACGACATGCATCAACCAAGTCAACAAGCCTGACCACCCGATCCTGTTAGTCGCCTCTTACGACAAACATAGTCGCCTTTCACGGCAAGCATGGTTTGCTGAAGACCTACTCTACCCGAATCTTCACGGGTCCTTTGAACAAAGAAGATGTTTTCCCTATAAACAACACCAGACATCTATGTGACACACTCACAGAGCAGTCTAAGTACAATGTAGTCAAGCTAAGTGCACAAACAAATGGCCATTAACATCCACAAATGCTACTGAACTGTTTTTACAATCATAAGGATTAATACAATGCTAATATGGTATATAGACAATTGAATAATAGTTTTACTTCATGTGTTCGTATTTTCAAAAGGAGAAAAACTGGGAATTGACTTGCAAAGTGAGTCAACTCATTTGATGAAGATTGATTAGCAACTCGCTGTAATGCAGGGAGATTGTGACGTATTTTCCATGGCAATAATTGTGAGAATGACAGACGAGAAAACAATTCAGCTCGTAAATATTACAAAGTTCAAATGTTCAAATGCTTTTAATTATTTTTCAGTGGAAGTGGAAATGAATGAATTGTTTAAGACGATTACATTGGTCTTCTGTAAAATGTCGCATCAGTGACAAAAATGACATCCGATGCAATTTCCTGTTATGAATCATATGTTCCCTTGGTTTTTGTTCAGGTGAACTCTTGACTTGCCTTTGCATGTGTTTACATGTGGGTCAGAACACGCGGTCATTTCTATAAAGTCTTGGTATCATCACTATTTGATAATGATTCATAAAACATATCTTATAATTGGAATCGTACCAAAGTCGATAGTTTATATGATTATGGAAATGTGTGTTGTCGCTTTTTTATGAATTTGTCACCTACATTGGACACAGATGTTATTCATCTGACAATCTGTCAATTTCCATCACATCAAGGATTCATCCATGCAGCTTCATAAACATTCAATGGGGGTTTGTTTTTACACCAATCTCAATGCCACATCGTTTCCTTCATACTTTCAACACAGAATTTACATAGCTTCTTTACAGTTAGCACGTTAGCTCTGCTTGTAACACTCTAATAATCTTTTTTTGTGTGTCTTTGTCAGGACATCCTAATGATGACGTCCATATGTATGGTTGTAACACTTGCAGAGGGGCGTGGTTATTATGTGTTGACTGAAGAAATGTCAAAGTTAACGGTTGATGTATAAAGTCCTGATGTTTTCTTACTTGGAATAAAGAAAAAAACAGCATTGTGGCAGTCATATTAAAATTTCTTTTAGCAATGAATACCTCTTTGATGTTGTAATTTCAAATGTGACAAAATATATATATCAATATGTTTTTGGTCTTTCACTATGACAAAATGATCTCTAAAAACATTTCGCCCTTTGGAGCAGCGTCGTGTAGAGAGAGGATTAGTTACGTGTCACATCACTAGGTGTATGCACACTTCACCATATGATCACAGAACTGGTTGACAATGAAACGGCAGGTTTCTCCTTTAAGATTAAAGTAAATACGGCTGTTTGGGTTTGCTGTTCTCTTTAATGTTTGAGAAGTCCTTTGCACTTGCAATGGCATTCAGTATTAGCTCTGAATCAGCTCCCATGTGTAAAAGTAACAGAACTGACACAACTGTCTTTAGAACGGATAAATGACAATCAATCTGATTCATACTTGGTGATCCTATCTTGTGATGGTAGTTTTAATTTGTTTGCAGAGAAGAGGATGATTCTAAGTGATACTCTTAACTTATTGTGATTTTCACAGAGGAGGAAGTATTTCTGACTTTAAACAGTTCAGTTATAACGATATTTATACAATGAAACAGCATGATCTTGCTGTCATTTGGCTGTCATACATATATATGTTGAGGACATTTCCAACGTTGACGCGTCATGTCCGATGTAGTTCCTTATTACTTGTACCATGTGTATCCGTGTGGGTTGAGCTGAACACTGTACCCCCCCCCCCCCCCCCCCCCCCCCCCCGCCAACCACACAGAGAGAGACACACATATATGTATATCTAAGGCGAACACATTGTAACAGATACCTAAAATCCAATTTCAGATTCGGCTCAGCAGCGGATATTCACTTGCTTCTGTAACAAAACATGTTGGTTGGTGTTGGTTGGCTGGTTTGTTGTTTAACGCCGCACTCAGCAATATTCCAGCTATATGACGGCGGTCTGTAAATAATCGAGTCTGGACCAGACAATCCAGTGATTGATATCATGAACATCGATCCACGCAATTGGGAACACTGTACCCCCCCCCCCCTCCCCCATGTCTACATCTATTTCAGTTTGCACTCAACCATCAAGTACTGGAGTTTTCATACACACTAGATGCATTTAACAAACTCCATTCAAGAAATGTTTTTACATTCATTAAAAATCTTATACATATCTGTCTCACCATTGAATATAGAACAAAAACGTAAATCCCTCTGGTGTTACTTACGGGGGCGATGGAGAAGACCAATGCTTAATCCACCACGCTGAAGACCCATGTTCCAATTCTCACATGAGCACAAAATGTGAAGCTAAATACTGAAGTCGCCCTTCGGGATATTGATCTAGTATTACTAAAACTCTACTCAGTCACCCGTTTGATGCTACATTCCAATTATAAGCATCACAAAAGTCTAGTCAAATCTTAAGAAATTTAATTAGATTTCTTATTTGGAAACGGCATAATTGATCGTGAAGAGTTCCATTTGCTGAACTTTGGATCTTGTAAAGAACATGCTTCACATTGAACTTAATCAATACAAGTCACCTTCACATATTCTGCTATAACTTCAAATGGTTAGGAAGAAGAGATAGTTGACGTATTGTTTCTTTAAGTGGATTTCTCAGTGATGGTAAAATATATTTTTTAGCATGTTTGATCTTCTTAATCGATCTGGATATCAATTCATTAATGTGTTTTTTTATTCTGATATTCCCATCTTGGTAGCTGTAAGATGTTTCATTAATCAGCTTATGCTTTCATTTCATGCAAGAAGGTGCTACCATGAAACATGATGCATATTGCCGATTGCTAAAAAACATCAGGGAATATTATTTAATTAGAAATGTTGCTTTTTATAACGATTTTGTCCTCCGACACATCTAATGGAACATCAAATAATTCATTTCAGATGAAGATTGAATATATTTTAATAGCTATTCGTCGTCGGTTTTGAAGATATAACTGGAGGGAATGAATGAAGTTATCGTTGCACAGAGTTCAAGTGAAACAATTAGCTATTTTGAATAATCAGGCCATATCATTTCAGAAAGACGTTGTTCTTTACTTATAAGCAGCAGAATCTCTGCACTTGTAAACAGCAGGCGCCATTCAAAATTAACATATGGTGTTTAGTTTCAACAAAATCAGTAAATGCGCTCTCATGTGACTGGATTTTTTCTGGTCCATCACTTAATTGTCTTGTTTCTTTACAAACTGCTCTGCTTCGTCAAGTAACACAAAATCCTTTTTATGCATATTGTGTGAGTGGCGTGTGCTACCAGAAGGACAGGACCTTTTTCGCCACAGATGTGCCATCACTGATTTTCAGTGATCCATTCATAAAATGTTCACCTTTATTTTGACTTTTACACGCAATGGAATATGTTTTGGTGGATAATCGCGACTGGTTGCTCTCTGTAGTTGACGTGTTATAAATCACATTGTGATGAGGCGAGTTTTTATGTAAAAGGAAAACCTTTTGTTTAATTACATCGATGAAGTAACAGTCTTGGAAGGTAAGTTTCAACAATTTGCTGGTAAGATGATGGTTTAGGGAGTTATAGTTTATTTGTCTGTGAAGGAAGTTGTAGCGCTTGAGGCTCACACCCCCTGGTCAGAAAATAATTAATTTATATTTCCTTCTGGGTAATTCACAGATTCATTAAGTATGTAGCAGGATATACAGCAAATTCTAGAAGATGAATGAATGTTATGTGATGTCAGACCATCCTCTGTATGACGTGAGGTAAAAAGGGGCGTAACATCGCATTAGCGATCTGCAAATAGGTGTTTGTGTGGCTACTTGTACCAGTGTGGTCTTATGCCCGATCGTGTTAGCCCTCTTAGTTACCATGTCGCAAGTTTCTTTTCTTTTCTGTTAAACCTTCTGTTATACAAACTTCACCTTGTACAGATTTCTGTGATTGTCTAAATGGTGTAAATTTAAATAAGATTGGAATGATCAATCTAAACATATATTTTATAATATTTAATACACAGGTATTACCAAAATTGTTGTGGTTCAGATGTCAGGGGTAACTGGCGGTATGAACAGTTGGTACGAGTTCATCTTTTGACATGTAATTTTTTTTTTAAAGATGGGAAATCAAACGCCAAAGAAACAAAGCCAAAATGCCATTGTATATGGTGAATGTTGTCGCTTCCGATATGTGATGTTTAAGGAATACAAAACTGTGTTTGAACCTGAAAGATATTTGAGTATTGACAACGGCAAATATGTACGCTAAAATGAAATGTTCTACTTAAAGACAGAACGAGGGGAGGTAACAATATATTGAATCATGTTTATGTGTGTGTCCTGTTTGCAATATATATGTTGAAGATGAATATCATTTCGTATTGATCTGTAAACATTTACTAAAAGATGTAAAGTTTATTGGAAATTGCCAATCATTTATCAATTCAAAAAGTGGTTGTGTCAACTCAGGATAATTTATTTATACGTCTACAACAACATATCTATATTATACATACAAAAGAGAACATGACGTCGTCACACACAAAAACACTATTTTTGACTTTGACTTTGACACTCAACACAGAAAGTCTATATCAAAACAGAGAGAGACGACCAGTCCTTGTTTTATCCCCTTAAGACGGTAGACGTCTTTGGGCAGGACGCAGCCAGGGAATCTCCTGTAAGATATATCCACTTAGTCACGGAGGTCATCTCTATGTGCACAACATCTACCTGAATAGTTGCCCACAGTAGTAACATTTCATATTTGTGAACACGTGTCCTAAACTTGCCGAAGAAATCCGTGAAAAATGTTCGTGACTAGCTCATGAAAATTGCTTTTCATGTTCGAGGAAAACGAATCACGCAAAGGTAATCGATGTCAAAGACAAAAAATTGTTTTTCTTTTCAGTGATACCTTATCATTAACGAATCATGTAGATAGTATCGCCATACTTTCTATACACGTAACTTGTGTTTGCTCAAAAAATGCTACCACAAATGCAATTCATTTTGAGAGAGTGCATATTGATAACTATCAGTCTCCTGTCAAATCAGAGTCTTCAATACATCTGAACGTAAGCTGATGTCATCTAACAACCACGCGAACAAAGAAAAGTGCACGTCCGTTCCAGTCGCCAATTTAGCTTACTATCTACTTGGCGATACAGTGTTTACTCATAGTCTACCACTCAGTGGAAATCTTTCGCCCAGAACCGTTCAGCCCCGAGGACTCTGTCCAAGTCTCCTGTTTTAGAGCATGAGGACGCCGTGTTCCATGATTATTTTATCAAACTGTTCACCATCCTTACACTGACATGTCCTATAACATTCCCACAGCGCTATGTTCAAATTGACTGTGATCGAGTCGAGACTTCTTGACACTGATTGTGTTTTCTACCTCTCCTTCCAATGACACATAATCAAGCTGCCTTTCTCCCATTAGCGGGGACCCTGTGCACTTTAATTAGTACTGCGCCATTGGTCTCAGTGTGAAGAGATTAAGCCAGTATGCAACTGGCAAAAACCTGACAATCAAACATTCTTCAATAAGTAAATACCTGTCTTGTTTTGACCTCGTTAAAAGCCAATTTATCTCTGATGAATGTATGCGGTTCTTGTATAATTACCGGGGTTGAGTGAATTTCTTTTTTTTAGGAACAACTATCACTGGAGATTTATGGCGGCTGTGTTTTTTGTCAATGAGGTTAGGCCTTCACCGATAAGTGTTATCAGAGAGAGTAATCGGCGTGGTTTAGGGATTGATGGAGGCCAGTCTTCTGTACATGAAGCAAGACCAAAATGCAACTACCATCACAGTAACAGGGCCATGGAATGCATTGGTGATATGTACGTGCTTAAGTCACAACCTATTACAAAGTTTCAGTGTAAGGTGGGTGCTTAAGTCACTACTTATTACAAAGTTACAGTGTAAGGTGTGTGCATAAGTCACAACCTATTACACAGTTCCAGTGTAAGGTACATGTATGTGCTTAAGTCACTACTTATTACAAAGTTACAGTGTAAGGTGTGTGCTTAAGTCACTACTTATTACAAAGTTACAGTGTAAGGTGTGTGCATAAGTCACAACCTATTACACAGTTCCAGTGTAAGGTACATGTATGTGCTTAAGTCACTACTTATTACAAAGTTTCAGCTTAAGTTATTGTATATCAAGGAAATATATCAGGTATTGCTACTGGAGAAATGCTTCGGTGAAGACATGGTGGCAACAGATAATAAATTAGTTTGTTTATATTTAATTCAAAGGAACATTAGTTGCTTAATTAGGTTAATCAGTGTTGTAAACATGTACAAGTGTTAAACCACTATCACTATGGTCATGATCAAGGGGCTTAAAATACTAGACACAAAGAAAAAAGTTAAGCACACCCTAATATATTTCATTATTTCATATGTTTGGTCCCAATATTTGTAACAGTCATGAAAGATATAATTACGGGAAGAATTATGTTTTCTCGGGGTGATGCAATCAGTCATGCGTGACGAAAGCTCACGTGCCATGCATGGTAGCCCGGGCAGCATGCTACCCTTGAGTAACTCTAAAAGCAGTATATCCAAACGTTAAACCTGCTTTCTTAAGCTCGGTTTTAAACAGTTATTTCATGAAATTGTAAGACCGTGAAGGCGATTATCAAACGCCACAGGATGGCAAATAATCGGCATGCGTAAAACAGGAATGTCTTCTGATCTAATGCCATTGGTCGGAATGTGGGGTATCATCACACTGTCGTAAGCCCAGATTTGACCCCCTTGAACATGTTTGGGATATTCTGGGGCGGCACATACAGGCACGAGATATTCCTGTACAAGACTTACGCCAGTTGGAAGCAGCATTGCATCAGGAGTGGTTGCGTGTGTGCATGTTGAACATGTTGCATGGTGTATCTGAACATTGACTGGCAACCGATAAAACTAATCACATAAAACATTTGCATTTGTCTTAAATCTGTGCCATCATCTCATGTTAGTCTCACGGTGTCATCTTTTTCAAAAGAGGTTTAGCTCAAATTCCACTGCATGTAACGTAAAACTTGAAAATCCCTGAGGTATAATATTTTTCATGCAGTTCGATTTAATAAAATGCGCGGCCCCAGTCTGTATTGTTAAAAACTTCAATGGTTGTGAAAAAAAGCCAGATATTCAACTCTCGTGCTTTATACGTTCGCATGACTTTCACAAATAATCTAGTTCCATCTTTGAAGTGTTACCCTGCTGTTGACATTCGTCATATGGCCTTTCCCAGTGGCATTATCGGTTGTCCAAGTTTTCATATAATCTTGTTACATTTAATCTCTTTTGCATTACTTGAAGTCTGTGAGCTTTTGTTCTAATTCGATTTGGCATTAGCATAGGGATTCTTCATGTGCGTAAAACTGAATTAACGCTTTAGTTTCCAAAGATGCTTATGGACGAACGGTGCGAGCAGCAAACTGGATCCCCATAGACAAGACAGTTTGTGTTGCATGTAATCTGACAAAATGACTTGAAGTGTTATTGAGATGCCAAAATATTGGGTTTCATATAAAATTTGATGATGCACACACATTTAATCTGTGGCACTTTGTATTATTCGTGGCACACACGGAAATGCCTTACAACATTTCTGTAATAACACGACATGGCACCTTAAGGTTGAAGGAAAACCCGAAGGGATATTAGTCTAACATATTGTTTAAACCCACGAACCTCCTAATGGTTGTCACAATCTTAGAAACATAATCAGGCTGAATATGTGATTCAACCAACAAATATAGGTTTCTGGCATGCTAAGTAACGCATCTCTGAACAGCGCATTGCGGCGCCTTAGACGACTGAGCGACACATACCCTTCAAAATATGTGACAATCCACCACACCTGTATAAAAAATGATGAAGTTTCTTCAAGATTCGTCATTGCTCTGTTTGCTATTGTTATTATGAGTTGTATAAAACTGCTCATGCCTGCCAGTCCTCGACGTAGATGTTATGTGTTTCGCTCCGATAAGATCAGTGTTCTCGCTGAGCGACCGCAACAATTACTTCAGGAACTTGATCACATTTTTGTTCCAAAAAAGTTTACTCGGAACAGAATCCTATTATTTCAAGCTAAACTGTCTCAAGAAAAGCAGCCTTGTGGAAGGATGTGATAGAGGAACATGTCATTATAGGACGGAGAGTGGGAGCAGAGTCAATTCTTGCCTGAATATCACAATGGATTACTTTTAACACTGTTGCATGTGAGCAAACAATTAACATGTCACGTACTGGCGATGCTTCGAATCAAATATTTGCAATGCGTTAAGAAGAAATACTTATCTGGTTGTAGATTTCAAAAATATATTGTGAAATCTGATAACCTAAACAAAGGCGATTAATAGTGAATTCAGTACAGTGAATTCCCAACAATCTGGACAGTGTTTCCATTAAGATCGTCGGAATAACAGTTTGTAGGATTTATGAATCATGAGTATGGAGTAATGTTCCCGTATATATATTATTGTTCCCAGAAGCAATTGTCCAGAAGACAGAGTTTCTGTTTACGGATTAACGGGGTCTGGTGACGACAGCTGACGCCATGAAATAATTATGCATGACATGCATGTAGGTATGCAAACTGCAAAGTCTGGGGTTCTTGGATTCCTAATTAAGCTTGTGATAAAGATTTTTGATCAGTAAAAGGTAAGAAATACGCAAATACCAAAAATGAAAGTCCGACAACTGGTAGTCTATATCAGGTACTTCGTGTACACCTCTCTCTAAATGACACTGTGATTTCATAGCTTTCGGCCATGAGATCAATTCATAACTTGTCAGAGGGTACACAAAGTACATGATCTAGACTACCAGTTGTCGGACTTTCATTTTTCTGGAACCCACGGTGGCTGAGTGGGTTAGATTGCTGACTTTGTGTGCTGGAAATTAGGCAGTGTGGGTTCGAATTCCGGATGGGACTCAACCCCTAAAAGTACTAGAATTGTGTACTTAACTGAGAAAGTGTTATCCCATATAAAACATTTGTGACATTTGACCACTTTCTAAATGACATTGTGTATTCGTATGCTCCGGTGTTCTACTTAAACAATATGACACAGATTAAAGACACACAAAACAAACAATATGAAATGAGAACCTGTATCACTTCGGGCTTTCCTCTCACATTAAGCTGACACGCCGTGATATAACTGTAATACTGTTAAAAGTTGCGTTGAACCAAACTCACTCACTCACTCACAATACAATATGAAACAGATTAAGACACACAAAAAATAAACCATAATATTTTCAAATGTTTTCCATATCGGTCAGACATTTTGATCTTGAAATTTTGATCTTGAAATTACAAATGTCAATACGTTATTGTTAAGTCAAAATAACACCAGCAAAATAGAAATGCATATTGAGTCATATGTACGAAATGTTGATATGTTGATAAATCGTTATGTTACAATGGATACAATGTGCATTCCTCAATGGCATCTACGTTTTGTATTTAACATCTACACAAGAAGATGCCACCTCGAAAACAGCGTCATATAAGCGTGTTCTGTCACAGAAGCCGGTTTGTAGACATTGATGGCATCTGGATAAAGAGCCCACTAATAAACATGATGTTTATTGAACTCTACCAGTATATATGTTCCAAGTGCCCCTGCTCGTACAAGAGTGGCCACATTAATGTCTACCTATTTTAACTTCGACATAATGTATGGAGAGTTCAGTGTTACGTTTCAGACTTGGGATCGTGAGCTCAGGTTTGAGTGCCGACATTATGCGAGACTTCCCCATACGTGTAACTCTACACTGTTATAGTAGTTGATGGTGATTCGACGGAACGGATGAGGGTGCACAGTATCAGTTATTATCCTCTTTGTTATCTCGTAAGAAAACATTCGTCAAGAGGACACCCCGATCATTATCATGAGCTGTTGTATGAGAGTATCGGGACTGACCTGTTATTGCCATCAATAAATGGTCCGGAATGGGCGAAAAAAACGATCATGTCTCCATTAGCGCGTATCCTCCCGATTATCGTATGATTCTGTGCACGGCTGAGTGACATGAGGCTTATCTAGTAGATACAAATTACAATTTTATCTCAAACAGTTTATATCAGGTTATCTTTCTTGGCGTGATTATCCATTATTGAATAGGTCAGAATGTTCAAAAAATGTTTTGTTACTATGATTTGCAGCTGGAAATGTATGTTTCCTATTCTGTGTTTTTAACACTTAGATTTTCGAAGTAAATGATGATGTTACAAATATATTTTCCTCTGATATTGAGCTTTTACACATTGTGTATAAAGAATACAGAACTTGAATATGTCTGCCATATTAAGTATACAAATAATACTAAGAAGGACGTTTTAGAAAGACATTTTCATATGTGTTGCATCTGCGATTAAAGATACAGCCGATGCAATTCCCTAGTTTCACGTGTTTGATCAGGTGAATACTTGACTTCCCTTTGCATGTGTTTGTGACGGGTGCCACCGGTGGGATAGGATACGCTCACCTATTTGCGAATATCTAGTGTCATCACTTATTCATCGTGATTCATTAACGCAGGGTTATCATATAGTCGGAATTGCACGATGAATTCTCCTTTCAGATTACAGAATGATTATAGAATGGTTTTGTCGTTTTGTGTAATTAAACACCAGAACATATTTGATTTGTTTTTTGTTGTTGTATAACACAGAGTATCCCACCTACATGGCGATAGACTGTAAATAATCGAGTCTCGACTAGAACAAACCAGTGATTGATAATATGAACAACAATCCACGCAGTCAGAGTACGATGACATGCAACCAACCAATTCACCGAGCCTCACCATCCGATTTATTTACTCTACCTCTGCTGGCTAGCATAGGCTGGTGGCGACCAATTCCATAACTGGGGCAGAATGCATTCATATAGCAACAGTAATGGCTACCCAGATATATCGACCGTGTACTAGTACTTGAGGTCCTAGATGTTATTCCAATTCAAATATTATGTTTGTTAAAGCAAATCATTCCCACAAGCGCTCCGTAAACACAATCACGTTTACAGTTTCACAGATTTATAATTTAACCACAATAAAATATAGCCATCATACATACCTTACCTTCACTTATTGTAGGGGGAACGGGTGGCCCAGTCGTCTGAGTTGTGTCTCGTTGCACGACAGAAACCTATGATTGTGGGTTCGAATTCCGGTTCGCCCCGATTATGTTTCTAGGTTTGTCAGCACCATACCCGTGCTTGTGGGTTTCAGCGAAGTGGTAAACGTCTGAGACCTGCATCACTTCAGGATTTCCTCCCGCATTTAGCTGACACGCCGTGATATAACTGGAATACTGTTAAAAGCGGCGATGAACCCAACTCACACACTCACTTATTGTAATACATCGTTAAGAACTTCACCGTTACATAGTGATATATTACCAAAGTAAAGACTCCTATCATGTAGTTATTGATATTTCATTTGGCTTGTTTTAATCAACAATTACATGTGTTCTCAATTTACTTCGCCTGAACAAATTCAAACTGACATTCTCAGCGTTTACAAAAAATAATTTGTTTGGATGATATCCTTTCATTCAAATTCAATTAGACATATATTTTTTGCGACATGATTCCATGTGGTCTAACTAAGCTTTTAGTTTTAGTCTTATAATCCCAAGTATGTTTTATAACACGATTTCTGTTCTTAACCAGATATGAGATCCATTAAGATCCGACTTGATTTTGGAAAAAGCAAAGCCAGGATTATTGATCAAGTCAAGGTCTAAGTGAGCAAACACAATCATTGTCGATTTCAATAAACCCAAGACAAAGCCATCTAGCATCAACATAATTAGAAATTATCGATAGAGACCAGATTGGAACGTGGGGAGGAATACAGATTTATTCTCTCCAAATTCATCTAATACTTTCAACAAATATTTTCTTCCCGGATCCACGCAGACTCGATCGACTTCTGTGAGTAATTTGGACACAGAGAGTCTGTTTTTGCATCATTCTATGTTTAACTTCTTCCAGTGACTTTTATGCAATGTACCCACTTGGTGAAGTCACTTTTTCAAAGTCAATATTCATTATTACTTAAATTTTGTCAAAACATGTCAGCAAGTACATGCTTTTTATGCCACGACATGAAGACGGATTGATTTACCAGGCTACAACCTCGTTTAATCAAGCAAATTTGAGTATAAACCTAATCAAAAGGCTACGTTTTGTTGGGAAATTGATTTATAACACTTTCGAATTCGCTTCTGAAAAATGTTAAAGTCTAGAACGAGTGATATTGAAATAGCGATTTTTGTCGTCCCTGGACGTGAGAAGCTCAAAGCGAATTTATGTTGACTATTCGGCGTGGATACACTTTCCGTAAAACGACCCCTGAGGCTTTCTGGGGGATATCCCGTGTCCCATGCTGCTCATTGTGGCCAACGATCCTGGAACATGGTGCAATTGGTAAGGAGGACGAGTAGATTTCAAGCACTGCATAGTTGTTTTACCTGTATAGGTTGGTCTTAAAAAAAGCCATGTTTTCCCAGTATTTCTTTTGGTTTTAAAAAGAACAGAAGCATCTTTCTGACAGACTGTCAAATACCATTTTTGGCATTTGGCGGTGCTTCAAGTTTGCCCAGGTGCAGTTAAAGTTGTATGATTCTAGAACGGAATTGTAACAAGGTGCAGAAGGAATGGACATTACAACGACCAAACGCCCCAAATCAATGTCAGTCACAGTTGTGATAAAATCACGTCCAATGATGTCCATCTGTGAGTGCCATCCGCGTGTTGGCATTTAGGTAATCCATGTACAACAGTGTGACGTAACCGCCATCTCTGTTCCTCCTAATGAGATTTTTTAAGAACGTCATCTTCCTTCTCAAGTTACAGTATGAAATTAAATTATATTAATTCTTATAGCGTTGCTCTTTATGCATTAAAATCTAAGTAGCTGCTCCAGAATGTACTCTACATAAGTTTCAGTGATTGTTGTGGACTTGAAATGAAAGGTATGACATAAAAAAATGTTCTGGTGAGTTTTCAAGCAGATAGTGTAACTGAAAAGTAACCTATACAAAGGCGTAATGTAATCCCTCCAAAATACATTCCAACAGCTTATTCAGTAAATACTGTAAAACCCCGATAATCCGAACTGTGTTCCATGTAAAATCGTCCGAAATAACATTTTCAGCATTAACAAACCATGAGATTTTCAGATTAAAAGATTAAAAGATTCCGTACTATTCATTGATTTTCACAGATAATGATTTTAGAGTCCAAGGACAATGAGCTCACGTCATACAAAGCATGCGTGTATGCAAATAATATTTGTTGCTAAGGTCGTATTATCATCCTATGTATGTACGTAAGTGTTGATGAGAAAGGGGGCACAGAGAAATACCAAAGTTCATGTACGTAACGTCTAATCACTGACATGTACAACGATAGTCTATTCAAACAAACGACACAGATTAATGACACAAAAAGAGAACCAGCCTATTCGAAAATGTTTTCCTTATAGATCAGACTCTTTGATCTCGTAATTGCCACCGTGATAAGAAATATGGATGAGATTTGTTCCCCTTCTATCGCAAGCACAAGGAAATCTGTTATGTTCTGTCCGGACTGTGATGAAGTGGATGAGATTAGGTCCATCTCGTGCCATTACCGCATAACAGAATCAAATACCTCGAGCTGGATTTTTTTGTATCTCTAATGCAGTGAAACAGACTTTGCGGATATATATACCGATGACCCAATTTACGTCAGGTTGAGTATATGACAGATACTACAAGTGGTCCAGTTTGAAACGAATTTTAATATATCAATATGTAAAATAAGCCCGAAATTATCCTATGTGAGAACACTAATCCTGTGGCAAATTCATATTGATGAAAACATAATTCCTTTATCTGATACAAAGACAAAAATCAAAATGGTTCATAGAACCAGATTGCCATTAACTTGGACATTGTATAATGAATGCTTCAGAATCGTGGAGAATTTGTTCTTGTTGAATAATAACAAGGAAGCAATTTATTCATGTGTTTGTAACTACATATTGCCCACGCGACGTTATTAATCATACCTCGACAGGCTGACGGTCCAATGACTGGAAAGTACATATTACTATTGTAATGCGGATGCCTTGCAAAGTAGGTCAAATATGTCCCCCTTTTGCCCCCATTTGGGACTTGACATTTTGGATTTCCTGACTTGATTTTGATTATTTTTTAAGACGAATAGACCGATATTTGAGGGATGGTTGAAAAAGAAACAATTTTGTGGATATTATTCAAATTGCCAAAAAAGAACAGGCATGGTTGATTTCATGAACCCCCCAAAACACACAATACTGTACTAATACAATTACTGTAAATCTCCAGTCCAATCATGCTCTTCAATACAGCTGAACGCAAAGCTGTCCCTCTCAAAACGAACAAAGAAAAGATAACGAAAATGCCAGTCGACACTTAATCTCACGATCCACAATGTATGTCTGCTGGATGAGGATACAACGTTTACTCCTAGTCTACCCTTCTAGGTGAATGTTCCGCCTGCAAAAGTTCAGGCTGCTCTCTACGTCTCCTGTTTCAGAGCAAGAGGGGATGCGCTGCTCCTTGGCTTCTAGTCACTGTTCACCATCCTTACACCCACATGTCCTTCAGCATTCCCACATCATTATGTTCAAATTGACTGTGATCGTGTCGAGACTTCTTGACACTGAGTGTCTTTTCTTGCTCTTCTTCTAATAACACCTAATCAGGAGCTTTCTTCGAGTTAGCGGGTACCCTGTGCGCTTTAATTAGCACTGAGCCATCGGTCTAAATGAGCAGTGGATAGGCCAATAAACAACCAGCAAAGAAAAACCCAATAGGCAATCATCCTTCAATAAATAAATCTCCGTCTTGTTTTGACCTCGTCAATTTCCAATTCATCTCTGATGGTTGTATTCAGTTCTTGCTGTATAATCCCCGGGTGTCACTGAGTCTTTGATAGTGAGGAACAACCATCATTGGCGATTTAAGGGGGTTGTGTTTTTGTCAGTGATGATCGGCCTTCAACGATTAGCATATCAGTGAGAGAATAGTAACATTGAGAACAGCGAGCGATTGCCGACTGCCCGACCTCGAGACAGAATCCCCAAACAAACTATCAGCATGGAGCCAGGAAATACATTAATGATACACAAATGCTGAAAATAATATCTATTACAAAGTTGGTGTACAGGTTTGGTTACAGATCGAATTGTGGTAGTACATCATACCACAATATCAATTAGTATTTCTCTAAGACGAAATAGTTAATTAGTTGCTTATTCATAGGTTAAACAGCGTTATTGCAATGATGAACAAATATTTGAGTACCCTATTTAGAAACTGGACAAACTTTGAGGATGTCAATCTAAGAAAGACATTTAGAAGTATTGAATCACATCAACGATTACAAATACGGCTTCATAACAGTTAGTGACAGCATGAACGCCAACCCACAATGTCGGAATAAGATAATAAGCAAGGTCACCCGTTACTCAGTTGATGACCCGTGTAGATTCCGGGGTAGCATAGGTCTTCAGCAACCAATGCACGGTCAACCGCATAATTCATCCACCATGATTTGTTTTTCGACATTTGTTGTATAGTGGTCTCAGGGTGACAAACTTTCCATAATAATTTTTCAGTTCCGACTCCACTGACTGTAGAACAAAACCAGGGAATTTCTAAGCGTTTTTTAGAAGTTGTTTTCAATAAATTACGAGGCCACATCTTGTGTGTGGAAAATGCCAGTCTATGTTAAAATAGAAGCTGGATTTTCAATGCGTGTGTCCCTCACGTTCGGATGATGTGTCACAGATAATCTACTTCGCGAATTCCATGCTGGAAGTGGCATCACGATCGTGACATTCGTCCTATTGCCTTTCCTATGGCTTCATCGGCTGTCCCAATGTTCAAATAATCTTGTCAAAAGTAATATAGTTTACATTGCTGGAAGTATGTGAGCTTCTGTTGTTATGCCAATAGGTATTAGCAAAAGAAACACTTATGTGCGTCAAACGGAATTAATGCTGGAGTTTCAAAAGATGCTTATAGACTAAAGATGCTTGCTGCAAAAACGTCATTCGTGTGGAGTTGAAAGAAAGACCACGAGGGGTTCTTAAGATGCTAAATTATTATGTTTCCGTTATGGGTCGATAATATAACATTAATATATGCTTAATGAGCCAAATATCATTTAACTCTATTATTTCTGGAAAGTTGAAGTCACCCCTCTTGTCATACAGTCTTGTGGAAAGTGTGTTGTCACTCTGAATCCTCCTACATATATCTAAAAATGAAATGGATGAAGCAGTCTCATCAGTCTCCCGGCACAAATGTGAAATCTAGTTCCTGTCACAGATGAGACTGAGGGTTATCATGTTAATGAGTACACAGACTAAGTGAGTGAGTGAGTGAGTGAGTGAGATAGGAATGTCGCTACTTTGAACTATTAGTTCTGTTTTATCACGACGTGTCAGCTTATGGTGGGAGAAAGGTCTAACGGATGTAAGCCTTTCACTGTTACCACTTTGGTGGAACCCATGGGCAAGAGACTTGTTCAAACAAGCAAAGTCGGGGAATTGAACGCACGTTCATGCGATCCTGGCAAGACTGAGTGACGCGAATGTTGGTAACTTTGCTTGTCTTTAGTGTACATATAATACAAACGAAACGTGTTGCAATGATTTTCTAAACATGTTTATAAAATAACGATCCGGGTTGTTGAAAATTCAATTCTAAACCGGATCTTCTGTGGTCATTTTAATAAGTGTTTTTATTCGATGCTTAAATACACTCTAAGAAGAATGGTATTGCAGCACTGCATACTTGTTAAAAGAGACAGCTAATATGAAAATCGTGTGTTCACGATGTGTGATTTTTTGTCATACTACCCTGATGTGTGTCGTTGTTCATACAATCAACCACTGGTTTGCAGGTTCCAGACTTGATCATAAGGATATAACGGTAATATTGCTGACGGCGAACTATACGTCAGTCACTCACACACTTTACGATAACTAATCAATAAAGCCGTTATAATTGGACGGATGATATTATCGATTTTAAGTAAAAGTGGTTTCTTCTGACACGGGAGCATATCCAAAGCTGGCAAATGTTATTCCTCCGTGAGTGGGTTTATGGTTATAAGAGGCGAAACCAGTCTATTTCTCCATCTGACCAATATTTCTAACAGGAAGTGTTTTGCATTGATATATGAAGGTATTATTTCATACCTGATTAGTTATCATAGAAAGTAATATTTAAATTCGTATCAAGTCCCACGCAGGAACTTCATTTCCTCCCAAATTGAAAACCTACTTGAGCTTGACTTCACATTGTCTTTAGAAAAAGGAGAGGTTTTATCAACGCAAATCAAACCGCCCGGAAGGACGATGCAATATTTCTTTCAAAATCGTTCAGTTTTTGAAATTGATACAAAAAAAATGTTTGCCGTTTAGAATATTTTTTTATAGACATTGATTTGTGATTTTCATTTAAGCCCAATGATTACATTCTTGAGGCTCTGCAGAATTGCCCAGGGATGTTCATGCATGCAAATTGTTGCCGTTTTAGAATGCGCATCCACCGGTGGAATTAAAATTACCATTATTCCAATATTTCTTGGTATCTTTTTTGAGTGAGTTTCATTTAACGCTGCTTTGAACATTATGAAGTGACTTTTATCGCTACGCTATTTTCTTAGAAGCTAGTTGTCATGCGTTCAGGTCGTTCGAGAATATCCAGTTTTTACAGTCGACATGAACATTTCGCTGGCATGATGTATGTGTCTGTGAAACCATTTTTCCATTCTAGAAACACAAGGGATGAACGCTATTTATCATATAACTACTTCAGTTATTGAAGCGATGCAACATTAGGAACCAGTACCAAAGTTATCTGTATGCCCAAGGATATTATGTATGAAAGAAAGCCACACAAATCAGAGTATACAATTTTGTTGTGCACCAGCACAACTAACCATGTCCGTCAACTGGAACACTATGTCTGTTCGTTCCACCCACTTGGCCTACGATAGTACATTGTCAGTTGTGACGATTAGAGGTGTTATTTATTGCCTTAAACTGAACTGAAGGTAAAGTTGTTAAGTCTCTCTTCCCATCGAGTTAAGGGTTTCTCCGACTGCTACCTTGCTTTCATGTTCCTTGCCACATATTAAAGAATCTATTATAGACGACGTTGGACCAGGCACATTGCCATAGTGACCATGCCGCAGATGTATGCATGTAATATCCTGATTGGCCCTCTTGATCTCTTCGGTAAAACATATATGATCTGTGACACCCTTTGATCACTCTTTCTTCGCTCATCGGATGCAGTGCCTGCACAAAGATACCTATAGGACCAGTAATAATTACGTTCTCCCTCCAGGGCCACACAGGGGTTGCCATTCGCTTGAGGCAGTGTCACACTATGCAGTGTTTTGCGCCATGGTAGTGCCGGGGTCCACTGTTTGTTTGTTCAACTTTTGACCCGTCCCATCTGTGAACATTGGCTTGTCATCACAAGTCCCGTAGTTTTCTCCTCTATAATCTTCACTAACTTGAGCTGACGCATCGGGTTTGAACTACGGTGCTTGTCGTGTAGCATAAAACCCAACTCACTCACTAACTCACACAAGTTAAGCGTACAAGTCAACGTTTTGAACATAATCCCCCCCAAAAAACAAACAAACAAACAAAACAAAAACAACAGAAGCCTTTTTCTAACACATTCATTTGTGCAATTTGGCAGTGATGAACACTTGCTGGGGTGCTTAAACGTTCTTCACACCAAACGTGCATAGTTGATGCACGCTACCAAGCAGATTGATATTAACATCACTAATTGGATGGACATCGAGATGCAACCCGCACCTTACCAACATGAGAACTGTACACGATCGTGGCAAACGACATTCGTGTTGAACATATAAGTTAAGTTGCAAATCGATTTCTGTGCTTTTAAGCCTATTATTTGAGTTTAAAATGACGCTGACGTTTAAAACTGTATTTAAACGTGAAACCTGGATTTAGTCCTGTCTGAGTAAGAATTATTATCAGGGATAACAGGTTGTTCAAACCCACGAAAAAGACCCTTGGGAATATACAAATGATAATCCCTGAACTTCATTCTATGGATTAACATCGAGATGCTAGACACCTATTATCAACTGGGGAAATGTTTACGGATCATGGCAAAAGCCTGTCGGTTGGTAAAGTCATTACGTATATCTTTCTGTTAATCAGGTAAGAAGAAATTGTGTTGAGTTTGTCATTGCCATTGTTACATTACGCCTGGTAAACTCGTCGGACCATTCCCCAGTGAAATCGTAACAACAAAACTTTACTGCCTTCGTGGACTTGCATCTGTGTCTCCGTTATTCAGATCACACAAACTGAGTCTCGGCAGTACAACAGGAATTCGTAAATCACTTGGTGTGTCCGGCAACATTCCCCTGGTGATGAAACCTCACTGATGGCGAAAGAAGTGAACAATGCCGGTACCTTTTCAACAATATCCCCGTGGAAGTTTTTGTCTGTAATTTGTTCCCTGAATGATAACCAATCTAAAATGGACTCCTGTTTATGCATTGAGAACGCATTGTGCCTTGTGAACGACTCTCGGAAATGTTACGTTTGATGGCGATTCAAGGAGCATTTGAGTTTACACAACGACTTTTTATTTTTCTTAGTCTAATGTGACATAATGGTTTTAACTTTAACAAAGAGTACGAAACACGGATTGGTCCTGACACATTACGTATTGAATCGGAACCAACAACCAGTGGCTCTTCCCGCAGTTGAAAAATGTATATTGAAAAAGTTTATTATTTCCCCTTACGTCGTTTATTACGATTGGACATGTTCCACAAAGACATCGAAATTGACCAACAAGCAGCGGATCTTGCTGCAGCGGTGAGATATTGAAAAAGGTATATTATTTACCCTTCCTTAGGTCATTACCATCGGACATGTTCCCCCACATGAGTATTCTATATAGTTATAGTCCAATGCCCTTTGACAACAGACAAATTGTAATCGTTATCAAAGAAATTATTTGTACGAATAGGTTACATTTATTTGAAATTATATTGAATAATTCACATATATATTCGAAATAAAATGTCTTTGCACTTCAGTGAACAATGTTAAAGAATGTCATTGTAACAACGTTTAGAACGAATTGATTCTGTGTCGACCATACACCACAAATCAATATCAGTGGCAGTTGTGATAAAACCATGCCAGTAGTTGTCCATCTGTCAGTACCACACGTGTTTTGGCGTTCAGGTCACCCGTATACAACAGTATGACGTAACCGCCATCTGTGTTCCTCCTTAATGAGATTTTCAAGGACGTAATCAGTTTCTACTTAAGTTGCTGCAAATTTCGGCAATTAAATCCCATCTCAATAATACCCTTGTTCCCAGTGCCTGATGATGCTTGACAAGGTTAATGAAGGCGCCATTTTAGGTAAAGAGGTTTATGAAGGAAGGTTGTTATGCCGACATTCTTATGTAGTAGGGCATTCCTTCCTTAAATAACTGATGCAACTGTAATACTTCTTTACCGATTTTCGTCAAAAGCACAGCAATCGTTTTAATAAAAAAACAATTCAGAAATGTTGTGAAGTGATCTCTTGAACACATCTACAAAGCGAATGCAAAATGAAAGCAACTGCTACTTGGTGTGGTAATTTGAATATCAAGTTATTTTCGTTCCAAGATCGATGTGTTCTTTTTTTATTGTCTATGAAATTTCATCGCAAACTCTGTGGTTGTTTGCGTGCCACAGCACTTCGATAACGTGACATACTGCTCAAAATACAGAGTCTGCTTTGTAAAGAAACGACAGTATGTCCTTTACATATACACAAAGCATTTACTCTTATCAATAGGCAGTGTTTCTTCTAAACATGCCATCTGATGACAAATAATAGTTTCTCTGGATCCTGTCATGGGTATATATCGTACTGTGGTCAATACCTAACATCTATTCATAAATGTTTTACGTATGAGGATACAGTGAGGTATTTCAAATTGAATATTTATTACATGTTAAGAACAAAATAATCATTGCGTTCTAGCTGCAATTATTTACTGAAATTCAATACAGTGAAACTCCGATATTCCGGATTAGATGTAATATTTCATCAATGACCTATCATAAGTACGGAGTAATGTTCCTTGAAGAAGGATTGTTCCCAACAGTGACCGTTAAGACGGCAAGTTTTCCTGATTAACGAGGTCCATGTTATGCAGGTTTTACAGTATTCATTTTCACAGGTAGCGACGTGCATGCACCTATGTGTGTGTGTGTGTGTGTGTGTGTGTGTGTGTGTGTGTGGCTGCTTGTACTAGGCCGTACAAATGCCTATTTTATAGGACTAGTCCACTGAGATACCATGCCTCAGTTTAACAAATATAACCCACAGTGTACAGTATGCTGACTTTCGAGCCAACCAGGCCTTGTTTTAGCCCAGGGATGTCGAGAGCCAGGAAGACAACATCTTTAGGTATGACACAGGCGGGGATCGAACCCACACATTCACGCTTTCCGGACAGAGACCCTATCCACAAGACCACAGAGGCGGTCGCTAAATCGTATTAAAACATCAGAATTAAGCAGTAAATAAACTGGGGAACACGTTTCAATAGAAACTGGAACAAGCTCCATTTTGCTGTGCTTTTCCATTTGTAATGGGTACCGTATCGAAGAAAATAATGTCGAATTCATAATTAATCAGTGGCGAGAGTTCATCATATGGTCATGAAATAATGAATATTGTTTCAAGTCCCCTTAATTAGCAACAGGTAAGTTATTTATTTCCCACGGCGTGCTTGTCGTGCCGAGTAGCCAGAAATATTGACGAGTAACTGAAAGTGGAGCACACTGTTGACATTCACGATGTTATTAATTACATTTGAATGATTCGAATGTTTCATTGTTATTGACCATCGTTATGCAAATGTATCATAAAATACTTTATACTCTAAATTCAATATGCTGTATGGAAACTAGAATTAGTTCAAAATTTGAAAATATCACGTGATGGTCATTCCTATAACAGGGTACATTTTCGTTTGAGTGAGTGAGTGAATGTCTGTCTGTCTGTTTATTGTTTAACGCCGCACTCAGCAATAGCCTAGAAAACTAACAAAAGCATGACAGACAAATTCTAGATTTATTGTAGTTGTCGCATGATTTAACAAAGTTGGTTGGTTGGGTTGTTGTTTAACGCTGCACTCAGCAATATTCCAGCTTTATGACACGTTCTGTAAATAATCAGGTCTGGGCTAGACAGTCCAGTGATAGACATCATGAGCATCGATCCACGCAATTGGGATCGATGACCTGCATCAACCAAGTCAGCGAGTCTGAGTGAGTGAGTGAGTGAGTGAGTATGAGGTAACGTCGCTCTTAGCAATAATCCAGCAATAACACGACGGGGGTCACCGGAAACGGACTTCAGACATGGCAAACATGTGGGGAATCGAGCCCGGGTCTCCGTCTTGATGAGCGAACGCGTTGACCACTGGGCTAACCCAGCGCACCAATCTACGTTTGAAAAAATACATGTATAGGCGAATATGAACCAAAATACGATCGTTTGTAGCTTTACATTTGTATATTAGTATTGAGTGAGTGAGTGAGTATGGTTTTACACCGTTTTTTTCTATAGTTTGTTTCTTGTTTACGTTCCAAATACCTTTGATATTTTGATTTTAGGACATTGCTGGTGTTTTGATGAATTTACTGTGTTCAAAGTAGAGTGCACTGATTCTGGTTTAAGTAAATTGGAAACTGTTTTACTTGTCTTCTTTTTTTTAACGCTGAACGTTTCAATATACTTTCTAGGTATGTATCGATTAAACGTTTACTGACTATATTCCAACCATCAAAGACTGTCGAGTTTTATTTTCTTGGTTAATCATGTATGGGATTTAATGGGTACATTATTGTAATATGTACATGTGGTAATATATGTTCATGGTTGATACGTGGAAATATACACAGTTACAACTATTCTTACAGTTGTTATCTGTTATCATTTCTGTCATTTTCAAAAGGTTTTATTCATGAATTCAAATTAAACGCATTTAGAACCTAAATCATATGAACCATCTCGTACAATTGCATGCATATTGATTACTGTAAATTTCCAGTCAAATTAGAGTCTCCAATAAAGCTAAATTGAAAGCTGGTGTCGACTCACACTGAACAAAGGGAGATTAACGACAGTTTCAGTCGACAATTAATCCCACCATTCGTAATGTGTGTCTACTTGACAACGAAACAATGTTTACTCTGTGTCTACCCTTCAAGGGGAAGCTCTCCAATTCTCTCATAGCAAGAGGACGCATTATTCGATAGCTTCTATATATGCACCATCCTGAAACCCACACGTCTTTCCAAAGGATATATTTAGTTAAAATTCCACTGCATCTTTAGTGAATCGTGATAACTTCTCAGGTGTATTCCTTTTCGTGAAGTTGCTTCCTATAAATTTCGTGGCGACATCATGTATGTGAAACATTTCAGTCTATGTGCCCTACACGTTCGCATGACCTTCACGGATAACCTAGTTCCATCATTGGCGTGTCAGCATGCTGTTGGCATTTGGCGTGTGGTCTTTCCCAGTTGCTTTATCGGTAGTTTTCTTATGATATTATTAAAAGGAATCTCTATTTCGTTACTTGAAGTCTACGTGCGTTTGTTGTAATTCGATTTGGCATCAGCATAAGAATTCTTCATGTGCGTAGAACGTTATTAACACTGGACTTATATGCTTACGGGCGAACGAAGCATGCTGCACATAGGATCCCAAAATACAATTATTTGCGTGTGCTGTTGCAAAAAAACATGCATTGTTGGGTTATTTACATTTTAAAATATTGGCATTCAGTTCAATTTAAATAATATTCACATATATTGTCCTTTCACGAATGTGGTCGTGTCTCCATTAGGGTTATCATGATACTACATGTATGTATGCTGTTATGTGTCGATTCCAAAATTGAAACAATATGTAAACCAAGGAACGCATAAGAACTTAGTGTGAAACCAACAACCGACCAACAAATGTTATAAAACTAAAAATTACAATATGTACTAAGTTTACAAATCAACGCAAACCTCTGCACATACATTACAATGAGCAGTAGACAATACAGTGGTAGTACGATATTCAAGGGCAATATATAATATGATGGCAGTGTTCAGAATGAAATATAAAAAAATACACTGGTTACAGCAAAAGTCAGCAATAATAATATGTTTATCCAGCGTTGACAGTGGTCAAGCGTCTGAGAAAGGCCTGGGCAGGGAATCCAGGGTGATGAGTGATCTCCATATGAAAGCTGGTCTTGATGGAATGACACGTGTGAGAGATACTAGAGGCACGCTCCTGTCCCTGTATATACAGTCTAACTAGCTACTGGAAATTTCCACACAGTGCCCTCACAACATAGAATACTCAACATGTTTCTATCACACACCATCACAGTCCAGAGTACGCGGGTAGTTTACACATGACACTACCATCTAAATATAGTAACTTCCTCAAAACCGCTTACATTAAGCAGTTACTGTACTACAAATCACTGTCCAAAAAACTATGCAATGTGTGTCTACCGAATCTTAACAGAAACAATGTAATACAGTTACAATCATTGTTTAACAAAAAATACACTGCCATAATTAAAACAATGCAGAAAATATAGACATGTCAGAGTAAAATCTCTCCTATATAGGAAATAACCCGAACAATGGATCTGTGTAGATTGAGCGTCTGAGTTGAATAATAATTTAGTGATATCACGGTGTGTCAGGTTATTGTGGAGGGAGTCGAAAGGAGGCAAGTCATTTATTTTTACCACCTTGGCGAAACCCATGGGCAAGGGAGTTGTGCAAACAAGCAAAGTATCCTACTTCAGGGCAGGTCTGGGATTTGAAGCGACGCTAATCAGATTCTGGCGTCTGGTATCTTAGCTTGTTTCCTGGTTTACATACAATACCATCATGACAGGATGATCTGATAAGCGTATTTATAGAACTATCGATACATCCATCAGGTTGTCTGACATAAGATGTTTATATTCCACGTGCACATTGACCCTGTTAATTCGACTTGGTATACACATAGTACAATCTGTTGCAAAAATGTGTTGCTTAAAGCAACTCATGGTACCAAGTGTTTTGAATAGATACTTAAATTCGTTCTTGCAGAATGGTTTCTAAGCACGGCAAGCTTACTTAGAGAGGCCACACATCGGGTGGTCACAATGTGTGATTGTTGCTGATTCTATCACCGCAGGGTGCAGAGTAGATTATACAATATAAAGTTTATAGCGTTAACGTCGAGATACGTCATTTACACATATGTTAACTAATTAATAGGACCCGTGAAGATCCGGGGTAGAATAGGTATTCAGCAACCCATGCTTGCCGTAAAAGGCGACTATGCTTGTCGTAAGTGGCAACTGACGGGATCGGGTGGTCAGGCTCGCTGACTTGGTTGATGCATGTCATTGATCCCAATTGCGTGGACTGATGCTCATGACATTAATCATTGGATTGTGTGGTCCAGACTCAATTATATACAGACCGCCGTTATATAGCTGGAATATTGCAGAGTGCGGCGTTAAACAACACACACACTCTCTCTCTCTCTCTCTCTCATCTCTCTCTCTCTCTAATTGATAGACAGATGATATAACTCATATAAAAAAAGTACCATCTTGACGATGATGATCTCAAAAGAAGCGAACGTGTTTTTTTTCTACCTGTAGGGTTGTTGCTCATTATTTGGCCATGCTGTTATTGGCCACACATGTGCATTTCTGCATGTGACCTACACTTCAAACTGCCTCTCAAAGCAGTGACCTACACAAGTTTGTATGGGATTACATGTACTTTTTATACATTGAAATACATGAACAGTGTAAGAAGAAGGTAATATTTCTAGCCTGATTACTTGTCACAGATAGTAATCTTTAAAGTCTTATTATGTCCCTCGCAAAAACTTTCCTCCCTAATTGAAAATCCACTTGCGCTTGACTTCACATTGTCTTCATTAAAAGGAGACGTTTTATCAAAAAAAGGAGCCAGGCAAACCGGAAACCCGGAAACACAATGCGATACTTCTTTCAAAGACGTTCAGTTTTTGAAATTGACATTGTTTGCCGTTTATAAATCTTTGTACATATACTGAACCGCAAACGAAACGCACCCCAATACGTGTCTCCAACATTCTTGTATCAATGCTAGCGTCATGCCAAGGCTTTTGAAGGATCAGAGAAACCAGACTTTAGGAAACCTGCATACTATTGGTTAACTGGTACCGTTGCTGTAATCTGTGGACATTAAAACTTTTGGCAACCATTCGTGCATTCTGCCACGCGCCAGCATGCAGACGTCCAAAAGCCTGTTTCCTCTGATTCTTGGGTGGCGATGGCATAGCGTCAGAATCGTTGGTGGGTTTGTTGTTTTACGCCGCACTCGGCAATATTCCAGCTATATGACGGCGGTCTGTAAATAATCAAGTCTGAACCAGATAATCCGGTGATTGACATCATGAGCATCGATCCACGCAATCGGGATACGATGATGTGCATCAACCAAGTCAGCGAGCCTGACCATCCGATCCCATTAGTCGCCTCTCACGACAAGCATAATTGCCTTTTACGGCAAGCATGAGTTGCTGAAGACCTATTCCACCCCGGATATCCAAGGGTCGGCGTCAGAATCGATACAAGAAGGTTGTGTCAAAGCAATGAAGAACCGTTTGTCAGAAAAGACACAAGGAAAAGTAAGTGAATTTTTATTTTCATGGAAAGCATTCGGGACTTTGTGCCATGGTCGCTTGTTAAGCTGCGTTTTGCGACCCATTCTATCCATATCTGTGTCATGTGTTGGTCGTTAACATTATATTTGGATACAGACTAATGTCAGAAACCTAAGAAAGGCATTCACATTTCAATGGGGAACTTTCATAATTTGTTTTCTTGAAAGGATGTTTCTTTTGCGGTTCTTTATTTTTTACATTGGTTTGTCATTTTCATTTAAGACCGATGATAACGTTCTTGAGGGGCGGTAGGGTAACTTAGTGGTTAAAGCGTTGCCTCGTCACATCGAAGGCCCGAGTTCGATTTCCCACATGGGTGCAATGTGTGAAGCCAATTTTCCGGTGTCCCCTGCCGTGATATTGCTGGAATATTGCTATAAGTGGCCTAAAACCATACTCCCTCACTACATTCTTGAGTCTCTGCAGAATTGCCCAAGGATGTTCATGCATGCAAATTGTTGCCTTTTCAGAATGCATATCTACAAGCTGAATTAATATGATCCTTACTCCAATATTTTATGGTACCTTTTTTGAGTGAGTTCGATTTGAGGCTGCTTTGAACATTATGAAGTGAGTTCAATCACTGCACATTTTTCATCGAAGCTAGTTAATTTGCGTTCAGGTCGTTCGATAATATCCAAATTTTATTGTCGAAACGAACATTTCCTTTGTATGATCCATGTGTCTGGGAAACCATTTTTCAATACCAGAAACACATGTGTTCATATAAATATGAATTGTGTAGAAGCGGAGTAACATAAGGAAGCTGTTCCAAAGTTCCAAAGTCGGATATAAATCTTGACTCCTTAAGGCCTGAACCATAAATCCCTACCCCAACGAAATCATAGTTGTGAAGATACTGCTCTCCTCAAATACATTCTTAAAGTGAGTCACACAAATCATGGGATACATTGTTGTTGTGCACACCTACGACGGTAACCTGGCACGGTATTTCTTGTAGATCAATTCGCTTGACATACCATGTGGCATTCTTAGTACAAATGTAATGCTATGACGATTTGAGATGTTTTCTGAACTTTTACCAAGAAGCTACATTTTGGCGAATGGAAAGCATAGACAACTGTTTTCCCCTCCCTTCCCAACTTAAGGAATAAAGAATTTCTCTGACATCGTATTTATGAACTGCTCCCTTACTTTAATGTTGTTTGCAACGTATTTCAGAATCTGGTATTCATATTCAAAATCAATAACATTTAACACTATTTGAAAATTATATTGAATTCGCGCATTTTGCATGAAATGCATCTATTATCAAGAAACTGTTTTAGGCCTTCGGTAAAAAGTCGACAATGGTTTAAGAATGGCATTGGCACAACGCGAAGAACGAATGGACACTGCAACATCACAAATCAATATCAGCCATACTGATGTCCATTGATAAAGCCGTATCCAGTGATGTCCATCTGTCAGTACCAAGCGTGTGTTGACATGAAGGTCGCCCATGGACAACAGTATGATGTAACTGTCATCTCTGTTCCTCGGTAATGAGATTTCCCAGAACGTCAACCTCTCTCTGTCAAGGTCCGGCAATTGCCTTCCATTCCAAGTGGCATTTGGTCAAAGATCACTTGATCTAATAACACTTACAAGGTGTTTCTAAAGGACGTCGACACCTTGGCTGTTCATCAAAAGGATTTATACCATAATATCATTATTTTCAATGTCAGATGATGCTTCAGGGTTAAATGAAGGCGTCATAGAGTGTAAAGAGGCTTACGAAGGAGGGTTGTAATGCAGACATTCTTATGGCAGATGATTTCCCTTCCTTCAACTAATGCCGTTGTTATGCTACTTCACGGATTTTCGACGTAGTCATAGGATTAGTTGAAAAATAACAACTGAATTTTCAAAATTGTTCTAGATTCTTGCAAGATTGAATTGTTGAGTCAAGGTCCATCCATTCATGCAATTATTTCGCCTTTTACGCCAAATGGCGGATAATTGGGACTGGTTATTTTCTGGCGTTGACGTTTTATATTTCGAAGTTTTATAAAACAGACTCGGCTAAAAAAGACAGTGTTCGAATAGACTGTAGTATTTGGGTCCCAAAACCGGAACGAAAGTTTTTACGGAAGTTGTCAAATGAAAAACGTTCCACGCATGCGTAGTTTGTTATTTGTCGAAGCGAGAGGATTTGAATGCCTCCAATTTTTCTACCGTACGTTATCTGCAGATCAAATCTCACACAGAAAACACAGGCGGGTTCAAGGGGGGGGGGGGGGGGGGGGGGGGGGGGAGGGGGTAAAATAAGTCGCACTACAGAAAGTTCATCCTTTTTCCAGAACAATATACTCTGTTCGACGGACAACACAGGGACATGATTAGAGTAAAGTAGGGGTGCGTGGGTCCATCTACATCTAGTTCATTTTTTTCTGCATCTCTTTCATCATAATCTTAAACGATCATTTTCCCTCTAAGTTGAACACATTGTAAATACGGCTGATGTAATATGACACTGAATAAGATGATCAAATGAACAGCTTAAAAAATTATTTTCTGATATTTCAAAATGTCTGTCGTACATTCACTGCCATCACAGATCTCTAAATCGACTGTTTTATTTGCAAAAGCCCCCGTTTCTGAATTTATAAGTTACGAATTTACGAGACACGGAAAGTCACCTGACATACGCCATTAATCTCCCCCTCCCCCTCCCTCGAAACAAACTACGAGAATCCGACTTCACTTTCTACCGTAAAGCTCTCGGCCCCCTAAGGGGCGGAGTTTAACACCATACTTTTCACGTCCAAGACCCCCGTTCCACAAAGCGATCTTAGCGCTACGACTGTCGCAAGCCAGTGTTAAAGTATGGGAGATGGCTTTGTGAAACGGGGCCCAGGGGTTCTTGTTACTCACTAATGCCTCCAAGCGGATTTCGGAACGCTAGCCCGTGTGCGCCTATTTATAAACAAAGCTGCATTTGGGACCCAATACTGCAGTAGACCCTAGTGTTCTCCAAAAGTTTAACGTATTTCAAATTTGGGTTGGCTGGTCTGTAAACCAAACCCTTAAGCGTCTTTGACGCATGTAGGAATTATTATCCTGCACGGTAAGGCCTTATACAAGAAACATACCGAGCACTGTTACAAATGACCTTCAAATAATTATTAGTGCCAAAACAAAAGTTCTAAGCATATAAGAATCTAACCACAATCTCTGAGACAAGACCATAAGCCATTGATGTTAATGCTGTTCGACTTGAAACCGCTAAAAAAACATTGAATCCTGATGTTGACATTGACAAGCATTACTCGAAGGTTGAATGATAACAGGATACAGAT
Source organism: Haliotis cracherodii (assembly GCF_022045235.1). NCBI lineage: Eukaryota > Metazoa > Mollusca > Gastropoda > Lepetellida > Haliotidae > Haliotis > Haliotis cracherodii. The sequence continues at coordinate 5,792,830 of NW_027266283.1, forward strand.
CATTATACCTTCTTTTTCTATTTGGTCTTTGTGGTCGCATGTCTCATTCATTTATTATTAAAGGGATAAGCATTCAACAACAACCGAAAGTCGGAACACACGTACAGTATGGTTATTTCTTTGTACGATGTCGATAACTTACACAGCTGTGACATGCACATAACTCTGGCATGCCCCTACATCCCGCTGTGTTTGTTGGTTGTTTAAAGCCTTTAATTGATCGGGTGAATCGTACTCCGTGCTTATAATGCTGGTTTGTCTGTTCAAAATTTGACTGGAACATTGTGAAGTGTGGTGTTAAAACAAGCAATAAGTACTTTACATGTAAATCATACACATACTTTATTCAATGTGTATTATTCCTTTCTGGAAATACCCCGCCCTACCAACATACATACACACATACATCCCAAATTAAATGTCCGGAGCCCAAATAATATTTTTTTCGGGGTGAAGTGGGGTTTAACGTCGCGTTCACGATTATTGCACTTACATGTATGTAAAGACGTGAATCTATACTAACTTCCAGCCGACCAGTTCCCTTAATGCTGAGCACCAGGCAGGGTAACAACAAGTATTATTTCTTAATGTGTATCAGATTTGAATTGACCTGGCCGAGCATCGAACCACCGACCTTCCTGGGCACTCCAGGCAGGTGCCCTATCCACTAGACGACGGAAGCGCTAAATTTCTTTGTATAAGACCACAGACATGACCAAACCTTTGATGTACCAACTAATAAGTACAGATTTGTTTTACTTTTGTGCAACGGGCGGATTTGTGTTGTAACTGAACGTATATGAAAATGTTTATAGAGAGGAAGTCATCTCATCTACAGGAGATATATTGTCTCTTTATTGATAAATTATCAAGCAGTAGAGGAAAGCCATGTTTTGTTCTGATTAAATCTGTTTGGAGTTTAGAGGTATTAAATCTGTGACAACTTCTGCTGCATTTTAGTGAATTTTCGTCGACTCTTAATTCCCGTTACACGTAACGGTATATTTTACAGGTCTTTACACATGCACACTGATACCAACAAATTTAAGTAATATCGATGCTGTTTTCGTGAAGAGAAAAAACCCAACTAAACTCCTTAGTAATGGAACAGATATCCTTGAAAGTTATGAAGTTATTTATCGTCTTTTTATGCCTTTTTATATGTTTGCGCAGGTGTTTTTCAAACCATGCTGTGGTCGAAGCTGTAGTTTATAAAATCGCTAAAATATACTTCTTTAAAGTGGCCCTTAAAAATATGATCAGTAAGGTGAAGAAATAATGTAAGACTGCTTCCAATTTGGATCTACTTGAGTGTTTTTTGTTACTGAATTCTTTTACAGAATTTGTTGAAAGAAAATTGATTCCGACGTGTTTGGTTATTCCACATTTGTGGAATTGTGGTAGTGTAGTCATATAGGATCCAAAACGAAGTAAAATGAAATAAAAGTTTGCCTGTTGAATCAACTTTGGCAGAAATCAAAGCAACCGTAGCCCATGTTATATGCTGCTTGCGAAAGGATATGTCATACAGTGTTAGATATATGTAGAATCAGTCGCAAGCTCATTTATTATCATTTGTGATAATTATTTCTGGACAGTGTGTTTGCTGTTTTGAAATGTATGAGTGAAGTTAAACAGATTTGTTTGTTTTTCCATTGAATTGTGTATTCTGTTCTGTTCTGCATATAAGATTAACATAGGTTTTCTCTAAAGCTTGTAGAATTTTGCATACATCGATTTGCATACAACGCTATTTTAAATCTTTGTATTCTTGTTCGTCTTTTGACACTTTATAGTTACATTCATGAATATATTCATTGGGAATAGGTACATGTACACGTTTGCATGAGACATAAGCATATTATATAGCGTCATTTAAGTCCTGTTTTAAAAAAAACATTTAATGACATAAAACTACTAATGGCAGTATTTTTCATAATGTGTGTTTGTCTTATGCGCCACAATTTCGATTCGGGGAGATGCGTCCCTTAGGTTTGCTACAAACATCTGCCAGTGCGTTCGCATCCTGGTTGTTCCTTAGTATGGTTCTAAGTTTGTTACCATCTTACCCTTGCTGATGGATTTCAACAAAAAGGTAAACGTCTAAAACCTGCATCTCTGCTGACAGTGCACTATGACTGAAATCCTGTACATAGGGGGCGGTGAACCAAACCCCACCCCTCACCCCATCCCTCATCCGACCCTTGAAGATCCGGGGTAGAATAGGTCTTCAGCAACCCATGCTTGTTGTAAAAGGCGACTATGCTTGTCGTATGAGGCGACCAACGGGATAGGGTGGTCAGACTCGCTGCTTGATGCATGTCATCGATCCCAAATGCGTGGATCGATGTTCATGATGTCAATCACTGGATTGTCTGGTCCAGACTCGATTGTCTACAGACCGTTGTCATATAGCTGGATTATTGTTCAGTGCGGCGTCAAACAACAAAACAACCGACCATCCCTCACCCCTAATTCGTGTTAATCCTTCTCTGTCAGACCCAGCCTGCTTCTTTGTCCATCTGCACCTTTCCTGTAATCATGGTTTTCATCAAAATAGTAAGCCTCTAAACCTGTGTTTGGAACTTTTCTTCTAATTGAAATGCTGTACAAAACAGCCTTGCGCTCTCTGACTGCGAGCCTCCGTCAGCCTCTCTTTCTGGCTCATCCTGGTAACACACACACTCTAGCCAGACTGGTTACCAAACAGTTCCCTACGGTCAAGGCAGGTCTGTTTCAGTGGGGCAATGGCCAATTGTCGCTTTCTTTATTTTATTATCAAGCTGTTACTGTTACCAACTGTCGCCACATCTCGCCACATCCTAGTCCGAGTTCACGTCCTTTCCTCACAGTACGGCCCGAGGGACATTTATTGAATTAGAGCAATGCTAAATTCATGCCACAAGGCGACTGTGTCCAACTCAATTCTGGATTTATGTACAAGATACTTTCATGCCCGATGTCTAATGAGTCCCTCCCCGGGTTAACCAACCTAATCTAGGTAACCCGATAACCTAGATTCACGGTACTGGTGTTGTCCATCGCGATAGTTCAACGTGCCCAGGTGCGTCCCACACAACCTGTGATCGTGGGTTTGAATCCCATTGCCGCCTGATTATGTTCCCAGGTTTGTCTGCATCATAAGGTACACGTGGCTTCACTAAAGCGGTAAACACCTAAGTGCTTCACCAGTTCGGGGTTACCACTTCGGTGAAACCCACGGGTATGGTGCTGAAAAACATAGAAAGAAAATCGGGGCGAACCGGGATTCGAACCCACAATCACGGAAACCAATGTATTGTGGGTTCGAATCCAGGTTCGTCCCTGTTATCTTTCTAGGTTTGTCAGTACCATACCAAAATGTTGAAGGCTATGTTAGTGTTTATACAAAATGTTAGAACATTTGATGTTACTATGAAGACTTTGGTTGATGTATTTGATTCCTATGTGATTCCAAATGTGAGCGATCGTTCGGAAATGTCCTTTCAAATTCTTCTTTAGTCGCCATTTACGGAAACCTGGGTGCATATCCGGCATCATATCATTAACAGATATGTTCGTGTCATAAAATACTGACCGCCTCCGTGGTCTAGTGGTTGAGAGTCCGCATGGAGAGCGGAAAGTCCGGGGCTCGATCCCCGGCTGCGTCATACCAAAAGACTTTCAAAGATGGTACTTGTTGTTACTCTGCCTGGCGCTCGGCCTTAAGGGGGTAAAACAAGGACTGGTCGGCTAGGAGTCAGTATACTGAGTCTGAGTGGGGTATTCATGTAAATCTGCGGCATGGTATCTTAGTAAGCTAGCGCTTTAAATCGCCATCAGTCCGGACTAGTACAAGCAGCCACACACACACATACACGTGCTTGCACGTCGCTATATAAATGCAATAACCTTGGACGCGACGTTAAACCCAAACAAAACTGGTTTAAAGTTGTTAGTACTAAAAATCCTACGCACTATGTGTCAGGATCAAGTACGTAATTCAAATGCTAATAATGTAACTTAGATTGATTAGGTTAAAAATATCATTGGACACATATGAAATTGGCAATGTGCGGAAAATTCCCTATTGCATTGATAGCAAAGCGTTGTGTACATTATTCAAACAAAGGCTGATAGATAACTATATTCAAAGATGGATGAAGGTTTACACAATAATGGTCAACTATTTCTGTATAAACATATACAGGACCAATGTACACAACAAGCATTTACGTAATACAATTACAACATACAGATATTCTGTGCATAATAATGATATTGAATGTGAAAGAGAATTTCGAAATTGTGATGATTTGATGAAGTGTTATAAATTGTTAAAAATTAGAGGATGAGTATCTTTTGTACTTGTACGTCCACTCTATCACGGTTAATTTTCGTAAATTGTACATTCGGAATTATTATTAGCTTAGACGAAATGTAATCAAACTAATGCAGCTTTTTCAGAGAAAATGTATGAAAATGTTAGCAAGTTTGTGTAAATAACAGCTTCATTGTAGAGAAAAAGATTAAAAAGTAGTATGGTTCATCCCCGAATTAAGATGTGACTATGCAGATATCCGATTGAAGATGATGTGGTACTGTGAGACGTGTAATAGAGGCCTTTTTCTGCCATTCTGTGTTGTCGTTTTAATGCAACTGAGTCCTAAATAAAAACAGTATACATGCAAGATTTTTTGGCATTTCAAACTGCCGTGTATTTCATATTTGGAATCAACAAAGTGAACAAACACTTCACTAAAACTCCTTTGATCACATGACAACTGACATGCAGATATTTCTTTTAAAACCGAGATATTTTTAAAAGGTAAAAACAAGTGTATAGAAAGCGTTCGGGTCTATCTTCAACCCACTTGAACACCAATGTCTTAAACAAGAGGAGTTTTGTGCTACGTGCGCGTGCATACGCACTTTCTTCTGAATAGTAGGTACATGATCAGTTACATGGTAAGGGCAGTTAAACCCTGGTAATTAATCCAGATTCCATTGATCGGGCAATCCCTCTTCTGTGGCGTTTCTGAACGACCGATTGTATCAAATGTTCACCGCTCCGTAACAATAACTCGTTTATCCGGAAATGTGTTGATTTACTGGGAACGGTACCGTCCGGATTAATGGGGTTTCTATGTTTAAACATTTGATTGTAATTATATGTGTTGATGGCGGGCCATAACTGGTGGTACATTACTGCAGCCCGCCAATCTTTATGTCCTCCACCGCAATATGGTTGAAGTGTTTGATACAGCAACAAACATTAATCTTACCTCACTCACTCACTCACCCTGTGGGGAGTCCGGGTAACATATGGTCCCCACCAACCTATATTTGTCACAAGAGACGACACATGGATCAGGTGGTCTCATTCAGAAACTTGGTTGACTGCGTGTCACCGTCGGCTAAAGGAGTGGGACATTGCCCATAATGTTAATCACTGGATTGTGTGGTCCAGACTGGAATATTTTTATACCGGCGACGTAAAGCTGGAATATTGCTGAGTTTGGCGTTATTCAGCAAACAAACACAAGCAATAACGGGTTACGCATTATTTTGCCCATGATATAAATCTTTGTATAGTCTGGTCAAGAATTTATTTACCGGCGGCACATAGCTGGAATATTTCTGAGTTTGGTGTTATTCAGCAAACAAATACAAACAATAACGGTCAAGAATTTATTTACCGGCGACATATGGCTTGAATATTTCTGAGTTTGGTGTTAATCAGCAAACAAGCTAAGCACATTACGCTTAGGTAATATGGATTCAACGCTGCTTTAAACAATATACCATTCACATGGCCTGGTGTAAGAGCTGAGCACAAACGGACTACGTTATTCCTGTTTACAACATAAGTGAACTACGAGCATGGCTTGGGTACTGACAAACTACAGATCATAATCTGGGTGCATCTGTCAGGATTGCCCATGAACTGCTACGAACTAAAATATGTACACTCAGGTCTTAAGCCGTGCCTAATGTACCATCGCCAAGGCTGAACTACTGACTGGTGTACATCACATGGCAGTCGTCTTGGGACTGTGGTGCATTATTGATCGGTATCTTGTGTATGGAACATCAGTGTTTGCGCCGAGTCATATCACCGTAATGAATTGGTTAATCCAGTTGGTACTTCTGACAGTGCTTAATGAGGTATGGGTGATTGACGTTGACACTTATGGCAATTGTAGACTGCTTACAGACATTCTCGTGTCAGATTCTGTGTTTGTTTGTTCGCCGCTGGTCCTTCCTAGGTTAATGTGGAACTTGACTGAAGCGCAGAGGAGATATATAATGTGTAGTGCACTCGCCGTACAGCAATCATCGGGATTTGATTGCTATCTAACATGGAATCAGAGCAATTTATTTCTCTTATGGACATGTGACGGAAATGAAGAATTTAGTGAATATCTTAACAGCATCGATTAACTTTGGAAGCAGAGAAATTTATTTCTCTTATGGACATGTGTGGGAAATGAAGAATTTAGTGAATATCTTAACAGCATCGAATCACTTTAAGTTTAAAATGTTCATATGTCCATGTGCTCCTGATAATGACATAAATGAACATACCGACAGTTGCAATATCCTGTAGACAGACACTATTGATAATATGATGCATTATTATAGTCCAGTCAATCTACGACTAAAAATGTCCCCATCCAGAACAAATCATTCCAGTATCGAGACAATCGTGAGCGATTTAACGGAGCCTGGAGGGTGAAGATACGAGATTGAGAAAGTCTATACATGCACCGCGCGCGGACCTCGGAGAGAGCACCATCTCCTTGACCGTCGGGGAATAAAATCTGACGTGGGCGACAAACCAACGTTTGTTTCTAAACACGTGGAAAAACGTATAGCAAACTAACTACTATATTTACACTGAATACGTAAGTAACAACATAGAGCGCTGAACAAATTTTAAAGCTATCCAACAGTATCACAAAAGCTATGTACAATTATTGACGGGATAAAAATGACCATAAATACATGAGAAATATTTGAATGTAGATATAAATTCCCTAAATGCTAGCACATCATAAATACACAAAAAAAACATTTTCAATACAAGAATATAGTAGCGAACATATGACAGACAACATACATCCAGTCATCACATGGTTTGAGAGTGTCATCAGGATACAGGAGAGGTGAGGTGAAATTGGGTTTAACGTCGCGTCAAAGATTCTTGCACTTATATAGCGACGTGCATGCGTGTGTGTGTGTGTGTGTGTGTGTGTGTGTGTGTGTGTGTGTGTGTTGCTGCTTGTTTAACATGAATACCCCACTCAGACTTGGTAATAATGTATTTGGCTCTATTCTGTCATAGTCAAATATTAATCACATCCCTGTCGTTATGTTTTCCTTTCAGTTTGAGATGATCAGAGAAATTGTAAGAGCCAGTGAGTGAGCATTGTTTTGCGCAACTTTTAGCAATATTCCAGCAACATCACAGGGACAGAAGAAATTGGATTCTGTTCCAGAATGTAGGATCGGATCGAACTAACAGAAAACGCTTTAACCACTGGGCTACCCTGGATAAGTGCAGTAACTTCGGATTGTGTGTGCTCGGTAGAGTCAGATGGGTGAAAATTGGGGAAATAATCCTTCACCCTCACCTTTCGTAATATTTATAAATTTTCCAGGACGCTCCATGAATTTTCGCCAATAAAAAGTAAAGTCAAACATACTTCTGGAAACAAATGTACGAGATCTTAGCGCATCAGTCACATTTCGTTTCAAGAAATGTTAGGCTTTTTGAAATGCTACCTGTTACAAAGGTCAGATCAAATCAGGGTTCCTTAATGACAAATAAATGTTAAGAAAAACGTAAAAATAACTTTTGAGTTGTCATTATATACCTCGTATCATGTGTACTTCGTGATCAAAAAATAACTGAAAAGCGAAAATCTGTTTCTAATGACAAAGACCAAATGTCAATAGTGTTAGATTTCTTCACTTTCTGTATAGCTACTTCAACAAACGCTTAAATGGAGACTATAAGACAGCCATTGTTTCATGTATATTTTGAGCAAGAATTAAAAGTAAATAAAAAAACGTAGGCTTTTTTTCTTAAAATAATGGATTTTTACTTACGAGTACTGACTTCACAACTGTGATTGTCCAATAAGTGGATCAACCTACTGTGTTGGAAATTTGATGTAGTCCCACTGTAGGGTAGATACCTCTTATTTATACTAAAAAACTCGCGCTTTTATCTCCATTCTACCATTATGGCAACAACGCTTTGAAAACGGTGCTCTCTTGCAACGCGTAACAACACATGGTACAAAGGTCTGCAATCTTGGAACATTCCGAAATGTGACCACAGGTAGTTATATGTGTAACAAATATGAATAAAGTTCAACACTAAAATACCCATAGTCTTGAGAAGTTCAAAATAAGTGTTCAAAACACACAGTCTTTCAAAAAGAAGTTGACAAATAACCCACCAAACCTAGTCCAAAGATAGATGTTTTAATGTCATGGCAACCTGTTCGGTACTTATGGACTCGCAAGTCATTTCTTGGAAATCAACGAGAGAAGTCATTTCTTGGAAATCGAGTATGCCATTTCGACTGTAGGGGTGAAAGGTTAAAGAAATAGTTTTCAAAATGCCTAACCAATATACTGTAAATCTTGAAATCAATCCGAGCGTGAATTAAATGCGAAAAATGCGAGTGGTCTTTGCTCGCATTATCAAACATCGCATTTATATCAACAATAGGACATTTTGGTTAGCAGAAACACAAACTTAGACATACGCTAAAAACAAACAACCATGTATTCCACATCAATGTTTGAGCAGCACTTGTAACAAGCATATAAACCATGTCATTCAAACACTAATTACATCCTGTGAATTGTCACTACTGGGGTCAAGACAAGAGTTCTTCTGTCTCATGTCATCATTGATCCAGACAGACGCCACCCACGTCTTCCTGACCTGATGCAGTGCTGGTGATTTCCCGTTTGTCCTCGACACCAATCACATCGATTGTCTTTGAGAAACTGGGACGATTTTGACACCAGTTTGGTCAAAGTTAATGATTAAGTCAGATGGGATCGATTTTGACAAAACTGTCTTCCCTACATTCGAAATGAATTCGTCTGGTGTCTTTTCAAAGTTAGCTGAATATATAATGCCTCCATATTGCCCTATAGTTTCGTTCACGTGTCCACCACATGATCGTAACCTTATATGAAAGCTTTCAAATTGTTTCCGTTTTCTTTCAAAGTGTACATCTAGTTTCTGTTAGGCAAAGAACAACCATTCATCAAATATATATATATATATATATATATATATATATATATATATATATATAAATTGTCAATGCTGGATAATAATATGTCCAGTTTATCCGACGAAACAGATTCCATTTGGCGAAAATGGAAAAATAGCTGTAAAAAAACATGAATGGATGACTGAAAATCAGCGATGACAACAGGTGTTTGCGACAGAAGATTGTAGCATGTCCTGTCCTTCCGGTAGCACCTCTAGTAAAACTATACGCGACAGGGTCTGACGTTACACGTGTAGAAATTATTCCGAGAACACAGGATACAATAACTTGTACCTTTACTCGACTTATAGAGGCCTATATTGCAACCAACAGGTGCCATCGACACTAACACACACACACATACATAATGGACTCTAACATCGTAAACCGCCAGCCCTCGCACAATGTGAAACCATTTGACCTGGTCCAATTCAGGCCTCCAACAAACACCATAGGGTGTTGGTTTTCATGGCGTCGTCGCGACAAGATCGAGATCGGTGGAAGAGTAGCCTCTGAAACTAACAAAAGCATGGCAGACAAATTCTAGATTTATTGTAGTTGTCGCATGATTTAACAAAGTTGGTTGGTTGGTTTGTTGCTTAACGCCACACTCGGCAACGTTCCAGCTATATAACTGCGGTCTGTTAGTAATCGTCTGGACCAGACAACCCAGTGATTGATATCATGAGCATCAATCCACGCAATTGGCAAAACGTTTTCGATATTCAAAAGGAATCTCTACCAAAAGCAAAGCCGATTATACGATTCCAACCTTATCATGAGCATGTGTTAATGAATCACTATCAAATAGTGATCATATCAGGTGTTCGCGAAAAGGTGAACGTATCCTGGTCCACCGGTGGTACGCGTCACAAACACATGCAAAGGCAAGTTAATTATTCACCTGACAAAAATATGGGAACATATGGTCCAAGTCAAATATGGAATTGCATCGGACATTTTTTTTGCCACTGATGTGTCAAATTTGGAAAATATCCTCCACATGTCTACCATAAAACTATTTTAGTGTTTTCTCACCATGGTCGCAAACATAAATGTTCACACTCAAACCAGTCATAATCAAATTATGCATTAGGTGACCTATCATGTACTCGCTGTGTTTATCATGTGAACCAGAATGTTTCGTAGAGCGTCAGTTATTGATATTATTTTAATGATGAACAAGTAAGACATAAAACAATGCATAGAAGACTAGTATTGACATATGGAACAACCTATTGTTGGCTATGTTGGCTGGTTGGTTGGTTTGTTGTTTAACGCCGCACTCAGCAATATTCCAGCTATATGACGGGGGTCTGTAAATAATCCAGGCTGGACCAGACAATCCAGTGATTGACATCATGAGCATCGATCCACGCAATTGGGATCGATGACCTGCATCAACCATGTCAGCGAGTCTGACCACCCGATCCCGTTAGTCGCCTTGTACGACAAGCATAGTCGCCATTTACCACAAGCATGGGTTGCTGAAGACCTATTCTACCCCGGATCTTCCCGGGTCTGTTGGCTATGTGTGCACCTGTATTCATGTTAACGCTAGCTGAGCAGGATGCACAAGTATAACTGTGTTTTTCTATGAATCAACCGCATTTCCTTTCCATTGGCGACATGTTGCCTCATTTCATGGATAATAGCCCGGTGCATAAAAGCACCCATGTGTAATTGAACTTATTTTATTTTATCTGAAAGATCCCTTAAAATGCAGTAGAAAAAATAAATTGAAAATTACAAAAGATATAAATTGAGTGTTTTTGACCAGATAGCCTAACGACTTAAATTTAATAAATGAGCCAGTAACATTTGCAAAACAAACTCTTTTGGAAAGAAATTCAGTTTTGATAACAAAACGTAAGAATAATGGCTGAAAGCATAGCCGCGTTGTATGTATCTTGGCTGGCAATCAGTTTCAAAGGACATCAACAGAAAACAGTCTTATAATTGAACAAGCTTTAGGGGTATGTACGAAAGGTGGGGGAGCATAAATAGACGGTTCCAAGAAGTAATAGTACAATTATAAATTGTCCTTGGAGCAACCATGGCTGCTATGTTTGTCCCCAGTAGATTCTCATTTCGGTATTTTCTTATATTGTCACACAAAAAAAAGTAAAATAAAAACATAAAGCGTTAACGCCAGAGAATAATCTGTGTCGATTATCCTCCCAAACAATTTCCATTGGGCGCAAAAGTCAATATGGCGCGCGGTGATAATTGGATGAATGGATCACTCAAAATCAGTGGTGACACCGGGTGTCACGGAAAGAGAAAGAACCTCCTGCCCCACTGAAATCATGAAACCGGTATCAATCATTGACTCAGTTTGTTACAAAGCACTGTTGTGTTTAGGTAATTTTGGTGGTGGTAGAAAATGGTTGTTATATATGTAGTAATTGTCAATGGCAGCAATGATTGATCATGAACTATCAGTTTCCACATTTAAACAGGAGTCGACAACAGCGAGTATACGTAGAGTTTTCGATGGGGTTCTGTACAAGAATTAGCGTTTTCCGATCCTGTTGGGCACATGAACACGACAAGCTTTGTCGTTCGAGAAGTGTCTTGATTGGACAGTTTCTCGAAGGATGGCTGTACCTATGTGGTAGACTTTAGTTGACTCATTCCTTTGTGGTAGGCTTCAGTCGACTCATTCCTTTGTGGTAGACTTCAGTCGACTCATTCCTTTGTGGTAGACTTCAGTTGACTCATTCCTTTGTGGTAGACTTCAGTCGACTCATTCCTTTGTGGTAGGCTTCAGTCGACTCATTCCTTTGTGGTAGACTTCAGTCGACTCATTCCTTTGTGGTAGACTTCAGTTGACTCATTTCTTTGTGGTAGACTTCAGTCGACTCATTCCTTTGTGGTAGACTTCAGTTGACTCATTCACTTATGGTAGACTTCAGTTGACTCATTTCTTTGTGGTAGACTTCAGTTGACCCATTCCTTAAGTTTGTTCCGAGACAGACATCATTCGAAGGCACCAGCACCCTCCTCCAACTATTTTGAGACTGCTGTGGCATTAACAATGGTATGAATATGTTGGTGACATACCTGCGGCATGAGAGAACGTTGACGTCATCTTGCCGCACAACATAGTATTATTCAAATATTAGAAAAGAAACTATTTCACTGAATATTGATGTGGATGCGCCATCTTGCTTGACATCAATGAAAGAACGACCACATGCACAAAGGCACCTGACCACCTGACCACCCGCTCCCGTTAGTCGCCTGTGACGACAAGCATGGGTCGCTGGGCCATTTTTAACTCATGTCTTTACAGGGTTTTGGTAAGATATATACGGAGAATGTCTTATGGTAGACTTTGTTCATGGAGAATCTTAAAAGAGCTCAACAGTCCTCAAAAGTCAGTTCTTTTTTCAAGATTGGTCAGGGGTGGAAATCTGACGGTGCAAAATATTGTGAATAATTAGGATATTCAATTAGTGCAAAGTTATAACAACAGACGTTGATATTATCTCGGGGTTGCCTGGTTAAGGTGGTTATTGGTCTAACCATTAGGGAAATTGTCCATCTGTAGAATTCCTTTGGAATCACAGAAAACTGAAGCCATTACCTTGTCAATTTTATCAATTTTCCTCAATGGCGAATATCAATATACTTGCAAATAAGCTGCCTGGTTGTGTATTTGGCATTGGAACTTGTGTACATAATGCAAGCAAGCTCTTTCATCCTTCGCAGTTAGGCTCAGAACCTTTCAGCCACCCTCCGTTAATTATGTGAAGTAATTATGTGTGGAAAATCGTTAAAGGAGGTCAATTCCGAGAACCAAAAAATGGAATGCACTACTATATTATGCTTAAAGACATTTATTTATTTGATTAGTTTTGATATATATGTAATTCAAATTGTATGTATGAAACTTTTCTGATGTCCTATTATGTTCTTCTCTCTTAAGACATAAACTTAAACCATTCAACTATATGGGCTTCCTTTTTTCCATCAGTTAAAGATTCCGTGTTCAGAAAAGGGTCGTCAATATGAAAGCCCCATGCTGATGGTGGATGTGGTACATGGCGTGATTAAAAATAAAAATAAATGTGAAAATCACTTCACGTTATGAAGCACAAGTTCAGGATATTTGGAGAAAGTGTTTTTGTGATATCAAACTACAACACGACTTGAAGGTACAAGTGGTCAAACGTCTAGCGGTCAAACACCGTTTGACCAATCTACGACCATGATCCCCCATGCATGTAAGTTTCTTCTTTAAAACATCAAGTAATAAGAAAATAGACGATAACGGCAAAATCAAGGAGATTGATTGAACTAGGAGTGTATTTAATAACACATATGAAGATCGATTTCTTCAAATCAACAACGCTGACAGTTTTGTGTCTTTGATTTTAGATTTTTCAAAAGATTTATATGAATAATTGTCAAATTATACCAGCCACTTTGACACGTATCGATTTCCCATGGTTTTCTGTACAAAAGGTAGCTCCAATCTTCTCAAGGAGGTAAACTTCCTGACGTGTTTGCCAGCGTGTATTAAATCTCAGTCAAATTTATTAATATTGAACGTACATGCTGATTCGCCTGTTTGATGGATGCTTGTATTCATGTTAATGTCAATGTTTGCTTGCTCATTTATCCAGAAACAGGAAATTACGTAGGTCAGCATAGGTTTAAAAAAAACATGTTTCTTTTTTAAATTACTTCATAATTTTCTTCAATATTCTTCAAATAATGGAAATTATCTATTGTACAAAGACAATTTGTAAACAATTCAATTTCAAGTCAATTTCAATAGCAATGATAAATGAGATTTGAAACGCAGGATGTGATGTATAATTTTCGAGTTATTTGGTTTGTGGCTGGTTGATTAACGCCGCATCAATCGGTGGCTTGTACAAAATCGAGTTTAGACTCCATTTCAAATTTCAGAGTTGGAAAGATGTTTCATCAAATATGCGCCAAAATAAGGTGGTTTGAGGTATGATTATATGGACATTCACGCACAGTGGATTCCATCGGTAGTGTGTGAGTGAGTGTGTATGGTTTTACGCCGCTTTTAGCAATATTCCAGCAATATCACCGCGGGGGACACCAGAAATGGGCTTCACACATTGTACACATGTCGGGAATCGAACCCGGGTCTTCGGCTTGACGAGTAAACGCTTTAACCACGAGGCTACCCGACCGCCCCTCCCTCGGTAGGTCGGACATGTATATTATATACCGATCATCTTTTAATAGGGCTGGTGTATGTTTATTTGGGTTTTCAATTTGTCGTTTCCATGGTAGAAAAAACTGCTGCCTGATTTATCATTGATCATTATTTCCATATTTCGAAGCCATCTGTTTAAAATCTGCATTCATTGTCTGACAAACCAAAAATGTTTCGTTTACACTTTGACAATTCGTGTTGAAATACAGAAACAGATCTGGAGTTGTTTTGTATTGTTCAATGGGAAAAGCTGTTTGAATGCCCTTTGATAGAAAACCACCGTTCGACTGAGCTGAGGATAACCTGTGCTATATCACATGACTTTCATTGACTTGGAAAAAGCGTGCGGCTTTTTGCCTCGAATCAGGGTGCAAGGGATGTCTTCTGCAGTTCAGAAATCCACGCTGCGTGCATCCTGTCTTCTTCCTGGCGGAGATAAGGGATTTATGCTTCCGCTCAGAAATGTGTTTCCCTCCCAGGCGGGATAAATAGTATTTTATCAAAATCACATGAACCAATCAGATCTGATCATTATGACATGCAGGTATGATAAATATAGTTAATATTAGGAACATATTTGTGACTACCAATACATATCTGTTTGTCCCATGTGGCAGTACAAAAATTGATACAGATATAAACAGAAAGTCGACATAGGATATGTTTCAGCATCGCTCTGCCGTATATATTTTGTGTGTTTGGTGCAATGAAGTCTTTTAAACAATAAAAGAGGGGAATGTTTTTTCAAAGTCTCCATTGTCTGGAAATAGTCAGATGATTCTAAATATATTTTGCGGAGAATTCATGATTTACTGAAGGTAATAAAACAAACAATAGTAACCTTTCCTTTCATGTTGTGCAATTATCCAGCGGCTCCAGCCTCTGGTAACTCGAGTATGCTATTTGTACAAAGATTGCAAAGAGAGCCTTTCGACTCTTGCTAAAAAAGGTTGGATCAAGGTTACAACACTCAAGGCCTAAGCTACGCATGCAATAGGTTTTATGGTAAACATGTGGAGGCCATTTACAAATGTGACACATCAGTTACTGAACTTCCTTAGTTTGACACAACTTCTGTTTGTTTTCAGACGAACACTTTTCCTGCCTGTGTTTGTGACGGGTCCCAATCAGAATCACACAACAGACATTTGTTGCTGTTATTTGCATCAGCGAACACTTTTCTGACAATACAGTCTAATGTGCTATGTGATTGTAGCATACAGTGATTTTAGTCCTACGACATTCATACGTGTATGTTAAAAACTATAACGACATCCTTTTCATACTTGATCCGTCTATAGAGCTCCGTGGTTGCATCTGCGCTCCTATAAGAAGAAGACTGATTGCAAATGACTTATCCTCTATACAACTAACATTGGACCATTGTATATTCGTCCTTTCAGTACATTTCACTTTGGAGAAAATCAGTGCTACTCTAATAGAATCAATGTCACCGATCTTATCACAATTCGACCCAATAACATATACAACATATGATAACATAAGTCTAGGCATGCATGTCGATGCTATAGAGCTCGTTCTGCATGTACACCTACGTTAATTCCTGTATCCACTTCCGACCAACACGCACCACAAATAAGGCCAATCTATTTCATTGAACAAAGGCTGTAACATGTAACTGAAAGGTCTGAAACGAAACATCGGATCTAACATAATTAACTGAGGAGAAAAAGTCTGAAAATCAATTACCTCTCTCTGCATGTGTTAAGGAAAGGTGAAATCGTATTTGTAGTACAATGACCATTAGTTACCTGACGTTCAATACAACTAAAATTACATTGTACATAACACAGTCCGAGTTAAGAGACGTGTGTGGTCTGGTGCATCAACAAAGCAATGGATAAGACGATTCCGCAGTCCTTTTGGAGATGATGTACCTTTCAAACCTAAAACAACAACACCAGCTTCAGCTTCTGCAATAGGGAGAATTGTATTTGATCAAACAGTGAGTGAGTGAGTTTTTAACAGTATTCCAGTTATATCACGGCGTGTCAGCTTAATGTGGGAGGAAAGCCCGAAGTGATGCAGGTCTCAGACGTTCACCACTTCAGTGAAACCCCCGTGCTTGGGTCATGGTGCTGACAAATCTAGAAACATAATTGGGGCGAACCGGGATTCGAACACACAATCATAGGTTTCTGGCGTGCCCAAGGGACGCAACTCTGCACAGCGAATCGCGGCGCCTTAGACGACTGGGCCACCTGTGCCCCCTTGATCATACAGGGTTATACACACAAATATTTGGGTTAACTACATGTATTTTGGTGAAATGTCAAATGTCCCTCCTATCTATTGTAACATACAATTACGACAGACAAATTGATGCTTAACGAACGCCTGGTATCATCACTATTTGGTAGTAATTAATATCCACATGTTTTTGATCAGTTCAGAATCGTACAGTGCGTTTAGCAGTTATACCCAAGGGATGCAGCTCTGCAGAACATTTAGACGACTTGGCTACCCGTGCCCCCATGATTAAGTGCAACAATGCTTCCTATATATATCTAAACCACAAACTGATAACACGCGTTTTTGGTATTGAAACAGTTGTTCTTCGTTCCTTTTTAGTGCTTGCATTGTGACGGAATATTATTCATAGATAAATAAATACATTGAATGCACTTTTCGATTTAATTCCGAGTCGCAGACAATTAAGGAATGGCGACAGGTGTTATTATTGCTTCTTCCGCATTCATAACATGGCGCAATCACTATGCTTCCTGGAAAACATGGATTATTCCACGAATAATAATAGAGCGCCTGTCTCCAGTTGGTGATGGTATTCTGTACAAACGTTATTTCAAATTAATGCCAATACAGTAGGAGAGATCATATAACTGCTGTTAAACCTTCACTGAGGCTTACAGGACCCCTAAGTACCCCTCTTTAAGTGTAAATGGGCACGGCTCCTATGGCCGAAAGCTAGCATGAATAGACAATGGCTTTTAGTCTCAGATGACACTGTACACTGAAGGCGTGCTAGAATTTGCTCTTTACTGAGAAAGTGTAATCCAAAATATAACATTTGTTACATTTGACCACTTTATGAAAGGCATTGGTAACTATGTTTCTTTAGTTGTGTAATGTACTATAGATCATGATATTAATCACTGGGTTGTCTGGTCCAGACTCGATTATTCACATGCCGCCATAATATATCTGCAATATTGCTGAGTGCGGCGTTAAACAACAAACAAACAAACATTTACTGAATGCCTGCAGACACACATACCTAGCCCGTTACCTTACCAGATTAGGTGACAGATGTGTTCCCTATTTTTTGTAACAAAAGCCCCTTAGAGCGAGGAAGGATGTGTTTTTTTGTCGATTATAAATGCTCTAACATTTGTAATATGTTATAGTTGAGAAAAACAATCACGGAGACGGCCTCGGAGGTCAAATTCTGGGAAAACATTGATCAGCCTGAGACAAGAGGCTGCTTAATGACTGTTATTTTACCCTTCTCGGTGGACGTATAAACTGTGGACATGTCACATGAAATACAGGTTGCTGGCGTAGTATATAAACGACTCAGTGCACATCAGCATCCATATTAGCATTGATGCTTTTGGCGGCTGCATGTGACCTTTGCAACTGATGTAACAAAAGAATATGATGGCCTACAGTCAGTATGATTGATGACATGAGCGTGGAACGTCTGTTTTTCAAATGATTCTGATTAGCGCCTAATGGTAAAGATTTAAAACATACCAGGAGGTTTGCGTTTGATGAAGTACCATATTTTTGTGATCCTTTGGTAAACAAGTGCACGTGTTCTGTTTTTATCGACCGCGAGTGAGGGATTTGACCCTTGATCTCCATATTACATGTAGTTCAAAATGTTCTTGTTTTCTGAACGAATTGTTCTAACTTTGATATAATGTTTGATTGTCGCTTGGTTAATGCTTCACTGGCCCGTGAAGATGCGGGGTAGAATAGGTCTTCAGCAACCCATGCTTGCCGTAAAAGGTGACTACGCTTGTCGTAAGAGGCGACTAACGGGATCGGGTGATCAGGCGTGGTTGATGCATGCCATCGTATCCCAATTGCGTTAATCGATGCTCATGATATTAATCACCGGATTGTCTGGTCCTGAATCGATTAATTACAGACCACCGTCACATACTGGTATATTGCTGAGTGCGGCATCAAACAAACAAACAAAGAAACAAACAAAAGCAAAAGACCTGCATCACTGAAGGTTCTCCTCCCATGTCAAGCTGGCACGCCGTGATGCTTAAATACTGTTCAAAGCGGCCTTAAGCAACTCACTCACGTATTTCAGTGTAACAAACGTTGTGGTCAGTGATATGAGCAGGGTCTGTGAATATGGCCTTGGCGATCAAATGACGCAATGCCATACAGTGAGGTAACATATATCTGACAGCATTTACGAGCATATTGCTATATGTCTTATTACAGAATGTATTTTGGTAACAATGTCAATAAATCTAACACATTTGACACATTAATAAAGTCACTGTATGTATCGTTACCCATTCGCTATTGCTGGGAAGTAGTCAGAAAGCTAATAATGACGTCTACACTGGATTAACGAAACCAGAACAAAGACCATAAACCGAACGACCCCGTGATAAAATCTGGTGTACACTTTCATCTGATGTTAATATTTTGTTCTATCACAGTGGGACTCAAAGGTTCCGGGTTGTGGTCTCCATTATATATTTGATACCCATACATAAATGTTAACATTTCTTCTACACATGGCCCTTTGCAAGACTAGACGCTATTAAATGGGTTTCATCGTTTCTGGTTATTGTTAGTTCCCGTGGCGATCGGCCAATAAGGGAATCAAATTGTGTTTCATTCAAAGCCTTCCTCAGTATAGACATCTGAAAAATGGTAAGCATCGCTAACATATTTCAGTAGTTGAAGAAAATTCAATGTTATTAGATATTTCAATATTTCATCGCTTATATATTTCAACAGCTTATATGTGTACTAAATTACCATATTTTTCAATTGAATTTTAATAATTTCCTGATCATGACGACACATATTTCTTTTGTTCTGGTGAACATTGACTTGTTTATGCATAGGTTTGTAACGGTTGCCACCGCTGGGGCAGGATTCGCTTACATTTTGACATAGTCGGAATCATACAATTAGGGGTGAGTGAGTGAGTGAGTTTGGTTTTACGCCGCTTTTAGCAATATTCCAGCAATATCACGGCGGGGGACACCAGAAATGGGCTTCACATCGTACCCATGTCGGGAATCGAATCCGGGTCTTCGGCGTGACGAGGGAACGCTTTAACCACTAGGCTACCCGACCACCCCATACAATTAGGATTTCGTATGGTTATGGAAGGGGTTTTGTCGTCTTTATTCAAACATGTTTCAACCATGGCCATGATGTATTCAAATATGCGCATTCTTGTAACAACAAATAGAGGCCCATAAATATCGCATGAGTTTTTTCGTCTGAAGAGAAACAGGTAATTGACTCAAGATGCAGTGAATTTGATTAAATGCATAAGTCTATTTAATTCAGAGTGATGAGGCTGTTTGAAAATGACAGTCGGTATAACTTCTTCGGTATTCTCAGCAAAACACTTCCTGTGCTCCTTCAAAACATGAGTGTCCCCTAACATTCTAAGAGAAACATTCATGGAGAATAAAGTCGATTCTATTTCTCTTTCGAATAGGGAACTGTTATTGCAAATAAAGGGAATAATGATTGTTAATTGCGCATAACCCATGGCAACGTAAAACGCAAATACATGTCGCATCTGTATCTCTGATAAAAAAGACTTTTTTTATGGATATCAACATCAAATTATCATTGGAACAGAAAAATAAATTGTACCACGTGGAAACGTCTGTTGTCAGTATGATTGATGAAACTGGGGATTGGGGAGAAATAGTTTACTTTTATATTATACAGATGTGATGATGGCATGGAACCGTATGAAACAGCTTTGACGAAAACCATGAGATTTCCCTTCGAAAAAAAATGTTTCTTTAAAACATGCGGTTATTTTACCGACTTGGTTTGACAGAACAGTATTTGGCATCGTTATTAATTCAGGAGCCCTGGTTTACATCTGACAATTATACGTTTGTTCACATTTAGAGCAAAATGCAGTGCCTTTAACATGAAATAGGCACATATCGTGTAAGGGATTTGTTTGCTTCTCGTTCCACGCCTTACTTATGATCAGCACTATTCTAGTATATGATGGTGCATACAAATAAGACTCAATGTGCCACAGTCTGTAGACCTTGAATCATGCCTATATATACGATGAAAACGTTTACAAAGTATTGTTCAAACTTGGCCTCCGAGTTTAGTTTTTGTGAAATATTTGTTTTTGAATTGGCCCAGTGGAAACAATTGATACATGTATAAGAATCAATAGTAATCAAATTACATTTAAATCAATACTGACTGTTATCCGTCCATACATGAATAGATTCATAGTCCGTGAGGTTGGGAAAGACATGTAGAAGATGTAACCTATGTACAGACATGAATTAAGGCCACATGGTCCGTTCCTGTAAACTCTAAACTACAAACAATAATGAAATTTCAATAAACATGTACACGCATAATATTTATGTTATGTCACATGTCTCTGAAATATTGCATTATAAGCAAGTGATTAGTCATTCATTGGCTTCCCATAATCTTAATCAGCTCTCTGTGTCCATCAACATCACTTGCTTGATAAAGGTGTTAAGATCTACACCGAAACATCGCACTAATTGTAATAAAGAAGTTGTTGATCCATAGAACTTGTCTTTCTTCATCACACCAACTTCTAAATGCCACTGAAAGAAGTTGTATTACAGTTGCTGAGCTAAGCCGCTTATATATTTGATGAAAGTAATCAGTGATCTTTGTCAGGGCAGATTGGGGTCATTTGATTCTTTTATTTTCATCTATTGGTACAATTAGCTGTTAACAATGATCCTGAGAACCACTTTACATTATTAATGTATTCTCAGTTAATGACACCCCTGATCATCGGAGCACATCGCCTTGGCAGTCAGGTATAATCACAACGAAAAGCCCACTGAAACGCTGGGAAAATAACACACGCGATTTAGTCGACAAAATCAAGTTCAAAACCTTCGAATAGCTTGCTCGCAATATATGTCTCCCCGCTGTATTGAAACTGTTAAAGAGAGCAGTGCACCGGTACAAAAACATTATCAGTTGAAGAGATCTGTGAAGAATTATTGGGCAAAAATGTCATCCTTGGATATGGTGAAAGGAAATAGAGGCACTAGGGGGATTAAGCCTGTGCACTCAAACGTGAGGAATGCCAACGAGAAAATAGTTCTGCTTTTCATGATCAACGTCTGCATTCTAATGACTGACAGATGCAAGAGTGTTAATGGTACATAACTCCTGTGTTAGAACTGTTTGTTCCTCTTATAGAATATATTTACATCTTCTCTCTCAAAAGATTCGTTTGAAGGTGCATTGAATATAACTATTCTTCATTTGTATGACATGCAGATTTAGCAAGGGTTGAATAACCGCAAATGAGGCAGCAATATTGCTCTCTTTACAGAGATATGCAACATGCACATGTGTAGGAAGTTAATTGAGTAAGACGATTGAAAAGATAAAACATTTCAAGGAATCTATCTTAGATGTGGTTGGACTCCCAGCTATGTGTCATGCACAGCATTTAAACAACATGTTAACACTATTGCACTGATGAACATTTTCTGTTGTCCTAGGCTCCTTTACGCAAAGTACTGCAAATTTCTAACGCCTATATATATGTGGCATCCAAGACATTCGCTACTTTAAGGTCCCTCTGTGGAATACTGATGAAGCAATGGTTATTACATGTATGTTTCATGTCGTTTTAACTGTTTATGTCACAGACACAACGGCCATGTCCTAGAATGTGTGTATATATATATATATATATATATATATATATATATATATATATATATATATATAACCTTTCACATTAAAAGACGATGCAACGCCCCATAATGTCAAATATAACATTGTTCTCCAACAATAGGCAATGATGTTCAGCCGTCGTGTGCCTCATTGGACACTTCATCATTTCACTGAAATATATTGTTGCCTCTCTCAGTGAGACACGATCTCATCGTGAGTATCCATTTTGGCGAAGGTGGAACACATGGAATCTTGGATCCAGTTATCTACTTATAGAGGTCGACCGCATCCGTGGTTTAGTGGATAGCGCGTCAGCCCGGAGAGCTAAAGGTCCACGGTTCGATCCCCGGCCGCGTCATACCGAAATACGTTCAAAGACTGCACTTGTTGTTACCCTGTTTTGAGCTCTGCATTCAGGGGATGAAACAAGGACGCACGAAAGCATCAGGACCATCATCCATTTCAATATCAATAGTCTGTAAAAAAGAACCACATAGACTCCATATTATTTTATTCAGTATCCGAGGCATGTTTCTGGTTAAGCGAAATATTTCAACTCAGACATCATAGAAAAAGACGAAAGTTAGAAAGTCATTTACTACTTCTACACTTGAGAGGGGTATAACCCTATTTGTTTGACAATACCAATTTGTTACCAGACATGCAATAGGATTTAGATAAGATTGGACATAGTGCAGTTCAACTTAAGAGTGCGTATTAGGTCTGATGCAGCTTAACAGAAACCGATTGATAGATATTTGATGTCCTATTCAGATATTTATGTTGAGATGTACCGATCTATAGAACATTACACAACTAAAGAAACATAGATACCAATGCCTTTCATAAAGTGGTCAAATGTAACAAATGTTATATTTTGGATTACACTTTCTCAGTAAAGAGCAAATTCTAGTACGCCTTCAGTGTACAGTGTCATCTGAGACTAAAAGCCATTGTCTATTCATAGCTTTCGGCCATAGGAGCCTTGCCCATTTACACTTTAAGAGCGGTACTTAAAGTACATGATCTTGACTACAGTTGTAGGGCTTCAATGTTTGAGGAAGCCTCAGTGGCTGAGTGTTTAAGTCGCTGACTCAGTTGGCGATTACATGTAGGTGTCTTACTCTGAGAGTGTGGGTTTGAATACCGAATGGGACTCCACCCAAACAATAACTGGCTAGAATGTGAACTTTATTGAGAAAGTGTAACCCCAAATATAATGTGCTACTTTCCAATGTTGTTCTTGGTTGAGGCAGAGTTAATCCAGACATGTTAAACGTGAGAGACATATTTGGAGAAAACACACTATGTAAATGTAATTTGTAATTTGTGCTCTACACAATCAAGACAAACTGATGTTTTGATTACATTTCATGTATAACACAAAGCTCAGAACAATGAAGAAGGCAACATGGTTTATTTCATGATAAACAAATTGTTCTATCATGACGTCATTTCTGGAGCTTTGAACATGCGCTCGCAACTTGAGGACGTCGTAAATTGGACGACGTTATGTTTGAGAGGGAAGTGTCTGGTGAGTTGATCCCCACATATGTAGCTTGGCAACGCAGATGAATGCAATGGCCAAAACGATCCCATCCAAAAGTTGACGAGATATGACAATCTGTATTGGGAGAAAAGATCGATATACATAGATTCAAAGTGAAAATGTGAGAATATGTGAGACAGACCAAACGTAGCCCCCGTGCATAAAATGGTTTGTCTGACATTGCCGAGGTCAGATTGTTTTCAAGAAGTCATCAATTTTTAAATACTGGGAATATTTTAAAGCATGTACATTTTATTAACATCTTAACGAGGTTGTACACAATGTTGATATCTCATATATGAAATATACGACTCGCGATCAGCAGACAGAATAAACCCCAGGGGGGCAAATAGAGGAAAATGGTACTCATCTTCGAAAACCATATACATCACAGTTTTGACATTTCAAAATATGTTGGTCCACATCAACTTTGCTATAACGCATTCTTTTGCACTTTTGGATTATGGGAAAGAATACGAAAATAGGTTTGAATATGTACCAAATCTTTCCCCATCAATGGCATCTTCCCGAGGCAAGTGAGTTAACTGACTATAAAAGTCCAGTCCACACTCAATCACCCTCTCACTGTAACATTATGAATGTGAGCCACTCACTCAGATATATGAACACTTTAGTACATGGGCCCGATGTCTTTAACTGAATAAAAAGATTGATTAATACATACAAATATTCCATGAATTTCACTGGCCTCTATTTCTGTGTTTAATTGATTAATGAACGGATAAATGTTAACGGCGGACTTAACATACAGCTGTACGGCGTAGGAACCCCTATCGAAACCTCGCTCCTAATGGTAATAAAGAAGTTGTCTATGTAGCTTCTCCTTACTGAATACTTATCGATACAAGTTGCTCTCAAATGATGCAACAAACAAACGGGAGTGCATGCAAATACATACCCACAGGTGACTGACGTGCACTGGACAAGGCAATGATGGGTAAGGCAATAATACAGCAATAAATATGCAATATGAGGTTAATGCACATGCAAAGAAACATATCTAATTGAAAGTATTGACATAACGGCAACAGAGAGTAATCGTCAATAAGATTTGAGTCATGGTGAGGCGCCATTTCACCGCCTCTGAAGTCGCAGAGTGACATATGATAGATGCAGGAGGTATGACCTGAACAGAGGGAATACAGGACAACGTCCATAGAAGCATCATTTCAATAGCGATAACATGGCACCACTAAACAAGTCCTTCATAGAAGGACCAAGCACAGGTCGTCCAATGTTGACAACTTAGTTGTACTCGCCCGGAGAAACATGTTCGCTGCATCAGGATCATTGGAGAACGATTCAAACGGTGACAGGAACAGCTCTTCACAGACAGTTCGGAATAAGATAACCGATTCTATGCAGAGGGTCTGGCGTCCTTAAGTCCAGCAAGAGTCGTTGTGGTTGTATGTTCAGCCCAAGACACCTGATCACTTCAAACAAGCCTTTAGGATAGAATGGCAACACATTTGGCAGCAGTAACGTGTTTGTCTCATTTATTCGACGTCGTGTACAAGCGTTCGGTAAGGCTAACGTTTGACATACACAGAGCTTAGTTGTTTGACCAGTGTCCGGTGTCTCATTGTTGTGAAATCAGTGTTGTGGATTCCCCTTACCAAAGCATAATGACTGTTCAAGGGAAGCTTTGTTTGGATGCTAATAGACCTAACAGTGTACAATCCAGTGATTGCGTACATCGATGCTCATGATGTCAATCACTGGGATGTCTGAATCTTAGCTCATATCTGATATGTATATTGTCTTAACGTAGGCAATATAGTGTTCTCGGAGTTAAACATGCATGTATTTGATACTAGGTCATGCCTACAAATGTGAATCAATGTGTCCTACAGGTTCACAGATCGATTAGAGTGTCTCGACCTAGCATCATGTTGGCTATAATTACTTTGCTTGCTCGGTTGATGAAGGCATTCAAATTAATCACCTCTTAATTTTCAATTCTAATGAAAAGCCAGAGCTTGGGGATTTACATAGCTTTACAATTATATTCAGATGAAGGAACAAACATGGTCATTGATGTTTTTTTCATGATATAAAACCCTTGAGGCGAGTGAGTTTTACGTCACGTTGTGCAGACCTTTGTGCACGAAATGATATTTCCTGTCAGTATAATGACCATTTCTTATATATTCTATGCTAATATTTAAATTGTATGATTTTGTCCTATGTAAAGAATGATGGGAGCACAAGTACATGTAGAAAATATTGATAACTTAGAGATACATAAGACAGAAGTTTAGGCACTTAAGTTTGTTCATTCTTGGTAACGTTTTAAACAGACAGCTTCCAAAATGATGTTTCAATACATATGAACGTTTGCATCTTGTTTGTTGTTAAACGCAGCAATATTCAAGCTATATGACAGTGGTCTGTAAATGATCGAATCTTGACCCACACAACCCAGGACAGTGGTCTGTAAATGATCGAGTCTTGACCCACACAACCCAGGACAGTGGTCTGTAAATGATCGAGTCTTGACCCACACAACCCAGGACAGTGGTCTGTAAATGATCGAGTCTTGACCCACACAACCCAGGGATGGATATTGTGAACAACGTTCCACGATAGGAGGGATTGGGGGGTGGGATTATGGGGGGGGGGTGGGGGGTGGGGGGTGGGGGGTGGGGGGGGGGGGGGGGGGGGGGGCATGATAACACGCCAACAACCCAGTCACCGAGTCTGACCACCGACCAGCATAAATGTAGGTGGCTGGGCACAGTCATCCTCTTGATTGTCCTCCGCATCACACATGTTGCCTGCACGTTGATTCATAATCATGAGTAGGACACCTTCATCGCCCAACACAGCATCTTACGGTAAATCTGGTTGTTCTGTAAACATGAACGAAAGTTTATTTAATGCAGTACTTAAATATAGACATGTACTGCCGAGCAAACTAAACAGTTTATGGTCATCAATTCTATCCTATGTATAGGGTTTGCGGGTCTTG